>NC_069145.1:85477887-85795387 GCF_943734635.1 Anopheles cruzii
GTCTAGTGGCTAGCGAGCTGTCTGGGTCTGGGCGAAACGATTATCTTCCATTAGTGAGTGAGTCCTCTGTTTACCGGCTCTCCAACTGACTGACCGGGCTGTGGCGCCAATTCGCACAGAAAAATAAACCCTCGAGAGTCAGGCCAGACGCAAACTTTCATCAGTCCACGCGCTTTGATTTCGTTCGGAGCGCGTTAAAAATTTACCAACCCCGGTTCCCCGGACTTCCAGATATGATATCCGGACGCGTGGCGGAAGCACGGTGCCTGAAGTCGGAGCTGCCGTATGATTCCATCTAATGATTCGAGCGCGCACGTGTACGGCCCGCTGTCTTCCGAAAGATTGAACCGAAACTGTGTTTGCCAAAGATAATGTGCGCCACAACGTGCGACCCACGGACCCCCTTGAGGGTCGCCACAGTCACCCGGACGTCGTCGTCCGGGGCTCGTTTATTATTTACGCAAATATCCCCAGGCCTAAGCCCGACCGAGTGACGGCGAGACCATCGTGACGACGAAGCGCCTGGTGTGTCTGGCCCGAGCCGCCGTGACGAGAGCCGGCCGGCGAGGCCATGGAATCCTTTTCCGGGCGCGCGACGTCATCGTACTCCATCGTACCAGAATCAGGTCGTGCGTCGTCCTGCGGGCACGCACGCAGGGCCTGTCCGTGCACCGTTTTTCCACTTTATGGTAATGATTTATTGAGCCATGTAATACCCGGGGTCGCCCGACGGGATCCTTGTCGGTTGTGTCGAAGTTTATGATACATGAACCGTTTTTGCGGTCCACAAAGAGTCACCCGGCCCCCCTTCGGTGGCCTTCGGTGACTTCTTCGACTTGCCCAACCAATCAACTTCAGGCCTGCCGTAGCGCCTATCGTTATGGCCCGTTCCGTCCGGCATCCTATTCGGTTGTTCATCGTTTTATCGTTTAGCCGGGTGGCCCGACCTGACTGCGAGTGGACCAAATCAGACAAAATACGTACCCCGCGTGCCCATATCGCCGCTAATCGAATCGAGAGACGGACCGGACTTTATCTTTTCCCGGGACCCGGCTTCCAGCGCTTCGTGGCGAAGAAAGAATGGGCCCAAGTTTTTCCTCGTCCCGGAAAAGGCGTGAAGTCGGAAACTTTGTTTTCCTTGCCCAGAATCGATGAATAATTAATTCAGTTTGACCGACCGCCCCCCGGGCAATACCTAACCCCCAGTAACGGTTCCGGTTTCCGGTCCCCTATTTCTGTCTTCCCCCACAGCATCGCGACACGCAGGAAACGCTGGCCGTGCTGGAGCGGCTCGATCTCGACACGGAAAAGCCCACGGAGGAGGAGCTGGCCCGGAAATTCGGTTACGAGGACGATTATCTGAAGGGTACGGTTTCCTGGTGGCAGCACATGAAGCCACAAATTTGGTCACTGTTCGACGAACCGTACAGCTCCAACGCTGCCAAGGTAGGTGTGGGGCGGAGGGCGGCCATTGGACGCGACGCTTTTGGCAGGCGCCTTTAATCGGCCCGGTCCAGGAGCTTAGGGGGGTTTTATCGTGAAAAGAGATCAATTCGGGACTAACTTGGGTTCTTTTTTTCTTTTCTCTCTTTCTCCCTCACACACACACACACACACACACACACATAAACCCACCCGCTGTAGATTATCGGTGTGATATCAGTGTTTTTTATCTGTGTGTCCATTCTGTCGTTCTGCCTCAAAACGCACCCAGATATGCGCGTTCCGGTCATCCGGAACATCACGGTCAAAACGGCCAACGGCAGCACGGCCTGGGTGTTGGACAAGGCGCAAACAAACGCTCACGTGGCGTTCTTCTACATCGAGTGTGTCTGCAACGCGTGGTTCACGTTCGAAATTTTGGTAAGTCTCCAAGGGTAGTCACCGAGGGACAGGATTCCACGACGATTTATGTAATTAGACTTGACAATTAAACGACGACAGCTACAGCAAAAAAAGACAGACCACGAGTACACGATCTTGAATTTGTAACTTTCTCCTGGGTTTGGTCCTTTCCACCCGAAAACGAATCACGTCCGTCGGTGAAATGAGCCGTTAAATTGTGTCCAAAATTAAAACCAACATGTTAACCGGCCCGACCGTCGCCGGCAACCGCTCCTTACTAATGGTGAACATTTGTCGCACTGTCGCAGTAACACAAAGGGGCCCCTCAAGAAAGCGGAAGGACGTGACGCAAGCGGACACAAAAACCCATTAAAGCGGGCGCTCGGTCACCCGTTGCGATGATGCTGTTGAAACAATGGATTGCAGTAATGTTGAAAGTTTTCGTGCAACATAAATCGCCCGCCCGGAAAGGGGGACGCGTAAAGATTGTGCGAAGGATGCGTTCGGTGCCGGGGACCAGGAGCCAGTCAGTCAGGAAGTGGAAGTAATGAAATTTAATATATCTTCCTGCTGGGAAGAGCTTCGGGCTGCTCGCAGCTACTTGTTACGGGCCGGAACAATAGGGCACCGGGAATGGCACTGTAACTTGAGATCGATCGTAATTCGTGCACGATTTCTGCTCTCTCCCTTCCTTCCTACTAAACGAAACGCCTATTTCCGACATCATCGTCGGCTATAAAATCTAAAACAATTGGAAGCGTAACTCACAGCGCCAACCAGCGCCGTTGGTGTCTGATTTCTTTCGCATAAATCCCTTCCGAATGCGGGTGTGGACGCCCTGCTGTGGGCAAGTGTTACGTGACTATCGACTTAAGAAACCAGAATGGCCACTTCGGACAGGACAAAACGAACGAATGAATGTAACCCCTTTCGCAGCAGGAGCTGGGCCCGTATCTGGTCCGAGGAGCAAGCCATGCTGGACGGCCATAAATTGCGTCTGGACGCATTAAGTGCACGGCGTGACTTGGAGTGGCGTTTCACACGATCGCTTCGAACTTTTTGCCCCCTTTCCCCGCCAGGTACGCTTTATTTCATCGCCCAACAAGTGCGAGTTCGTGACCTCATCTGTAAATATCATCGACTACATCGCCACGCTGAGCTTCTACGTCGATCTGGTGCTGCAGCGGTTCGCGTCGCACCTGGAGAACGCGGACATCCTCGAGTTCTTCTCGATCATCCGCATCATGCGGCTATTCAAGCTGACGCGCCATTCGTCCGGCCTCAAGATCCTGATCCAAACGTTCCGGGCATCGGCCAAGGAGCTGACGCTGCTGGTGTTTTTCCTCGTCCTCGGCATCGTGATCTTCGCCAGCCTGGTGTACTACGCCGAGCGGATACAGGCGAATCCGCACAACGACTTCAACAGCATCCCGCTCGGGCTGTGGTGGGCGCTGGTCACGATGACCACGGTGGGCTACGGTGATATGGCACCGAAAACCTACATCGGTATGTTCGTCGGAGCGCTCTGTGCGCTGGCTGGTGTGCTGACGATCGCCTTGCCGGTGCCGGTCATCGTGAGTAACTTTGCGATGTACTACTCGCACACGCAGGCCCGCGCCAAGCTGCCGAAAAAGCGACGACGAGTCCTGCCAGTGGAGCAGCTTCGGCAGCCCCGCACCGCAGGTGAGTCTCCTGGGGTAGAGAGGGACTTTTAGAATTAATTTCAGCCGCGATCTGTTATTCACCGCTAGTTAGTTCGCAATTTATTTGCTACCAACCACTGCGAGCTCTTCAAACACCGCCACGGGTCCGGTTCCGTCATGTTCACTCTCCACCATTTGTTTCCATTTTCATTACCCTTGTCACTATGTCCGTTTATACGCTTACTGCTGCTGCTGCTGCGCTATCCTTCGACACCACCGCTTCACACCATTCGGATCGACTCGACTCCGCAGGTCAATCGGGGCCGATGGGCATGCCCGGGTCCGGTCCCATGGCTCGCCGGATGAACCAGGTGAAGACGAAAGACCTAGGACCGAAAATCGGTAAGTAATGGCCGTTCCAAATTCGCTTTTGCACAAAATGGCCACCGTGGGGTGCTGGGCAAAATCCATTTTCTTCACAGGACGCTCGCCGTGGCTACTAGATCGGCTGTCTTCTGAGACACTCGGCACCGCCATTTGGCTGCTAGTCCCCACACTCCCCACAGGTTGCTACGATTTCTTAAATCAGTTTCGTCTCAAAAGTTTCGGAAGTGACCACCAACAATTCCCATTTACGCAGCCTCAGCGCTTGGTAATTTATCAAAAACCACACCCGTCCCAGAGGCTTCGTGCACTTCCATAACTTTTGTGATAAAACCGCGTCAAGCAACACACTCGACTCGACAACAGCTCGACACGGCACCGGCCAAAAAACCCATCACTCATTTTCACGCCCGAAAAAACACGTTTCCGTTTTCTCCCGATCGGCGGCGGACTAATTTATCACGCCGATTCACACCTCCCGGGACACACCTTTTGCCATTTCACTGTAAAACTCATTCACCTCAAACACACACGCTCGCATATAGCCCGCGAAATGATTCATGGCCCCGATGAACCGGTGAGCGCCGCCGGCACTTCCACAGCTCAACGCTTCGCTATTAAAAAATTCTTTTATGTTTCTATGTTGGTCCATCGTTTTCTTTCGCCCTGCCCCGCTATGCTCGACGTTGTTCGTCGGCACAACATCGAATTCTCGTGCCAACCGTCTTTGATTAACTGTCGCTCACGCCATCGATATGGTGGAAGTAACGAAGGAATGGAGAAACAATTATTCCATTTTCAGTACTTCCGTTTGCGACCGGCGGGACGATCCCCCTCACGCCCGCCCGTCCACCCGCCGGTTAAATCCTGTCCGCCAATTAGTGTCTCTGCTACTGAAGCGAACTGGTTTCAATTTTCTGCCTCCCCGATGAGACCGCCAACGAAGCGCGGAATGTTTTGAAGCATGGCCCACAAAAAGGACCCTCTTTCTGGCTACTCGGGTTCGGGTTCGTATTTGTACCTCTTTTTTTTCCACCGCCCAAGGTGCGCTCGTTAATATTGCTTATTTTTGGGTCCAGTTTTGCGGCAGTAAAAATATAACATTTCAAATCTCTCGAGGCATCGGATCCCGAAGCCACTGGTTCCGCGACATTCCGAGTACGCCCAAAAATTTAATCATCCTAGCCCGTCCACCTAATCGCCCAATTCTGTGTAATTATCCTTGCGGACTTCAAGTCGCCGCCACAATTTGTGCCACCCGAGTGCACAAGTCCCTGTTCCAGACGCCGGCCACCGAGACCGCCGACCACCGGTTAACTCCGCCCCAGGAGCCGCTGGTCGATGGTTTGGCAAATTACTAGAAACGCAATCGACCCACTGGCCATCGGAGTGCTCCGAGTGCTGGGGCCCCGGTTCAACCGGACCGAATCGGAATCGAAACTCAGTGGCCCGTGAATTCCTCGACACCGGCATCACGGTGTGGCCGCATTGTCCTCCGATCGACACCCGGTTTCGATTGACCGGAAACGGGAAGCGGGAACGTCGACCGAGCGGTGGTGGTGTTCTGGTGAGCTCTGGCAGCTGGACACGACCCCGACGAACGATGACTTCACGGTCCCATGGGTGCCATGTGCTTCGGGTGGAAGTAATTAACATGACAGTTGACTCGGTGTCGGCTTCCTTCCGACGATGACGACGCCGACCACGGTCTTTGTACACTCGCTGGAACGCTACAAGGATGTCCATTGTTTCGTCCGACTAGACCGACCACAACGGGCGATACCGTGAAAGTTGTGATTTTTTCGACTTCATTTGTTCCGTCGCCTGAAGAAGAAATATTTCTGCCATCAAGCGACGACTGAAGGAAACGTCCAGCCAGCGTGGCAAACCTTCGGAATTGGGATGGCAGTCGTAAGGAATAGAAATAGACCAAGCCGCCCATCGATCGGGCCCATAGTGAAGGCAGGTTGAAAGAAGGGCAAACGGTCGATCCTTGCAACCTCCTGACCGGACCGTAATGGAACAGGCAATGAAGCGTTGCGGTTCGCCACCGACGACCGCGCACTAGCCGGGCGCAACACTCCGGAACACGGTCCAGCGGTGCCGCGGGCAAATACAATTTCCTAGCGTTCCTGATTTGGGCCAGTCGCTGCGGTCGCCATTGTTGTTTGCTCGCTGGCCACTCACGGTTTCCACCGTGTATTTGCTTTGCTTTTCATTCCCGTTTCCCGCCGATCGGGGCCACTTGTGGGGCTTTTTGGGGGTGCTCTTTGTACCACCTCAGTGGGGCAGGCTTCCGGCAACCGTACCAATCGTTTTTTGCGTTCTTTTCATAAATCCAAACAGGATTGTTGATCCAGTGCCGAAGCCGCGATGTTGCGCACTTTTTGGAGGGCGCTCCATTCCATCATCTCACCAATCGGTACGCGAACAAGGCGCAAGCTAATTTGATCGGAATTTAGGTAGATTTTCCCTCTTAATGATTAATTATCACTCTCAAGTTGAGTGACAGTTGATAGGTTAAATGGATCGATTAAGGAACCAATAATGTCTTACTTTGCGGAAGTTTTACTAGTTCGTGGCTGAAGCATTACTTGAACCAGCACATTCCTTTTTACCGTGAACTCGTTATCGGGAGGTTAATGGCTAACCTGCGGCATCACTTGGTGTCTGTCAAGTGTTAGGTGTGCGAGCTTCGGCCACGGTATGGAAATGAGGGCCTCCTTTTCTGGCAAAGGAGTCCACACTGTCCCTGTTCATCACCATATTTTTTGGTCCTGAAATAGTGATCAAAATCTCATCAATTTTGAAGGATTTTGAAAAGCTCCACAAAAAGACGTGGCTCCAAAAAATGAACGCTCGCCGAAAGTGGCTGCCACCCACTGCCAAGTAAGACCAGATCGACCTTATCCCAGCTGCACAGTAATTAGTCAAACGCTTTCCTTGCCCCAAGTGTCCGCGAATGATTAACATGCAGCGCGAGTGCTTCATGTAACAAATCATGCCCAAGCTCCGTGTGAGAACTCCGTGATTTGTGAGCTTTCCATCTTCTAAACCCACGCGGGATGTGCTGACGGGCCCATGTGTGTGTGTGTGTGCACACGTGGTCGAATAATAAGTATCACTCCCACATTCCAAGCCCCTGTCTGGTCGGTTGGCCTGACTCAGGCGGGAAAACAACATCGCAAACATCGCGCCCACCAACGCCAACTGGTTCGCCGGTCGACCACGGCAAAGGAAGATAAATGATCGTGATTATCCCATTTCTCACCGGCGATGAATGGCAATGACTGTGTGGCCGCACACACACACACACATACCGTGCGTCCGTTGCGGCGGGGGGAGCGAAAAAGAAATTCCACATCCGGTTCCACGGGTCGGGTGGAAATATCCGGGAAAATCGTGTACAACCCTAAGCAAGGCCCAAACCCGGCCGGGTCGAGTGCAGAAACCGAGCGGGAAACATATTTGCCGCTATTCTTTACGTTATTTAATTTCGCTCGCCGTATCCGGCGTGCCGCGAAACGGAAGCGCGCAACGCCACGGCACGGCACGAAACAACCCCGAAATGTTGCTTCGGAATGGCGCTTACGAAAACCGACACACCCCCTCGGTGTTGTGCCAGGCTGCGGGCCAGTTGCTTCGGACAGTTCGTTTAGTTAATTAGCTTAAACCGTGTGGCGCTTCATCAGCAAATGGATTCGGGACAATTTTTCCGCATTACGTGGAACGATTTTCCCACGCGCCCCGTTAACGCCGTCGGCAGCGAGTGAACATTTTTCAACCGGCTGGCTTATGGGAACGTTCCAGCGTTTCGAGCCAGTGACTGTGAGGAATGCCTTTCCAATTGCTTGTTGAAAGCCTCGGGACGGATGGAATTTGCAATTTCACTGTTCGGAGGATCGGCACGGAATCCGGGCGTTGGGCGTTGAAATGTCGATCCCGTATTAGTGAGTTATGAAAACACACTGACTCGCTGTATCCAATTATCGTCTAATCTGCTGTCAGCTTATCGATCCCAATCCTGATTTGGGCTCGAAAGGATTACGGTTTATCCATTCGGTACCATTCGGAGCACCCGCGTTGGATGGGTTCTCACGGATCAGGTGGGGGAAACTGGGACTCTGAGATGTGTTGTTGTGGATCGCGGTACATGTGCTGGTTCATTCGGGATTCAGATCAATCCGTGAGGTTCTTTTTTCCCAAAAAAATCGTTTTCGTACAGAACATGAATTATAATTCGCCAAACAGAACTCGTCAGAAAATAACTCAAACAGTCAACCACAACCAATTCACACACAACCACACGGCTCCACACTCGGGTACTCGCATACCACATACGCAGATTACTCCTGTTTGCCGGGTTCCGTCGTTAGAAACACTTCCACAATCTTCCGTTGGCTGTTGGGCACCATCCAGAGGAGAAGGACAGCGCTGCGTCTCTCAGAACATCCTGCTCACCGTGCTTCGTGTCCATTTTTTCTTCCTTCCGGCCTCGCGACGGCAGATGTTGCGTCAGCCTACATCGGCAAAGCGGGTGGCAAAATGGCGCAGCTCTTATAACGAAACGCTTCTTCACTAATCCCGGCCCGGCTGCACCCGGCACGCTTCATCCGAACCGGCCCACGGACGACGGCACGTCACACGACGCCGCCGCCGGGCGGTCCTCCTTTTTTAACGAAACAATTTTAGGTCGAGATAAAAAGAATGAGCACTCACAAACAGTGATATGGCCCGGGGCGGATGAAGAACCTCATTTTTGCATCGCTCGACCTGGGCGTCCTGGCCAGAAACGGAAACACCAATCCACCAGCGCATATGTTCCGTTCCGCAGGCCAAAAGTTTAACCGAGCGCCAACCACCGAGCTGGCACAAGGATTCTTCCTGTCCTACTTTCCGGTTCCTGTATTAATAATAGTTGCATGAAGCCAGACGAAGAAAAAAGCCAAATGCGCACGCAACATAACTCTAAATAGTTCGAGCATAAAAGGGCAACATGAAAGTGCCCGAACGTAACCCAAACCAAACCGAGCCATACAATCGACCCACGCGACGCACGACGGGTCACTCACCGCGACCGACCGACCAACCGCATCCTTATCGTCCGCTGACCATTAGCGGGTTCGTGGACAAGTATTTAATCATTAGCTGTGCCGTGCCGCGTACACACCGAGTGGCCGTGCCAATCAGCCGTGCCACCGTCGCGTACCTGTGCCATCTACTACCTTTCCGCCTTTAGCCGTGCTATGCTTGGTGTCCTGTTTCCTGTTTGCTCTGTCCGTACCGTTTGTTTTTTTATTGTGCTGTTTTTGGTATCCTATTTCGTATCTCTCTCTGGTCGCCGTTATGGTTTTGTATTTTGCAACCGCAAACACTGTGTCCGTTTCACTCCGCCTGTGTGTGTGTGTTTTTTGGTGTTTTGTTTTGTGGGACGCTAGTTGATGAGTGTTAAAATCTTTTATGGGTTGGATTACGGCGAAATGTTTTGCATTTTAAGTGTGATTTTCTCGGCGAGCGCGCAGACGATATCTCTTCCGATTCCATCGTTTCCCGTTCAGTCGACGCCAGAAACTTTGCAGAAGGAGGAAAGACCGCATAAAAAATGGAGCACATAGTGGCTGCCCCGTTCCGTGACTATTACTTTGCTGCTGTCCGTCAAACTTTCAGCCAAACACTTTTTTGTGCCACCCTCTGCTATCGCTTTCGGTATTTACTTTCATCTCATCGCAAACCCGCCCCAAGGCAGCCCGACTATCGTTCGTCTGTCACTCGGCAAAAGTTGCCCGTCGAATCACCGTCTATCAGTCGGTCCTGCTAGAGCAAGGGACCCCTTTTTTGTGGCTCTTTTAAGGAGTGCTTTAAGCTCGGGAAGAACAACTGCTGCGCAAAGAACTACCGCAAACGCGCGATGCTGTGCGGCTCCCTTGCGGATGGTACATAAAAAGTTTTCGCACGCTCGGCACGAGACGAGATTGCATTCGGGCTCAATAGCACCAGGACCGGGGTGGGACGGGGCGGTCGGATTATGTTGACCGGCCGCCATCCACGCCTAACGAGCTGTCGATCCCGGATTGGAAAATCTTCACCGGTTTATAAAATATGCCAATCTATTGCAGCCGATCGCGAGGCAGGAGCATCATGTTCCAGGCTGCACCTTTATGTTGGCAATTTTTTATGCGGAGATTATCGCTTCCCCGGGTGGAGTGGAGGAACACTGTGCCCACACGGTTTATGGGGTGGAAAATGGGGCGAAATTGTGTCCCGCCGATCCCCTTAATCGATTCAATGGTCTAGGGATCCTTATCGCCAGAAGCCTTATGATTAGGTGCTGAAGTGGGCGTGTAGCTAATGGTCCTTATCTTTATGCTTGTCACTTTTGCCGCCGATCGGTAAACGCTCGGCTTGTTGAAGTGAAGTATGAGAGTTACTACCCTGAACGTTACTTTCTTTGTGGACAATTTTGGGATGGTCAGTTCAATCAAAGTTGTTCCAGGTGAATAAACCCAATCATTTTTTTTAAATAGAATGCGAATGAAATAGAACATAGAAGGTTCTCCCGTTCTCCTGGAGTTGGAAAGGACTCTACTTTCGCCTATGAGGCATCTCGGCCCCAAACTATCTTTAACGTAAAATTTTAACGCCAAACAAACACATTTAACAAATCAGATGCCACCGGCATAAATTGATGCAAAAGCATTCTATTAGCAACTGTCCCCAACAAACTTAGCCACTTTACTTCCAATCTGCATGTCCAGCCTTCGTAAATCAACATCGCCAGGGGAGTGTATCAGTTACTGGAAACTATTTTCTCATTTCACACCCCGCGAAACTCTCGGGAGAGCCACAAAAACGAACGGTGGAAAAGTTTTAACAATCTCTGCCACTTTTTCTGCCTCCTTTGTGATTCAATTTTTGAATGCGATCCCGACCGATCCCTGACCGAGCGCAACGAACGCGAACGCGAATCCTTCTGACCTTTATGACTTTGCCGCAGTGCGCTGCAGTAATCGTAAAGCATGACAACGAAAGACTCCTGCGCACACCCCTTAACCCCGGGGTGGCTTGGGTGCTTGGGTCCCGTCCTACGCTGGCCCTTCTGTGCTGCTGCTGCTGATAAAATTCTCGTTCTCGACGTGTCAGACACGAACCGTAATGTGGAATCATTTTTCTTTCCCGTCGCAAGTCGCAAAACCCGACAAAACGGAGAGCCTTTTGCGCTCTGCCAGCTTTCAAGGAGTTAGTCGAAACGATTGTTGCAAGCGAACGAGCTTTTCGCAGCCACCGTCCGTGCGTCGTGCAACAGTTGGCCTCCGCTTTCGGTCGGTAAGGTGAGAAAAATCGTTCTCAACGAAGGGTCGAAAAAACCAACCGCCCGACGGCTCACGGTGGTTGCGGTTTGTGTGACTTTTGGCCCGCACTCTCCAATTCCACCCCGGGTCGTTCGTTAGCTTTGAATTCTTTTTCTGATCTTTTATTCGCAATCCTCTCCTATTGCTCATTTCCATTTTTTGACTGCATTTTGGACTCAGCGTGTCTCCGGTGGCCACGAGACCGCGCTACCCGTTAATCCGCAACTATTACCAGGAAATCCGAGCGAGTGCAACATCCGGAGCAGCCCGGATCAGGCTTCTGCCGGGAAGTTGGGATCCGATGGCACGGCACACGGTGCGACACCGACGCCGGAAGTCCCAGTGGCACGGCACGGAAAAATAACAAAAATAAAGCTGGAGCTAGCGGTTTCCGATGGGTTGGCGCCATAGAACGCGACTTCCTGCCACTGCCGCTGTGCTCCGTGTGTCCATGTGTGTGTGTTTGCATATGCTCCCGGTGATTGCTTTGCCCTTTGCACCAACTCTTACCGGCCCCCTCCAGAACTCGGAAGACATCCGAGAACGCAACCGGGCGAATCCACGTACGGGACGACGCAGCACAATCCTTGTTGCTATTTTCGGGGTTTGCATTGACACTCGTGAGGGATTATGCTCCGTTCACCATAATTTGTACTTCCTTGTCGTGCTGTTTATTTGTCAACAGTGACTTATCCGCCGGAACAATAGCTCTCGGCACATCGAAGCAAACACCGCTCGGTGGGGGGTGCCCTAAAGGATGGACTTCTTTGAGTCCGAGCCAAGACAAGACGACCTGTCTAGATAAAAATTGACAAGAAAAATAGAACACTGTTAACACAGTGTTGCACCAGACCGATTTAAAATGGCGGTATATTTCAACACCCTCCGTTGACTGTTGATTGCCCCCGGAAGCAATAGAAGCGACGTTCTTTTCACCCGAAAGAAACGCGGGTCTTTTCGCCAAGCTTCGCCCACGTTGCTTAAGGGAATCCATTCGAAATACGCAAACAATCAAAAATAATTTCATTCAGCAGCAACGTTACTACTTCTCGGTAAGGGTTTCTGTATGTTTTTTTTTGTTTCATCCATTCGCCCTTTTATGCGTTGAAAGTTTTTGCTTCTCAATCCGCTTTTTTGCCAAATTAGGACATCCTTTTTCCGCTTCGGAAGTCGCACATCCCACAGACTTGACCTCGGTCTCGGTTGGGCTTCAGTTAGCACCTTTTTATTGGGATTCTCAGTCTTCGGGCACCGTATCGCGGAATGTTCCGTCGTTACTTCGGATGGGTTCCGTTTTTTTTTTTGTTTCTCCATTCGAATCCCGTTTCAAATCGGTGACCCGTACGCAACACAACACGATTTTTGCTTGCCCGACCGCCATTGCAGTTTCCAGACAGCGTAGCCGTCTCAGAAGCAACAACCCTACGTAACTGCCGGACCCACGGGAACGTGTGCTTGAATTGCGAATTTCCATGTTTTTCGTTTTTTTTTTGCCCGATTCTATCCTTATCCAAACTGCACAACCCCATTTTGTAGCCAGCGCCATTTTAGACCGTGAACACGATGGAGGATGTTTTCGAGCGTTTTGCAAATTTGCAAGCAACCCGAGAAGGCAAACAATGGTTGCCAGAGCTACAAGAAAGGCATGATGACATTTACAAACACGGCGCGTATGGCCGTGTGTCTATGAAAGTGTGTTGCATAATCACACATTTAACCAAATAATAAACAAGACAAACATGGAATTACTTTTCTTGGTTACTTGGCCGCGGACGAGAAAAGCATAAAAGCATAAGATCTTTTGTACGTGGCAGTGTTTCGGCCTCTTTGCTTTTTTGTGCCATTGGAGTCCTTTTTACTGTCGCAACAGCTTAAGAACCCTTTCAGGCGGTTGTACAAAAATGTAGTAATAACATACTAGCACCAGGTGGATCAGCTTATTAACAGACCAACAAGGTATGCGAAAATAGATCTTCCAGAAATATCTCAAACATTCCGTCGTTGAAGATCATATGAAAAGGTATCAGCCGACAGCATCGGAATCTTGCCTTTACTATAGGAATGAGGTATAAAAATGACAAGAAACGTCGCGGATGGTGTTTAATGCCAACAAATAAACTCGTGTTGAAAGTAATCATGCTCGCGCAAGTGAAACATCGCATCGTGGGCGCGAAAAACAACTATTTTTAGAAAACTTTCCGCCCGTCCCCGTCGCAGTCTGGCCGAAAATATGGCCTCGTCCTTATTGAATTAGGATGCTACCCATAAACCCCACCCACCGGCCAGCCGTGGCCAGTTAACGAAGTTATGCGCTCTGCTGGAAACTCAATCAACACGCACGTCAAACTGATACGGGTTCTTCCAAGTGGCGGGCGATAAGAAACCAGCTCGGCGCCAGCGACTCCTTTTACGCCATTCGTGCCGAGGATGATCACTTTCTCGGCAGAAGCGACCGATGTGTGTGTGTTTAGTTTTTTCCCGTTCGCTCTCCACCCGCCGCAACTGGTGTCCCATGCCATTTTGGGTGTTTATTCGGTTCCACGCAATGCGCCAAACACGGACTGGCGATGATGCTTCGGAGTGATAATAGTTTATGCTTCTCATTTCGGCTGTTGGCGTCGGCCAGGAGGCCACCGAACGCACTCCAGGCGATGAATATTCATGAGCCGACCGGGGGCCAAAAACTTTAAGTAAGCAGCTGCGGCGGGCCAAAGGCCGTGGACGGTGGCGATGCTCCCGGTGGGCCATAAACTGCCAAACCGTAAACCCCCTCCGGGAGATGGTCCGGTGTCCGGTGTCATGTTGCAGCACCGGGCGCAAATCAAACAAACGACATTAAATTCTGTCAAACATACACTGTCGGGACGCACGGATCGTTGGCCTCGCAGGAACCGTGCTTTAATTTGTCCGAAAGTTTGGAACCAGATAATGTAATTTCTGGTTTGTTGTTTCAATTACTTCGCAGGACATCTGGAGCACTCTTCGGAGTTGTTCTGGGTGTTTCGTGCACCTTCTAATCCGGGATTCACTGCACGTTCGGTGCTGCTGTGCTAATCAACAGTATTCCTAACAAGCTGAAGCGGTATTCGCAAATTATCGAATCGCTTGCAGAATTTTAATTGAGGTACAGTTGGCACAACGGAAGCTTCCTTTTCTACAATAAAATCATTACAGTGAAGCAAAGTGCTGACTCTGTGTTGACATGGCACAGGAGTAAGTCCTCCAAGGTATAGGTCGTTTATCGTATCACGCAACGATTACCATATTCAGCTAACTTAAGTACCTTCCGGTCGGAAGGAAATTACATGATGCAGTGGTTAAAAATGGGCAACCGCTGGTTAAGGATCCTTGGGGCGGGATTTAAAGCTCTTTTTGCCGTAATGGTTTCGACACGGATGGAATATGGAACAGATGTTCCGATTGTTATGTAAAAGTGGTACTCGTGCCACTCATCACCTCAGCTCGTCCTTCGGTCCGTTTCCACCCACCCAAGAATGAATGGGCCGCTCGCTAAATCGTCCAGTTGCCGTCTAATGAAAAATTAAACCACTCTACATTTCCATATCCGCTCGCCATTTCGTAAGTCGTACGATTGCAGGGCACGTCATCGAACAAGAGTGGACCTGGCCGATAAAAATGGCTCGATAATTACCGCCAATTGATTGAGGGCACTATTATCGGCCCGTCAAGTGCGCCGGCTATGCAATGGTGGAACAACGCAAAAAATTATGGAACGATCTATCGATCGAATAAACGATTCTAGCTTGTGTTATGCAAAGGAGCCAGTAGTGTAATCGTCCGGCAAAAATAGTATGAAGTGAAAATATGATAAATGTGGCAACCCCGATAGGGTCGCCGAACCCCGACGGGGTCGCGACCCATAACTGTGACCACTAATGTTCTATGGCGGTTTCGAAGCCCCCACACTTTTGATGCGTAAATCACCTGCAACCAACTGCGACCATAATTGCCTAACCTGTGATCCTGCTGAAATTACGGAATGGCTTCAAATACTTCGCCGAGGGCAGCGTAACCAAAACGGAAAAAGGCGAGCATTATATTCCGCGGATGCAATTATTCACTTTGATGGTCTTTTTTGGTTCGCCACCGCTAATCCTGGTCGGGACCGCGCTTCGGGCTAACGAATCGACACTTTGCTCCATTTCCGTGGAATCATTAGCACAAGGCTGCGCTGCTGAAAGAGGATCACAAGGACAGAGCGCTCGAACGGTGCAGCACAAAAACCACAAACCATCGCAGTCATAAACGCACCACAAATGGTTCGGAAACTGTTGTTGTTGTCCTGTGGCTCACCTCGCCGTAATTATCTTCTATTGTGCTGCGAATGTAAATGCGATTGTTTTCTGATCAAATTGTGCGTCGCTGAATCGGGTTAAATTATTTATGCAACCTTTATTTAGTACCGTACCCAAGGCTATTCGCGGGCCGCGGCCGCCACAAACACGTTTTACATATTTATTTGAACGCAAGAATCATGCATTACAAATCACAAATCACAATGGAACCGGGTTACATGTGCCACGTGCGAAAAAATCCGATTTGTTTTCGATAGACAACACGCGGCCCGCGGGCGCATGCGGCACTGGCGGCCCCGGCGGCTGCAGTCTCCGCACATTACCATACTAATAAATCAACACGCTCCGGTTGAAATTACTTTTTGTGCCACATCCGCACAAACTAACCCAAAATCCGTGTACCGCGTCGTGTGGACCGGTCCAAAAACTACTTCCGGCCACATGCACCATTTATAAAGATTTCAGCTGCCCGGCCCGGCACAAACGTTGATTCGTTTCTATTTTATGAAGCTCCGAATGCCCGTATTTCTTTCACGTTCTTTCGTTTTTGTGAGAAAAAACTTTTCATTCCCACAAAAGCCCACAAGCGGTGATCACGTTTGGTGAATAAATTTTAGAACCTCACAGGGAGCGTAAAATGAAAAACGGACTAGGAGCCGAGTGCCTGGCCTCTTGAAACTCGAAACAGTTCCGAGTCGAGAGTCGAGAAACCGATAAGTGGAACCACTTTGTGCCAACAGAAGGTTGCTCCTTCTTTCGCCCCGCAATCTTCAAGACAAATGTACCGAACAGGGCGCGCGCCACCGGAAACGATTTCGCATCAACCATTCTGCTCGTGTATCGTGTTGCACGGCCACCTCATCGAATGCAAAGAAAAACGGAACATCCTGCTAATCGGCGGCGATACTCTAGCCTTGGACTTGGAATGGTGCGCGATCGGACCACGAGGATAGTTCACATTTCTTGGCCCCCGGGACAGGAATTCTAATTACGTTCATACCACATTTCGTACGCCAGCCCCCGGCGTGTATCGGAGCATGCTTTTGCATTCCGTTCAGCTTCGGTTCCGCAAGCCAAGGCCACAGCACTGCCGGCAATCGATACCTCCGGTTCCGGATGGTGTTCTCCTGTTGCAGTGATAAAAAGGAGAAACTTTTGTATCAGGTGTACAAATAGAAAACCGCCGTTTTTTCTCATGATTTGAGGCTTTATTGTAAAAAACTCCTTACAAACTCATTCTTCAAAGTAATTGCCATTGTTAGCCACAACTTTTTCCCACAATTTGGGCAGCTTTTTAATTCCTCATCGGAAACATTTTTCATCTTTCGACGCGATCCATTCATCGATCCGATTTTTGATGTCCTCGAAAGAACGGAAGCGCTGCTCGGCCAGGTCATGCGTCATCAATCGGAATAAATAGTAGTCTGACGGGGCGATGTCTGGAGAGTAGGGCGGGGGGGTAATATGTGCCATATTAATGTTTCCAGGTATGTTTTCACGACTTTGGAAACATGTGGTCGAGCGTTGTCGTGAAGAAGGATAACTTTGTCGTGTCTTTCTGAATATTGACGCCTTTTTTCCTTCAATACTCGACTCAGCCGCATTAGTTGTGTCCGATACAGGGTTCCTGTAATGGTTTCGCCTAGTTGCAATAGACAACGCCGAGCTGGTCCCACCAAATACAGAGCATCAGCTTCGAGCCATGAATGTTCGGTTTAGCTGTAGATGTTGATGCATGGCCGGGAAGCCCCCACGATTTTTTACGCTTTGGGTTATCAAAGTGTATCCACTTTTCATCCCCGGTCACGATGCGATGTAAAAAACCTTTTTTTTTTGCCGTTCAAGGAGTTGCTCGCAAATGCAAAGGCGCCGTTCGATGTCCCTCGGCTTCAACTCGTGCGGCACCCAGTATCCTAGTTTATGGATCATTTCTAGGGCTTTTAGCCGATGCGATATTGCTTGTTGCGTCACGCCCAATAAGTCTGCAAGTTCCTGTTGCGTTCGACAAGCATCTTCTTCCAGAAAATTTTTCAATTCGGCATCTTCGAACTTATTCTCCGGTTCGGGATGCTCCTTGTCTTGCACGTCATAATCGCCGTTTTTGAACTTGCAAAACCACTCCCGACACGTTCTTTCACTAATGCAGGCTTCACCATAAACTTCTACTATCATTCGATGCGCTTCAGCTGCATTTTTTTAGCATGAAACGCAAAAAGCAACACTTCCCGCAAATGGCTCTTGTTCGGCTTAAATTTCGCCATGTTCGCACATGAATAACACAAAGCAGAGTGAAAATAAACAAACGAGATTTTGTGGAGTTGTTGACAGATGCCTCAACTGTTATTGCCAGGGTTTCGCATATTTTTATCGTTTAATTTGCAGCTGCTAGCGCAGCCCATGGGAAAACGGCGGTTTTCTATTTGTACACCTGATATCTTCGCCACCTTCGGATCTCTGTCTGTCTGATCTCCCGTGTGTTTGCCTCGCCAATTATTGTTGCGTCCTTGTGAGACACTTCCCGTCATATCGGGTGGCCGAACCGGGCCATTTGTTTCGTAAACGTAAACTTTTCACGCACTCCACCTTTCGGCATTGCACGCCTAATTGAGCCCTCACAAGGGCCGTTGGGCCGCGTAAATTCGATCGTAAATTTGCCCCACATAGAGCTGATCCTTCCCGGACACCCGTGGGCCGAAGTAATGTGGTCGTAAAATGTGCTGGGACTTTGGAATTGAAATATTCAATAACATTCGGGGTATCCGGTGCGCTCCGTTTCGGGTGAGAAAGCTTACAAAGCTCGGCCGAATGTCTTCAACGGTGGGCGGCTCGTCATTTAGCGCCGTAGGAGAAGCCGCAGAAAAACCTGCGACAGGAAGTCGTAACCACCCGTGGGAGTGGTAAATTTTCCCACCGGAGTCGAGCATAATTCATTCGGCAATTCGCCCAAATCGACTCTATTAAACACCACGCGGATGGAAGCATTAGCCGTAATCCTCCGGCCGCTGGATCCGATCTGTCGTGGCGCGTATTTTCCCGAAATCCCGCCCGCCTTTGCCCCGCGTGGCCAAACACTTTAAAAGCTCGTTTAGCGATGGATTGGCGTGATGAGGTAGCCGGAAGTGGACCGGCAAATTTATGACGGTTATTTATGATATTTGCCCACGGATTGGCCGACACCGGCCGCGATCCTTTCTATAAATCATTAGCCATTTGTCACATGCCACGTTTTTCGCGTGAGCCTGGGTGGGCGGGGTCTTAACGCCAGTCAACGCCAACGGTTTGCAAATAAATTATCTTTCGATTCATTCTAAATTCAAATTAAAACCTCCACGCGGCACCCGATCGGCATCCTGGTGAACGGCGGGATTCGGCGCGGGTCCATCCATCGGCGTGCGGTGCGAACCTATAAATATTCAAACGACTCTAATCATGTTGACCTCTTTGGGGTGGTGCGATCCTTTCGGTGCTCGGTTGCCGTCAATTTAAAGCATCCATCCTAATCAAACAGGCGCCTCTCGCGGATGTGGTCCGAGCCATTAAATGGCCACGCACACGTCTCTTAAGGGTGCAAAATTATACATGTTCTTTTCTTGTGCCCATTTTATGGCACTGTCCCCACCGTCCCTTTGGCTGTGGCCGAAATGTTCTGGCGTTATCGTGCGCCTGCAGACGACGTGCTATAAATTTTCCTATCCACAAATGTATCTGCCGACGCGGGCCACCCATATCAACAGACGCAGCGCGTTTTTCATGTATCGTAATGTTGTAATTCATCCGGTTTGGTACGCCCAACCCCTGGGAGGTCCTACCTGTGCTACTTTCGGCACCGGAGAGGCGAGTATTTTTGTAACGTGGAGCAGTTTCCATTAGATTGGTCGGTTGTTTAAGGCACCGGAACCGGACGTATAAAGCGACGGCCCAAAAATCGAACGCTCCCGAGCACGCTATTAGAAACGGGTTCCGCGATTCTTGGCAACCGTCGATCGATCCTAGCAGGCGCAGTCCCCGAATGGGATCCGAAAGTCTTTAAAGATGCTTCGAAACTTACCACTGCTACAGCTCCCAAGACAGTGGCCAGCAGACCATTATTTATTATCTTTGATTCGTCCCCAACAAACGCGGCTTGATCAAAGTTCCCGATAGTGGGCGACGGGCTGTCCACTGGACCGTTCGAAACCCCGACGCTCCCGACGGAGAACCCCCGAATCGGGGAAAGGCTTGGCTCTTGTTGGCGAAAAAGTTATATTGCCACCGTGCGACCTGGTTTCCGGTACAAATCCAATAAAGTTCAGTCCCTCGGTGCCCGGCAAGGGTTCCTCCTGGAGAGCGCGCTCTTTGCACAGGGCGACCGTCGTGCGCCGTGTTTCTCTTCCCTTTTAATCCGTCGGGACTTATCGGCCGGGGGACAAGCTAACCCGGTTGCCAGGCCATCTTGGTCCGTTGGTCTTGCGACGCCGTGGCCGTTTTGCTGCAGTCGTTTGACCGAAACTCCCAGAATCCAGATACGGGAATAAATCCCTACCGGGAGTCGCTCCTTCGCCCGGTGTCTGGGGCATCGAGTGGCACACTGGCAAAACAAACGAAAGTACTTCGCGAAGGAGGAAGGACGGACAGTTCATATCGCTCCGCTTCTATTTTTGATTGCATTTAGCCCGGTGAATGGACGAAGATCGTAGACGCTTTTGAGGTCCATCTTTCAATCCGGCTTAGAAAGAAAATCCTGGTATCATATCATGTCACTTTCTGTCTTCCCGCTGCCCCGAACACTGCATCCCGCCGCCCCGGCTCAACTTGGGTAACAGCAACGCACGGCCGGACTTTTGTATCCTTTTATGAGTGTACGTAGTGGGGCCCCGGTGTGGCCCGTTCCTTTGTTCCGTTGCTATGTTTCATCACCGTCAACAGAAAACGGCTGACCTTAAGAACCTGTTTCTGGCACACACACGTTCCGTACCCATCTGTTGCACCACTCCGTGCGCCGCGAGCATCGGATTCTGTTTTTATTCACCACCAAAAGTCACGGGCACCATCTCGTTCACCGAAATGTCTCCGCCAGGCTGGTCTTTCACGAGCAAATGTTGATTTTTGTACCACGTACCACGTTCAGCCCATCCTTTCTCTCCGGCTCCGGTTCGTGACGCTTCATCGGTTCCACCTATCCTGGTGGGATTTCCGGGACCGGGCACTGCTCGAATGCGCCAAAAACCCACAGTAACTAAATCGAAACGATCCTCGGGGGTCTCGTAACGGTGGTTCCATTAAACCGGAAGATCTCGAATGTGCCACGTTGTCCTTTTCTTATCCCGATCGACCGATTGTCAACCATTGTGTCCCCCGGTGTCCCCGCTGAGTGTGTGATGTGTGTCTCCCGTGCCTCCCTTTTTCACAGAGCAAACCAAGCGCCGCATATCGAACGCAATGAATCTGGTCAAAGTCAACACGAAGCTCTCCCGGGACTGAACCGGGCGCTCCATCAATCGGCACCACCACCAGCATCACGAAACGTAGCATAAATACACGCACTCAGCAACACACACACAAAGTGGAAAGTCAAACAAATAAGGATGATCCATGGGCGATGATCTTCGCGTCGCCAACAATCGTGGCGTTGAAGGTTGATAAATGACGCGCGACGCAATCCTCCGAAACACATCCAAACACGGGCGAATTGGGCGTGAAAAATTGGAACACCTTCTAGGACACACAGCGGAAGTCCAGGCAGCCCGGGAAACGGTTACACAAGGAAACGGTACAATATGGAGAGCCCCTGCACACTGTACATCCCGGAATGCGAAATCCAATTTTAGCCCACTCGTTGACCTCCTCCAACCTCTTAAGGTCCCGATACCGGTCCAGGTCCAGCAACAGAAATCGCCAAATAAACTGCCAAACTGACGATGTGTATCTAACCCCGTGTGTGTGTGTGTGTTCGTAGAATGGCGTCCTGTAGGCGTGTGTGATGATACCATCTAAGTAGTCCATCAAAAAAGTCGTTAACGCTATCCACACGCGCGTATTGCTCCCTGAAATTGGTTTCTTTTCCCCGCAATTGTACAGTCAAGTTGCCCTTTGCCGGCGTTGCCAGGCAACTAGCGTATAGAGAAGCACTCGCCCCCCACACTAGGGAGCCACTAGTTCCGGAGAAGTCGTTCCGTTTGCGTTCATTGTTTGGTCATTTGCTGCACGGTTTTACGATGTTTCCAGGCTAGACTTTAGGTAGCACACCGGACCGGACGAAAACCTTGTGTATATTAAAATGGGACATTCTTGTCGCGCTCCCATTTGCGCTTGTCTCGTTAGGGAAGTCGATCGATCCATGTAACCACTGACACTGCTAAGCGAACGAGAGGCTCCCAGACCGCTATGTAAACGGTTACCCTGAATGGAGTAACGGCTTGTGGGTGATTTACTGACTTTCCTTCCCTTGGTAAGTCAAGACGGGACTTGCGTCGCAATGCTGCATTTTGGCAGTGGCAAAAAAGCGACCCAACGCCAAGCTCATCTCCCGGCGTGTCGCTGTAACGTGGAATCGGGCTGACCGATCTTTCCGGAAGCCCCACAGTAGACGCCCCGGGCCAGATAATGTCAGTCTCTCGCCCGTTTGTTAGCCCTCGAAATGCGCTTCTGCCGCTTAAGCCATGCACAGCCGGCGCTGCACACGCTTTATCATCCGGCCGGCAATCCCGGCCCGGAGTCTGGGCAGGTGAACAGCGCCCGGCACGGCACAGCTGGAGTATGTTTGGCAAGTTGAAGGGTTTTTGGCCTAGAAACTCGGCTCGGTCCTATATTTTTAGCGCTCTTCCGGCGGCGGCAGCTCCGCGAGGTCCCTCCGACGCCGCTGCTCGAGAACTTTTTTGGCATCATTTATCACTGCACTCTGGTGCACTCTGCTCCGCAACTGCAGCGCCCAACTTTGGCTCGCCGACACCGGCCGCGAGCCTTCGTAAAGTTCGTCTCTTTTTTCGCCTCTCCCAACTAATTCCTTCCATTATCTCGCGAGTAATGTTTCAACGTGTTACGCTGCCGGACTTTCGGTGGATTTCGTCGATGTTTCGTGCCGCGCCACGGTATCTCGGTCAACAACTCAACTGCACCACCACTTCCCAACCTGCCGGCCATTTCCGGCCACTCTGACAAGTTTCCCCATCGACCGGACACGCCGGCTGGCTATTTTTCACACACGAATCTTGCGCCTGGTCCATTTCGCTGCTCGCCGTGTAGCCTCCCGGCTGCCAGCATTCCGTTCCTGTTGGTCAAGTGGCCGTGTTATCGGTTTGGTCAACAACCGGGCCCATCAGGGCCCGTTTTTGTGTGCGTTCGTTTCCTGGCGAGCCATTTTTTCGGGAGCCCGATCCGGGCCGTGGGTTGATGAATCCTTGACACAAAAACAAACACAATTTTGCGTAACGCAGCCGAACAGCGGGGGTTACTGGGCCACGCTTGTAGCCAATTATTGGTGGTGTTGACATGGTTATTCGTGGCACTTTTTATCGGTACTAGTCGGACTGCGAAACCGGCTGCATCGGTCAACACTGAGTGACGAGGACAAACGAACGAACGAGCAAATTGGTCACTTGTGGTTAAATCGAATCAATTGTGTAACGCACACGGTGCTCTCTGCAATCTACAAATGTAATGTTGACCGATCGCCCCGAACGCCGAAAACAACACTGTAATTGAATGTTTAGACACCATCGATGGGTTTGAGTCCTATCCAACATTTCCGGGAATTGAATCCGAAAGCCTCCCGAAAGCGTCGCCATCAGGAACCGATTCCTATGCGGGATTGATACATTTATTGTTGCGTTGAATGATGAGATTAATGTAGATTGTCTAGCCCGAGCCTGACAAGCAGAATCGGGTTGTAAATTCGGGATTCGCCGCTGGTGCTTCTACCTACGGCTTTATGGTGTTTGATCTTCCAATCAAATGGCCGATTTTGACGCTGTACCCAGAGAACCCCAACTGCTTAACTCGACCATAATTTTGACCGCATTCCGGCGATGTGTGCACTGGCCGACAAATGGGATATTAATTTTTAATAGTGTCGTTAGCAGACTATCTGCCACCGGCATGCCGTGCGTGCCATCCGGCCAAAGATCCGGCGTAGACCCGTAGCATTAGTCTTCCCCGTAAATGAGTGTTTATCGTTATGTATCGGTATTAAACTGTAGCATTTTTCATTATCCGTTCCGGTGTCCAACCGACTCATGCAACACTTCACTTCTTTACTCGCAACCAGTGTGTGTGTCTGTAGCCGAATGTGTTTGATGTTTCCTTCGTTTGGTGTTGATGTTTTTCTTCGTTTCTCCTGTAGTAGTTTAGAAATTACGGGGCTCGCCTCTACCCGAAAACTTCAGGGCCACCGCCGCATCTTTCTCACAGTACACACGCCAAACCTAATGCCGTGTCATTCCACGAAGCACCTTTCGAGACGGCGAGCCTCAAGGCTGCTAAAATATTAAACGAAATTATCTCCGTAATCTCCCAAGCCGTGCTTCTTCATAAATTAACCGACGCACCCAAAGGGATGCCAACTTTCTTGCCACCTTCTGGCCACGATTCAGAGTGCAAGTCCCCAAGCGAGCTGAGTCAGCAGCAGCGGACCGAAAGGCTCGGCTCGGCAGGATCCCGAGATTAATTTCGCACAAAGGAAGAACGCCCTTTGGCTAATTTAACTATCGTCGCCAGCAGCGCGAGTTCCGCGAAAGCAGCGAGACCAGCATCAGAACCAGGAGCAGCACTAGCAGCACCGTCTGCACGAGGCACGCACTTTCGGCAAACGTTCAGGCAACGGTTTGTTGGCTTCCAACTTCTTGCCAACGTCTGTCCCCAGCAGAGCATTCGAACGCGAACGCGGATCCCGACGTTTTCCGTAGCGTTGGTCCCTCCGGTAGAACTTCGAGTTCCCTTGTTGGATATGGAACGAACTGATTTAGTGATTTATGTTCGTTGGTAGTTTAGAAGATTCCCTGGATTCCCCACCACGCAAGTTAGACCTTATGTCTGGATTGATTGTTGGAGTGTTTCCTGTTCCGATGTACTTATGTGTTACTATATTGCGCCACCACCGCATTACCATTGTTTTCTCTACTGTCCCTGTCGCACCTTTCATCACTCTCGTTCGCTCGTTTTTCGTTCTTTCTCTGGATGTCTATTGGTGTTGATCAGTTGCTCTCTATCGATAGACCTTCCTCTATCATCCGATGTGTACGATACACTATGGCGCTCTATGGTTGTGTAGGCCACTGTTTGGCATGTTGTACCTGTTTGATGGAACCCACTTTCCCCCCATTACCTTCACCTTGAAGGTGAAACCGCTCAGGTCCGAGATCCGAGGAATTTCAACCACGTTCCGTATCCTTTCGCAGGGCCCATCGGGGCGAGCATCGTGGCGATGTGTCCCAAAAACGTCGGGCTCCACACGAACCCGGCCCTGGCCATGTGCAAGCCAACGTTCGAGATGCGCCCCCCGGCTGCACCGCTGCTGATCCCGCGGGACGTCGGCTACAAACCGATGCTGGCCAACAGTGCCACGACCAGCGTGACGAGCAACACGGGCAGCACCAGCATCATCACCACCTCCACCAATGCGGCCACCACCAACAACAACAACAACAGCTCGGCGGTCACCAACGCCAACACCAAGGTGGTCAGCAACAGTGCGAGTCAGCACAGTCTCATCGTCAAGAGCGGCAGCATCGGCCAGCTGAAGAGCAACGGTGCCACCGCCAAGGAGAAGTCGGCGGACGAGAAAAGCTTTCTGTGAGCTTTCTCGGGTGCCGCGCCGAGGCCAAAGTAGCGTAAACCAAAGTCCCTGTAAATAGGTTAATCAATCCATACCACCAGGAGGTGTACGTAGCCGTGCCGTCGCTGTCGACAGGCCACAGGATGCACGGCGGGAGTGTTTTTTGGTGTCATATTTGTATGAAAGTTCATCGAAAGCTAGATCCCAGCCTATAGAGAGTAAGTGTATCGCGTTAGCTTCACACTATCGAGCCGCTAGGGCTATCGCAACCAGGGCAACAGTGGCCGCCCCGGGGAAAGGATCCCGGATTTCAATTATGCCTTTACGCTTGCGCGCAGAACAACAACACACACATGATAAGAATATATTTTCTCATTCTGCAAACTGTGTATAGCGTATAGGGAAGGATAAGGTGCTGCGCGTAGAGGGTAACCTAAATAGTGTACAGTTTTACACTCGCTCCTTAACAGTCGCTCGCTCTGAGTCTCGCTGCGCTTGATAGCTGCAAGCCGCAAGACTATGTAAAATAAATCAAGTTCTTACGCACGCCAAAAAGGTTTCTCCGAAAAACGAATTAATGTTAGAGCTCTGACTCGTGATGAAAGCTGTAAACTTCTAACCTAAACCTTCTACTATACCTAAGCTTCACGTTCACAACGCGCCCATGTTTGGTTTGTGTGGAACCGATTTCCCATTTACTTGCATTTGTTTTCGCCATCCGAATGGTGAACTTTCAGACCTTCAACAATGCACTGATTTTTAGTGAAACTCCTTCCTTGACGATTGTTTACGTGAACATAAAAACAAACACTTGAAGAAAACAATGAATCATAAGCATTAAATGTGATACAAGTAGATTTAAAGCAACGCTGAGATGGCAGACATGGTGACGCAAACGGATGCAACCGAATGTAAGTAAGCGAACGCCGTTAAGGAGAGGATGCATTAAACCCAAAAATGGACAACGGAAGTCTCAATACGCCGAAGCATTCAGCAAAGCAACATTAAATGCCGTAAAAGTGGACTAAGTACTCCAAACTATATTTGCCACGCAAAGCCACGCCAGAACGTTCGTCTCTTGTTTCAACGCTAGCGATAAAATACTACAACTAAGAGAGCTATTGATGACAGCAAAAGGTTTACAAAACGCTTAGAGACACCACCACAGGAGGAACACTTCAACAAAACTTGTACACAACTTATTCAGCAAAGATACTTATGTAAAACACGAACCAGATAACCGGAAATTGAGTTAAAAAGATGGAAGAAACACGGAAAGCATTGTATTTATCTAAAACCCAACCCAAGTGACTCGGGATTCCTTTCCGAAAACCTTTTTCGCGACTAATTATGTGTTGCGTCCTACAGAAAAAGAGGAACAGCTTGAAAAAGTTAGCAATCGTTTAAACACAAGAAACCGTCACCCAAGTTCCCGAGCCGCCAGCCGGGTCCGCAGGGTCGGTTCCAGAATTCTTTCTTACTCTACGTGTCTACAAAGCAGTTAAAAAGTCCATCCGCTCGAAAGGTAAAATAAAAACAAACAATTACTACAGAAAGCGAAACGATACGCGGAGTAATTTATTCAAATTATGACAGTATCACAGCAGCCTTCGGGAGAGAGGGTTCCTGATGCCGACCGGTTGCTTAGGTTACGGCTTCCTTGCTTCGCTTCGTTTTGTTTCGCCGCCTCCTGTGGTGCGTTGTGTCCATAGGACTATTTATCGCTCGCCTTCGCCGCAGTTCTTTCCAGGGGCTAATGTACCGCAATGATAATGTGATAAAGAAAGATGAAAAACCGACCGCCCAAAAGACGGTGAATTCAATTCTTCCCCCGAAGCCGGCCAGACCACCCTGTCGCCCCACCCAGCGACAGCCATGCATCCATCTGTTTAAGCAAAGATAAATGAAAATGGTTCTCTGTGGTTCTCTCTCTCCGGTGGAGCGAACGTTTCTTCGGCGGCCAATCGGCCAACTACAATCGTCCGATCCAGTCCTGTTTCATTGCCGAGGTCACCAGCACCGAGGGTCCCGGGCGCACTCGATCGTCCACAGCTGGCGGTCATAAAGTATGAGATTAAAATTTCATTTCGCAAAGAAACACGACGAACCGTGCTCGTACCGAAAGTACGAACCTCGAACCCGGAGCCGACACACTTTTCACTCCTGCCTGCCTGGGGCCACCGTCGATCATGGACCGGAACACTGTATCGTGCGGCAAAGTTAATAAAGAAAGCATTAAACTCGCAACCATTTCGGTGCCAAAGTTGTAGTGCGGAGTGCTCGGGCTCCTCACGTACGCCGGACACGGGACCAAGTTCACGGCAGACTCGTCCTGCCGGGGTCCGGAATTAAATCAGAACGAACGATACGACGAGCTGGCCGGGAAAGGAGCTTTCCAATTACGCCGTTCTGTGATTATGTCCTTTTTTATGGAAACTGTGACTGTAAAAGGAAGAAAAAATGGTCACGGCGGTACGGTTCCCGGAAGCAGCCACCGAACCCATTCGATGAGACGATGTCCCGTGAGACGCAACGGACGATATTTTGGGACCGATGTGCCGGGCTGCAGTTCTGGACCGTTTTCTGCCGCAACTTATGAAGCGAAGGACATTTGAAAGTCCCCCCGAGATGCTGCCCCAAAACGGGTTAAGAATCATTTGCAAAAGTAACGATCTATTTCTGTCGCTTCGCTCCGGAACGTGCTTATCGCGAGGTAACAATGTCTTTGCCGCGTGAAAGTCGGCGCCACTCGCGGCCGCGACTCTAAATTAATCGGAATGTTCAAAACTAATCTAGCATCTAGCACCGGGGTCCGGGCCATTCGTCCGGAGCGGAATTCCACAGAAATAATCCATTCCGTAGATTTGAAGTGCTTTCGAGTTTCGGTTCAGTCTCGTTTTCGGTGGTTTGGTAAGCCTCTCCCGAGGGAGCCCTTTCGGGACGCCATTGCGTGACGACCTACACACACAGAGACACACCAACAATCAATTGTTTCGCCCTCATTTTTCGCGGATGGCGGATTGAAAGGAAATATCGAACGTCGCGGGCGCCATAACCACGGAACGACCGCGCACGATGATAAGGTTATCATTCTGCGCGCTATGCGGCTCCGTTGCCAGTATTTGTCGGTGGTGGTGATAGAAATTATGTTTTATTACCGTCTACCCGTCTGACTGAGAGTGGGTTGGTGGTACAGTACCCTTCGGTGGTGTACTGTCTCTTCCGGTTCGATCCCCGAGCCTTCCACAGGCTTCGTCAGCTCAACCATCAACCTACGTCGCCAGCCGAAGGACGCCAACTGTTCCGTGCACATTCCGTGCGGTATACATTAAACGCAACAACGTCGACGAATGCCCATAAACTGGCGCCCATAACTATGTTGAGACTCGGGCGGCCATTTTTACGCAACATTGAATCATTGTTTTACGACATTTCACTTTTTATTGGACAGCGTGCGGACGTTTGCGCGATTGATTTCCCGTTGTCCCGACTCACGGCGCCCGACCGATGGCAAATAAATACTGCTCCAGCGAGTGACACTCCCAGAACACCCGTCATTCCTGGCCCTGGCCTCCGAATAAGGCTCTGGCGCTTTATCATCCCGCGCACGGAATCTGACTGTAGCGGATGCAGGCGCCCAGGTTGTCCTCCGGGCTGCCTCGGTCCAGGCCCTCGCCGAAGTGGATGCCCAGGCTGAACGGGGTGACCGAGGTCTCGACCCGGCACGGAGACACGCCCGGCGGGCAGAGCGAGTTCCCGCAGTGCACCGGCCGGCAGCTGGGCAGCTCGCCCAACCCGACGCCGATGAAGTCTTCCACGATGCACGGCAGCGTGATCCGGTCCGCACAGTTCACGTTGCCAAACTGTCGTCCCAGGTCCTGGTCGGTCCCTCGATCCAACGACCGTCCACTGCGGCCCGTGTCGTCGTCGTCGAAGATGCTCCGCCCGAAGAACGATGGGAAGAACCCATCGAAGAAGCCGCCACCGCCTCCGGATCCCTCGTCGGCCGCTGCATCCGGATCGTCGCCCGCGGTCTCGACCGGTGTTGGCTCATCGGCGGCCACGTCCTGGTCCGGGGCCAGTGGACCACCGTCGGGCAGGCCGGCCACGGGAGATTCGAGTACCGGAGCGCCCACGTCGGCCGGAATGTCGGCGGCCGGTGCCAGTGGATCGTTGGCCAGCGACGGGTCCGAGAAAGGACCCGTTCCGGACACAGGTGATCCACCTCCAGTTGCTCCACCGAGTGGACCACCACCACCACCAGCACCTGGACCCGGCTGGTCCCTGGATCCGCCGATACGGAACGACTGCTCGTCGCACGGTTCGTACGCCACCGAGCACATGTTCTTCTCCTGCCGGATGCACGCCCGGTAGTTGTGGTTCGCCAGGTACCGGCCGTTCTCGGCAAAGTTGAACGTCTGGATGAGACCCTCGGTGCCGATGAAGTACTGCATGCACCCGCTCGGTGACCGCTGGCTGAACGGTATCTGCGACACGCGGATCTCCCACAGGCGCTGGGCGAACGAGCGCGTCGCAAAGTTCATCTCCAGCTCGATCGACTCGTCGGCCCGGCTCTTGGGGCTCAGGTCATAGTACAGGTGCTGGCCCGAGTTGTGGCCGCACAGATCGAACGGCACCACGCCGCCGATCAGCCGGAAGATGTCCCCCTCGCACACTCCGGTCCGTCGATTCGGTTGTCCCTGTTTTGGGCGGAGAACATCAGACTTGGCCGGCGGATCACGGAGAGCCGCAACATGCTTACCAGTGCGAAGTGGATGAACTCAAACTTCAGCTGCGACACGTCCGCGTTCATTAGCTTGATCTTGAGCTTGCAGCTCCCGACGTCCTTCGGCACGATGCCCGGGAAGCGCGGGGACACGAAGTAGGTGAGATTGTTGCCGATCTCCTCGTTGCAGGTGGCGACAACTGCGGAACCAAACCAGCGCATCAATCAAACAGTGGACCAAATCTTCACGTCCGAGCACACTTACACACGCAACATACGCCAAAGCCGAGGGCACACTCGCCACGTGCCTTGCCACCCTGTATCCGGCACTCGTACACGTTCATGCACATCCCCGTGCGCCGTCCGTCGTCCGCCAGACACTCATCATTCACCGGGACCGGTAGGAAGTTCAACACTGTGGAAGAGAGAGAGAAAGCGACAGAGAGAGAGAGAGAGAGAGAGTAAGAAATGGCTGCTAAACTATTCATAAACTGGCCGCAGCATTACGCGGGGTCGACAGATAAGCCTCTTCCGGTGACAAACCGCAAATGGCGTTAGGGCCAAACCCGTTACATCCCAGAGTCAGTGTCACGTCGGTGGATCCAATCCTCGACGCCTCGGACCGGAAGCGGTTTGTAAATCCAACCGGTTTGATGGATGTAGCGGTAACCCCGGGACGGCGCACTAAGCCGGTGGGCTTTAAATCGTAAATTGGAACCACCAGAGAGGTTCCGCCAGAAGCCTCGCGTACCTCAGGCTGTTCAATAAGTTTTGCGATTAGAAAAACACAATCAAAAAAACAAAATAGTCAAAATTTATTGTTTCATCAGTTTCCAATAAAATCGCAAATTCATTCGCATCCCAAAAACTGATGCTAACACCTTTTTGGGTGATTTCTGGACACAAACTCATTTCGGAGTCGAAAAGCCAGGTCCATACCACTCCTTAGCCTCTTGTTTGGATTCAGAATCATGGTGACAGACCCAAGTCTCACCCATAGTGAAAGAATTCAATGCACAACATCCACCTTGTCCTTTCAAAAACGCTCGAAATGTTGTCGAGAAAGTAGCATTCGAATGCGTTTCTCTTCCATTTTTAGCGAATGCGGCAACTATTTTGCACAGAGCTTACTGGAACACAATACTTCAGTCAAAATATTGGTTATACTACTCAATGAGATGAGGCTAGTCCTTATACTAAATCTCTTTCAGTGATTCGACGATTTTCCAATACGATACCCTGCATTTTTCCTGCGATTTCAAGTGCTGTTGCTGACTGTGGACGCCGTCTTCAAGCATGTACGAGCCCGGCCAACTTCAACAACTTATCTTTTTGCTAAAGTAATTGAAGAAGAAGAGTCCTAAGCCCTTCCAACATTCCAACACTTCGTTCATAAATTTCCTTTGCTTGTAAACCTTCCAAAAATAAAACATCATTCACTGCCCAATACTTGATTTTTTCCATTGTCAAAAATACTCTGACACGTCGATATTAAATGGCTTTTAAACAAAAAATGAAGATCGTAGTGAAACATCACATGCGTTCATATGAAGAGTGTACTGACATAATAAAAACCAAATAACTCTCTGTTATTGGAACCGCAAAACTTATGGAACACCCCAGCGTGCCACGCTTGACGAGCTTTCCGTGTTCCAAAGGACCGGCAATCGATTCCCGGTCGTAATCGAGCGTTAAGAGGGGTCTCTACTCAGCCGGGCAAGTTAATTGCAGTCGGCCAAAGTTCGGTTGGCGTTCTGCGTTGGCGTTCACCCATGGTCACCCGTCGAGTGGAAGAACTTCTACCGCAAGGGTTCTCTACCGCAGAGGCCGCACCCAAACGCCGGCAGCCGGCCGGCCCCGAGGGCATAGATTATTCAGCATCCAATTAGCCGACGCCGTCTTCTTTGTGTCTTCGACGGGGCCTCGGTGTTCCGAACATAAACATGCTGCCGCCGTGACCGCCCGACGATCCGAAGCAAAACGGCGAGGCGACCGTCTTACGCTGCACTTTACGCTGCAGTCCCGTGCTCCCGGGGCATCCTTCCGGGCATCTAGGCATCCGTCGCAAGAGATGTCCAACTTTTGGCCCTGAACCCCGTTTGGTGCTTTCGGCGACTGACGTACTTTGCGCCGCACCGTTCCCCTACCTGGGCCGTCCATCCGCTCCATCTGGAATTCTGAGGCGACGTCGACGTCACAGCCGAGTGACTCCGGCTGCAACTTGCGCTGCCGGAAGGCAGCGGAAGCACTACAAACGGCGAACTTATTGCCGTTGTTACTATCGATGTCGGAACCGTCCCGGGTGCGCCAAGTTCCCGGTTTGCCAAGTCAGTCGTTTGTTAATTTGGTGTCAGATCTGTTTAGCAAACTGCCATCACCACCACGATCGGATGCGCCGGATGTGAGCCCGGGATGCACCCTGACGGTCCCGTGCTGGGCGTGCCATGGCAAACAAGACGGAGCGTTCCCGGTCTTGTTGTTGCGGAACTATGGCACCCCCTGGTAACTGTTGGCCCGGAAGCTGTAAGTTAGTTCCATGTTTTATTAAAAGCTTGGTAAAGCTGCCGACTACACAGAGTGTGTGTGTGTGTGGCGAAAGCAAGGAGTCAGTCAGCTTCCGACAGGCGATTAGGTGCCGCCCAGGCATGATGGCAAACTTGTTGACTGTCCGGGGAGCCAATCCAGTCATAATTCTGATTGATTCGTTCAACCGTGAAGGATTTCCGGGAGGTCTTGGAGCGACCTTAGGTGATCTATATATAAAGGTGTTACATTCCGAGATGGATTAGAGACCTCACTAATGGACTTTCTTCCTGGATGGTCCCACAATCCAGAGAAGTGCGCCGATAAATGATTAATGAGCGATTGCGATCTACACACACACACACGGGCAATCGAGCCTCGAGCGCCGATTCTCTCCGGTCCGATCCGGTTCGCCGGGCTCGCTGTGACTCATCTGTCGAGCTCACTTTCTCGCCACACCAACAACAACAAGAAGTCATTCCGACCACAGCCCGGACACCGGTTTCGGTCGCTGCATGACAATCCCCGTAAGAATGTGTCCCCGCAACTCTCATTTCCTTGCTCACTTACACACACACAGCTTGCAGACGATTAGCCAACTTTCACCGCGGCGAACTTTAATTTACCTTTCGCGGACCGTTGCCGGCCACCGTCGGCACTCAGCGTGTTGTGGCTTGCGTCACCGTAAAAGGAAGCCGCCTCGCCGTAGCTGTACCGGCTGCGATGTTGCCCCCGGGAACCGGTTCCGTTGCCGTCCGCCGGCCTGGGTGCATGTGGGTCAAAGGAATCGGTCGACCTTGCCCCTGACGGCGGCGGCGGTGGCGGCGAGTTCTCGGGTTCACCCCAGATATCGTACGTCTTCATCGAGGGCCACGACTTGGCGGCCAGCGACGGAGCACCGTAGGCCGGAAGGGCCCAAAAACCTACAAGTACCACCACCAGGAACACTATCCAGGTCAGGGCGTTCGTCCTGCCGCCCGGACCACCATCACAAAGTTCGCCGATGGCGTTCGCTTTTTGCGTCCTTTTCTTGCGCCTCCTGCCGATCTCACTGCCACTGCTGGGGTGGGCCATTTTATGGACCCTCTGTTTGCCTCCGGGGTCTTCCGGGACCTGGGTTCCGGATTGTTTTCAATAATCCGAAGCACCGTTACACCACATACCGCGGGGGGGAACGTATTCTTTCCGTTGGCTTACGCTAACTTTCGGATCTCACATAATTAGAAGTTATGGCTCCGAACCGCGATCCGCGCTGCACGGGTCGCTGGGCGAATCGTTAAAACTTTTATGGCGCACAGCCCCCCGCTTGCTGGGATCTTTTTTTCGGGGTTCGGTTCTTTTCTCTACGAGCGATTCAAGTTCACCACTACTGGTCCGACTGGGCGGTCATGTTTTCGTTCCCAACTAACCCAGCAGTGTATCGATTCTTCCTGTGGAGTCCGCATGCAGTCCGAAGCGTTTCGTAATGGTTTTTATGGCTTTTGGGAGTTCACCCTTTTTTGCGTCCACTGCATTCATCGGTGGCATCGGGGGTTCGGCCTGCGCTTGGGCTCGGCCCGGACACAACGAATTGTTTTAAGGACCTTCGTCCATAAATTTGGCACCCATTTAGTTTACTCACACCGGCACACCGGGACACCGGGCCACACGTGACCGCACTACCGAAACGTAGTCACGCAAACACACTTCGGGCAGTTTCGGGAGCCAGAGGGTCTGAAAAACTAAACCCCGTTATGGAACGCCGGTTACTTTGTGTCCCGAGAAGCGCTCCTTCTCGGAGCGGTGCACTGAATTCGCGCCGAACGCTTCACACACAAGCGAAAGGACTCCCTGGGCCAACACGTGCCCGGTTACACACACACGCGCGTTCGTGGCGTAAAATTAATGCACAAATTATAGCACTTGCACAGTGTAGTCGACCAAAGGACTCTCCTCGTTCTTATCACTCGCCAGGCGCGCGCTCCCGTTCGTCATGCAAATTTGTTGTTCACAGGCCGGAATGTGGGCGCGGTGGCAGGGGTTAGCGAGGCGACGGGGACCATTTTCACGTCGTAAATTTTTGCGACACAACAACACGTTAGCCCAGCCCGCTGCCCAGCGCCACGCGGGGCCTCGTCCTTCATGGTGCGTCGCGTTGGTGGCTGAAATGGCGATGGAAACAATTTCGGGAATGTTATTGTAACTCCCCCGGCCCGGGCTCTGCAAGCGCTTTAATTAATGTGCCACCGCGCAACTTTGATTCGTCGCCATTCCAACTTTTGACAGGACAAAATATTACATGCATTCGTTGCGTTGGAAGTTAAATTAAAAAGGGAACAGTGATCGATAATGTCACGATTATTGTTCGTCCGACAGCTCGTTCGTTGATTAAGATATTACAATTATGTTGTGGAGGACTATTTTATGATTTTTGATTAACATTTTAAAATGTGCAAATAGTTTTGAATAAGCTTATTGATCTTTACTGATCGACCGATGCCCTAGGACTGATTTCGTTCTCAGCGTTCTCCGGTTGGCTGCCGTTATTGGATGGTCCGCTGGGGTGTTTATTTTATCGTTGAACAGCGTTTATATTTTTACCGATTTGCAACTAAGTGGCGATGCTACGTCTCGCCACTTCCGAATGTTTATGCTGCGATGTTGGTCTCATAACCTCAACATTTGGTACTTCGAATGGTCAATGTAGCGTTAAGTTGTTTACATCCAAAAGTGCCTCAAATGCATATTGAAATGTCGTTAAATATTGAGTTTCTAAATGTTTAACCCACGCTTGACTACAACATTTGCATACTTAATTGAATTTAGATTCGCCGCCACTGGCAGAGTTCATGAAATTCGCATGTTGCCGACAATTAGTACAACTTTCTTCCCAGTCCAGCCAACCCGTCCATCCAGCGTCGACCCGGTCAGAAACTGGCAATTATCCTGCGCGATAGAAATCCCCGTACGTTGGGATTCCGCCGTCGCCCGTTTCGCTACGTCAAATTGTCACTTTCATGCAGACCCCCGTTCGCACCCGACACCGGACCACACTAAGTCACTCGGTCACCACACACACACACACGGTTCGACGGGCTGGCTGGCCCCGACAAAAACTCTGGCTAACAAACTTTCTCCAATTACACCGTGCTGTGTGTCTTTTCGTTTGGGTACTGGCGCCCAGACCACAGGCGACCACCGCCGTCCGTGTGTCCCGAAACCCACAGAAAAGCTGAAGCTAAATTAATCACACATCGACGGCGCGTCCGCCGTTCCGCCGCGGGTCGCCCGGACGGAATATTGAGCTTCGGCTTCGAAGCCCTTTAATCTGTCGCCCTTTTTTCACGGTCACGGCACACAATCACTCTCCTTCGCAACTCTGCTTAAATTGGCCCCCAACAGCCGCCGGAAATTAATTGCGATTCATCAACCCTGGTCTGGTCACGCCACATCGAGCGCCTCAATTAAAATGTGTCACTAAACATTGGAAATCAATTAACTATTGGCACACGCACACGCGAGCTAGGTGATTATTCCGACAGGCGACGGTAAAGAGCTCCGTAGCCCAAACTACTCGAGCGCTCGATCTCAACACGTCCGTTCCGGCTGATCACTGAAGACAAACTCCACGAAGCGATCGCTCCGCGTGCCAAGCTCACCTGACGGCGGCGCGACTTTCCTTCGCTCCGGGGCTCTCTGGAGAAAGAGATCTTTCGTTTTCCTCCCCGCCCCGCATTGAGTCATCGGATCTTCCGAGCATCGGCGGTAAGCGATCTCTGGGGCGAAGAGATAACCACACCGTGGAACCGTGGAAGGTGAGGCGACCGTCTCAAGAGGAAGGTCAAATGTTTGGCTTCGGCTACTGTTTACACGCCTTTAATGATCGTCAAGCGAAGAGGGAAACCTCTCGAGAGCTTCACAGAGCAGGGCTTCCAGCGCGATGGAGTTGGAGATTTGAGTCCGGATGTGAAGAAGAGCCTAAGATAAGTTGCGACAACAAACAACGGCCAAGAGTGACACAATTTTGAAACAGTTCAATCTTCAAGCGCAACGATTTTCCCGATTTGTTTTTATACTTTTGATTACACACTTTGAGCGCATTTTAATCATAACCTTCGCGAGACCATTAAATTGTCAGAAAAGTTGCCGAAAACGAACAGGCCAGGTTGGTCATTAATTTACGATAAACGCAATGCGCCAAGAATACCGCTTCCCGAGCACAGGTCGGCAGCGTTCTGACGGCAGCCAAAAAACTCAATCCATCAATGTTCAAAAACCGAGCGCGCCCAGATTGGGCACGTGGCTCCGGCTCACTATGGATGGTTTTTTAATATCGCCGAGCTAGGATGGGTCCTAAATTTGACGTCCACCCGTCGGGGAAGAAGTGAAACTAATTTATGGCCGCACATCCTGCGAAATGAGTGCCCACACCCGTTCGCGTTAGGTTTTTTTTTGCGAACGCGCAGCGTACTTAAAAGCGCATTCCTCGCTGATAGTGCCCCCAAGGCGCTTCCAGCTGTCCGCCCCAGAATGATCGATTGCCCAAGGGTTCCGCTTGATCGATCGGCGCGCGGCGGTCGGCGTTTCGTCGTTAATCTTGCGGGCGTCCGGGCGAGCATTAAAAATGTTGCCCAAATTCCATCACCTCCCGAGCGTGGGTTCCATCTCGGTCGCCGCGTTCAACAACCTGTTCTCGGGTTGGGTCGAGATGGGCGCCTTTTTTGCGAGTGTCTGCGTATACCGGAGACGCACGCACTCGGAAACGTTGGGTCGCCTTCGGTTGGCGATGACCCACATTCGACCACACACTCCGCCGATCGGCTGGCATCGGGGTTTTCGACGTTCCCTTAAACCAGCCAGGCTTAACGTGCTGGCAATTGAGTACACTTTCCGTGCTGCGCTGCGTACGTTTTACCACGTTTACCACAGATTGGGCAATTTATCCGCGCGCTGGCCGATACCAAGGCGAAACTCACCGTACGAAAAAAATGGGATCGCCGAAGGAAATGGCTTATTTTCAGTGAAGCGTGCCCTAAAGCATGTTTTAGTAAACTCAAAAATTAGTCTATCAACAGAGATTGATGGAAAAATGCAAGTGCTTTACATTAAACAGTCGCCATCGGGCGAGTGGCATAAGAAAAACTCCTTCACATTAACCTACCGACCCAGTCATCAGCAGCTTAAACCCTCCACGGGTTTCATCTCAATCGGCGGCGGAATCGTCGGATGTTGGCAGCATAGCTTCGTGTCTCTCTCTCTTTCTTATGCTCTCGCGCGCCGGCACGCGATCGTGGCGTACGATCGCTACACGATCGGATTGCTTGGTTTGTAATTTCACTTTTCTTTCAATTTCTGGTTTTCATCCAACCGCACGCCCGACCGAGACCGGCGCAGTCGCAGGTGGAAGAAAGTGTTTCCGTCCGTCCGCTGTTTACACCGACAACATTGTGCCTGTGGCGACGACGTGATACACACGAAACGAAAGTCACTGCCAACGATATGTTTGATGAAACGACACTTCCCAGAGGTCGTCGGGTCGTACGGCATAGGGTGATTCATTGCCCCTTGATCCAGCGAGCGCCAGCCGAAGGCAGAAGGAGCAAACATCGAGAAACTTAGGCTGAAGGTGGTGGTGTGGCAATTTGGTTTTCAACACGAGTTAAGAAACGTAAATAAACGGCCAGCATAACATGCTGCCATTAAACAGCTTGCCCGTTTCGTTGTTTACCATTTTCGAAAGCGAAGGAAAGCATTATGTTTGGTAGAAAAATAAGCAATGTAATTTGCTGAGCTGACTCTTTGACCTATGAATGAACCTACGTTAGGCACATTTTCATGTTTTTTTAAAGGTCAAACCCGATCTAAGGAATCAGAAACATTAAATCGATTGGGAACGAAAAGAATCAATGCACGGAATACTTTTTCTGGAAAATTCTCCGCATTTCTGGTCATTTGCACGTGGCCGACCGTTGAAAATTCAAAGTCGAATGACACTTCTATGAATTTCCGCAAAAGGAAGAATTGTGTGAAATATTTCTTTCGAACCGGTTCAAACGAACGGTGTGCCGTGGCAAAAAGCGAACCGCAGTGAAATATTTCAACGCCCAATCGGAAAGGAAACCCGAGAAGAAAGCGATACCAGACGCGCGATACAAAATCCATGCGTAAGACATATAACAATTTATTTTTGCTCTTTCAATAATCGTCTCCATAAAATATTCATAAAAATAGCAATAAAATATTATACGAGTTCCGGTGTATAAATGAATGCATACATAAAACAACACTTATCATTGCCTTAAACGTTACACGCCGTCCGTTTTCTCGTTTGTCCCTCTGTCGTCGCGTCACAGTCGTCGCTCGTTTCTGTACAGGTTAGGTGTATGTGTAAAAAAACCGTTGTTATCTGCTAGCCCTAGCCTAGCCTATCCTGTTACAGTAAAGCCAATCGGGCGGCCAACCCGCCTCTGATGTTGCCCGCCGCCGTCCACATCGGTGACATAGCGTCCGCCGTGTTTGCACACTGATCACTTCCGACGGGCAAAGTGAAGAGCTATGATAACGCTACAGATACCGTATAAAATTGATAAAAGCCGCACGCATCTACCTGTATCCCTGTGACTCTGACTACGCTAAAGCTTGTACATATTCTTCTCCGAGTCGGGTCGCCAGAAAGGGGGCGTCATGCGAGGCCGCGCCGGCACAGGAGGATCGCAAGGATCACAACGGGAAACGAACGGCACACCCATAGCCCTAACATAAACGATGACCGAAGATAAATACACTAAACCTAGCAGTGGCCGATGCTCGTTTCCCTGGTCCCGCTCTCCGTGCGCGGGCTCGCTCTCGCATGAGCTCTCTCGAAGGGAGTCGGGAATGTGGCCTCGGGTACCATGGGACCTCTGAGAGTAGTTCTTGTGTCGCGCACAAGATCGCCCTCGGATCGGTGGCCACCCCGTGACGTAGAACGTGAAAGATTTGATCTTCATAGTGGACTGCTGCCGAGCGTTTCATTAGGATTAATTTGTACATCGTCGTGTTTGAAATTGGACCATCCAAACGGGGTGGTCAGACGTGCTGATCGATGCCGGTGTTGGGAGCCTCCTCCAGCTTGCGCCACACCACATTGCACATCTCGCGGACCAGTGCCTTCTCGCCGTCGTCCAGCTGATCCGGCGGCGTCGTACCGATCCGCTCGCGTTCCAGCTGCTCGCGTACCTCAAGCACTTGCAATGCCCTCACGACGGCTTCGGGCCGTCCGGAAATTGGATCCGTGCCTGAGGTCACCTGACCTCCTCCTCCTCCGCCACCGCCACCACTGCCACCACCGTTTGTGGTGGCAACGGCCGAGTTATTCAACACCACGGCCCGTTCCTCCTCTAGCTGCCGTATCCGGGATTCGAGGGCCCGCACGTACTGGAGCGTCTGATCGCTGAGCGTCGAGCGCATGTTGAGGTCCTGTCGAGACGCAAAGGGAAACCCTATTAGTCGTGTGGGGCGGGCGACGGGGCCGACTCCTGCTTACCGTCATTCCGTTGCGACAGAACTGGCCAATATTGTGCAGGGTTTCGTCGGCGTTCGTGCTCGAGCTGCTACCGTCACCGTCGTCCCGGAGCGGAACCGCATTCGTCGTCGTCGCGTTCGAGCCACAGCTCGAGCAGACGGTGGCCGCCACCCGGCCGTTCGTGTTGTTCCGCTCCTCGTCCAGATACAGGCAGAGTTCCTTCAGCTCGAGATTGTCCCGGATCAGCTCCTGCTGCTTGTCGTCCAGCTGCCGCAACTTCGTCTGTCGTCCGAAAAGATAGAAAGACCGCGTTAGGATCGCTCACTAGGACTAGAATGGCCGCACGGATATCTACCTGATACGCGGACACCTCCTGCCTCATAACGCTGGCCGTGTACCGCCCGAAGCGTTGCCATTCCCGGGCCAACTTGCGGCCCTTCTGCCGATCGTCATCCAGGAAGCAGCACAGGTCCCTTAGCTCCTGGTTGTCGTCACTCAACCGTTGGTTAGCCTCTTTCAGTGCCCGCAGCTCGGCCAGTAGATTCTGTGGAACGGTGACATCGAGTTCATAATTAGGTTGGGTGTAAACGTCTCTAATCTCTATAAGGCGCCAGAAACAAATCCACCCCGGACGGTAACTGGAGTGGGCGGACAATCGCTCTACTTTCCGCTTCCGCCCAGCGGCGGCGGCCGAATGGACCGTGCGCCGTGTCACGTTTCCGGCAAAAGCCACGTCCCACGGAGCACGCTGCCACCGCCGCAAGTCGTGAAAAGTCACGTACGGTGAGAGACTAATTTACATTTCATTCTGTGCCCGCCCCCCCGAGACACACCGACACCCAGTGGCCAATTTCATCAGCCCTCTCGCCCTTTTGGGGCGATAATGATGGCATCTTCGCCGCGCGGTGGTTTAGCCCTTCGGGCGCACTCAGGTCACCCAGCCCAGCCCTAGAGTTTCGCGGGCGCATAGGCACACCGCACAAATCACCGACGAGCACCGCAGGCCTGGCTGATCGTGGCCCATCACCGTCGACGGTGGCCACCAACGGAGCTCCCAGATCAGAGAGAATGGGAGAGCTCGATCGAGATGATGGAAATTTGTGGAATATTCAAATTATGAGGCATTCCTCCCGAATGCGGTTGTGGCTCCGGATGGATCCACTCGGCCCGGGGGCTGCAGATGCTCCAGCGTGCTCGATTATCGCATCTCCTCCTCCGGGGGGCCACCTTCACCGGGGCCACCTTCACCGGGGCCACACGTAGGAGCGCACAGTTCCCGAGACTTCCCCGAGACTGTGTTCTATTGCGCATTGGCTCGATGCAGATTGCGAGCGTGGATCATTTTCTGGCTGTTGACCTCCCGAGGTTGCTGTACGTATCCGTCTAAGACTTGGCCCTGGAGCTGGGAGGTCTACGTGTCCGAATACTCTAATAGTTTCTAATTTACTAACAAATCATTCACCAGACTCGAAACAGTCAGAAGGTCCAGCTTATAAGCCTCCGAAAATGTACCGTTTATTAAGTGTAGAAGACATAAAATTTAGTGTCGGCCACGACGTGCGTTGTAACGGAACGGGGCACGGGGCTTAATAAACGCATAAATGAATTCGTAGTTTTGTGCAAATTAATGTTCGCCTTGCGAGCGGTGGATGATGAAGTCGTAAACTCAGTCGGCTCGCAACGGAGCGGTTTATCATCGAAATCAGCGACCAACAAATTGCCTACATGGCCCGGCCGGACCAAACCAAACAACGGCACCAAAAACAAAAAAGGGAAAGGAAACGGACGTAAATCGTGGCCAGTCAAGGTAAAGGTCTCGAGGCCGGACCGACGCGTGAAGTGTGACCCTCGAAAGCGGGGTCAGCACTTCATTTTACCAAACCATCGGAACGATTTGATCGGAATTGGAAGCGCCACATAAATGGCGAGGTGCTAAACTCTCACAGCGAGCGCGAAGGGTTCTCTAGTTCCGCCGCCATCGCCCTCCGCCACTCAATTACGGGCGGTGACATAAATACTCGAACCGAGCGGAACCCGGTGTGGAAATGAGCTGGGAAAAATGTGATCCAATTGGCCGCTCCTTCGCCGGTCGGCATCGCAGGAATGAGAGGAATTAATTTCGCGCAAGCCGCAAACCATTCGTTGATCCGATCCGAGAGGATCACACAGCGCCTGTGCTAGGGAAGGCCTGACTCGGCCCGCGCTCCATCCGCGTTCCCGCGTTCGTCTCGCGGCGCGAAAAAGCAGGTTTTCTGACGGCGCGCGCAGATGGAGCAATTCCAAAACAGAAGAAACAAGGAAATAATGCATAAAAAAAACACACGGACGGCTGCTTAAATAGCTGGACGAATTAAAGCTGGGAATGCAGCCGGAGCAGCACCAGCAGCGGCAGCAGATGGAGCGGAACATTGGTGGCCACTGCATTGGTGGATGGACCAAGAGCCTGCCGACCGACCGGGGCCCCAGGTATCCACACCATCGGCGCAGCATAATTTTCGCTCGCCCGATCGGAATTTTGCTTTAATTACCCAACCGTGGAAGTGAACGATCGCGGCCCGGGCCTGGCGAGGTGCGATTTCGAGAAACGGTAAATAAAATGTTGCTTCCTCTCGCCGCCGAAGCAAGAGGCGCAGAAGAAAGGTTACGAGATGATGCTGGTTCGATGCCCCTCTCCACCAGTTCGGTACCGTTCTGCGGCCGGGCGGTTGGAAAAGCAGGAAGTTACAAATTTATTTCACGATCGTTCTTTTTAGGTGTTTTTTTGGTTCTGATGGCCGCGCGTTCTTTGCAGCCGGGAAAATGGGTGGCTTTTCCTCGGTTTTCTTGCAGACCTACGAAGGAGTTCACCGGCCCTTCACTATGTTGGCGTTACACAATCGCAGAGCGAAGCCCAACCGTGGAAAGGCCAGTTGCAGAGACACACCCTTGCGATTTATTCCCTATTTTTCTGTTCGGCCCGCGGTGATCCTGTTTTGGGTGAAACGCTTCTTATTGCCACCCGAAGGCTTGCTGGCGCTCTAATAGGGTATTAGGCGAACGTTACATCGATCGCCGAAAGCCACACGCCAGAGGGACTACATTTCGCAATCGCGCAATTTGATTGAACGCTATTGGAGATCGCCGGCCCAGATATCCTAACCGGCCCCCAGGCCTAGAGAGTGATCGCACTCCTAATGACCCAAGTACACGGTTCATTTGCTGCACCGGGCAACTGTCACGACTGGCCGGGGTTCGTGAGTAAGCCATGAGCCCCGTGAATGGGTTCCGTGTCTAATGGACCACGGAACCACACCTTTGCGCTGCGACTTTATGGTGATTGTAAATCATAATTCGTTAATTGCTTGGCACCTTAGCGGCCTCGGTCCCGGCGTCGGCGGACGTTTGTCGGCGACGCTTGATACGAAACAATAAAACCGTCCCATTTACGTAGATGGAGACCGTAATGAAACCCGGGGCAGATGATTTGACGACGGGGTGAAGATTCGAAATGAAAACATCCCCACAAAGGGCTGGCACAAGGTGTTCAATTTGGTGCCGCTAATGTTCCACACTTATGCAAGTAAACAGTAAACGGGACCCCATAAAAGGGAGCTGGTCTGCCTAGAGCTGGCCGGTTTTTCCCTGCCACCTTCGGCTGCCCCTTTGGAACATTCTCGGTGAGCGTCGTTCCTTCCTTTTTTGTTTATTTATTTGATGATCTATTATAATGTTGCCCTCTCTCTCTCAGTCGTTCATCATTTTTCTTCCGCTTCCACCGATCAATCATTCGCCAGCATTTTTCCTTTCTTTTTCCTAGTCACCCCGAGCCACGTTTGGACCCCGTTTTTTATTTGTCAAACATTAGTTGGCCCTTCTCTTGCCCTAAACGTTTGTCCTCATTCTGCCTCTTTCCCCTAAGCACCCCCATCGGCCGAATGTGGGTTGCGCAATGCGGTGCTTCGGGCCCAGCATTAGGAAAAAGAACGGCACTAGACTCGCGGTCCGTTTGGAATGTACTTCAACGGTAAGGTGAGCAAGTGCAGCACAACAGAAGGAGAGGAAACTCTGGCCAACAGACACAACCACACCCGGCCGAAGGCACGTGACAGGAAGCGGGGCAGACAAATAAACAAAACATAACCTATTTCTTCCTCACCGGTGCTGCTGCTGCGGGTTTTGTTTAGTCTCTTGTGGCGGCGGCGTCGGCGGACCCATCGAGGATGTCGAGCATCACCGGGATCACCTTTTCGGGGGGGGCCGAAGCGCGAAGACTACAACCGAAACCGTTCGATTCCGGCGAGGGCCAGACAAAATGACTTTTCACACCTCGTTTCTCATACGCCGCCCGCCAGGAAGCGGCCATCCTTCGGACCAAGGGGTATTCTTCAGCTCAATTAACAGCCCCCGAGGATCCCGAGGTGGTTGCATTCTGACAAGCCGTGACGAGCGATCGTGTGTCATGTTTATCGGTACGCCGCCGTGATCTGGAATCTGGAATCGGGCGTACCGGAGCACAGCAAAACAGGAAGATAAAGAAAATAAACGGACCACAGCGCTCGGGAGGATCGGGAGGATCAAAGCGATCGAAGCGAAGAAAGTCCGTCGCATCGCAGCGTGTTTATGGCGTGTGCGCGCAGAGTTCCAAAGCGAGAGGAGCCGGTTGGAGTTTGATGATTATCGGTTTTCTCGTGTTTCAAATTTACCACTTCCAGCGATCGCGAGAGGGAGAGCGAGACAGGCGGTGCCTCTCGGGAAGACCTCACAAGGAAGACCCACGGACCCGCGCGTTATGTAAGAATCCCTCCCGAAATTGGGTCATTAGTTTGCTTATGATTTCTATTTATGGCCAGTTTATTTATCCTACACACTCCGCAGCGATGATACGGCGTCTGATGTTCTCCCAACAACACAAAAAAAGATGTTTAATCGTCGAGAAACCGTTGGAATGTGTTTCCTCCGGGCGGCCAGCCGGAAAAATTTAGGGGGAACGCTCAAAAAGTGTCGCATGGAACCGGTTCGGCCTTCGAAGCCTAATGAGCCCACCGAAGGCCAGTGAGATTGATTTGTCCAACGCGCACCTTCAGAAAAATATCTTCCAACAGCATCCAGCCCGATGTTGGCGCCCCAATTGTCTGAGCCGCCAAAGCATCCGTGGAGAATGCTAATACCTCCCCGGCGGCTATGACCCACTTCGCTCCACGTATGTGGAGCGCTTCTGACCGCCGCCGCCACGTAGCCGATGATTAGTTGAGACCCCCGTCATAAACACCCGTGGACGGCGGGGCGCAGATGAAGAGATTGAAAGTCGCACTCGGTACACCTGAAACTCACTTCACGAACCGTGACCGAAGGCGAGTCGATTCCCCCGGCGGGGAATCAATCAACGTGTACGCACCCAACTGGCGGCGGCCACAGCATAAATCCAATCTAACGCGGTAGCCACCCGGTGCGCTTCCGGAAGCCGACATAAAAGCTGAGGGTCGCATGCAAGCGGATCACGCGGAGCGGCGTCTCGGTGCAGCCCATCGTGGGACCGAGGCGATCCGAGACCCGGGCTGTTAATTAAGTACCGGCCGAGGAAGTTGGCTTCTAATAACGAATGCGTCCGGTGGGCCGGTGAAGGCGAGGGTCTCACCGCAACTGGGGTGACTCTGGCGACGGCTTCTTAACCTCCCGTCTCTCTCTGTCACGCGTTCTTTCTTGCTTCTTCCTTTTGGCGCTCCTTGCGCGCTGCGTTTACACATGTTTTGTGTGTGCGCGTTGCTGCTGCTGTAAGAGCTTCCTCATTCCATTCCGGAGGCAGGCAGGCGACGAGATTTGGGACCTCTCTGCGCTGTGTCTCGAAGCCCGAGCGTGGGAACCGGGAACCGATCGGAGAGGCAAAGCCCCGTTCTGTGCGGCCATTAAACGCTGTGCACATGTCCACCGGGCGCTCGTCGAAAAGCACAAGCGCTCTCTTGTGGCCGAACGAAAGAGGCTCACAGAGAGTTGGGCATGGTGATCCGTGAAAAGTGATCTTCTTTCAGTGACTACAGCACAACACACACACCGAGCATTTGTAGCCGGTCTCCCATTAATCATCGATTGTCGGCGGTCCGGAGGTTCACAATTTGTTGCGCCAAGGCGCGACAGTTCCCGACCGAGGGCAGGATTAAAGCATTAGAGAGCGCGCGCCGGAGTTAACCCGACAGGACGACTCTGCGACTAATGATGATGGAATGCTCCAAAGTTGCTCTCTGTCCATTTGGTATGAATCCAGCATGATCTCTGGTTGAAGCTGTCGTCACTTCTTGGGCCGTAATGAGACGGTGTTCCGTCATCGGCTATTATGCGGCCAACGTGTGGCCTCTCCACACCCGCGTAATTATCGGATCGAGTCCGCTCAGAATAATTTCCAGTAAAGGACCCTTACCATACATGGTTAATTATTTTAGTACAAATAGTGCCCTTACATCGATACATCGGTTCCGGTGGGAACGGTCCTCCACCGAATGCAACGATCCATTGCCCGACAGATCGCTTAATCAATCTGGAAGCCAAAACGACAACGCTCAACGACGACCATCACCGGCAAGGGGTGGCCATTTGTCATCGGCTTTAGCCTCTCGGTCGGTTTCTGGTCCCAGACGAACAGTGAATTCCGACGCTTCCCGGACCGCGTCCGGACGGGGAATTGAGACCGCGCGGACACTCTCTCAACACACACACACCCGAGAGCACCGAGCGCGTATGAATGAACACATTGTTGGCCACTAAAACCCCCCGGTCACCGTCACGAGGGCAAATATTTGCCATAATCTTAATAAGTCCGCGTCCGCGGGGCAGATGAAAGATGCCCGCAATTTGCACCGCCCCGGTACACACGGTGACGGAGCATAAAAACATATCAACCGAGAAGAAGCGCGAAAAGAAATGCGAAATGCCCGACCGGGAGCGGAAAAGAGCCCCCAGCCGAGCCGAGAATCAGGTGAAAGAGATCGATCGACGGGTGACCCGGGCCGGGTTTCCACAGCCCAACCCGGCGGCAACTATGTTGTGCAAAAAACGCCGTCGATCGATCATCGCCGGACCAGCCGACCGACCGGGAAGGAATGCCGGGCGAAAGCATCACCTGTCCCGCTCCGGCCCGCTCCGATCCGGTGCGCAAATGGGGTAACATTTTTCGACACCTGTGGAGCTAAATTGGAGGTCCTCGTCAGTCGCCTCGCCCGTCAGTTGAGAAGTCTGAGAAGCTGGTTCTTACGTCGGACGCAAAAGACATTACGGTCCGTGCGGTTTGGCAACCGGAGTTGCAACGCAGCTTTATGGCATCGGCAGTGAAATGCAACCCGCCAAATAAACGTCTGTTTAACGATCGATCGTTTGTGATCGTGCCTGGGCACATAAAACACGCCCGTCATCGGCGGCGACTCTCGGTCCCGGAGGCAGGTGCTTGGTGGCCGGTACTGATAGGTTGTTACGGCTGGAAACTTTTCGACAAGTTTCTGCACCACAAACATGTAGCAATTCAGCCCTTAAGCCTCCTTTAAGGGAGTCCGACCTGCGGAGAATCAGCTGCCACCGGAGGGACACGCTTGAGGATGCACATAAAACGGGGTTCTCGATTAAAAAACGGGCCTTTAAAGTGCCCTCTTCTGCACGCAACTTACATGATAATAAACATGTTCTCGCTCGCGATATAATTACGACTCTCCATGGTCGCCACGATCGGCCCATCGGGGTCCATCATCGGAACCACTTCAACGGTCCACTCCGCGGTATGATAAGCAGACGATCATCTTCCGGCTGCGTTGCATCTGCCCCGTCGTACCACGACACTTTCCCTCTCGACCCACGGGCCGGCCCGGCACGGCGAGAAGAAAATAAATGTCCAACCCCCTCTGCTTGGTGCCACTCGGGAAGAGGGGCCTTTAATTCTTGCCACTGCCATCTTCTCGTGACTCGGGCTCAGCTCATAATGGATGTGATTTTTATGCGGCCGCCGACCCCCGGGAGGTTTCCGGAAAATCGGTCTCACTTTTCTCGTTTTTCACTTTCCACTGGTGGCCAGAGGGGTGGGGGGGGTGTCCCACGCGATAACGACCGGAACCCGAGCCGGTCGCCCTTTGTTCTGTGGGTGATAATTAAAAACCCGGTCTCGAAGGGACCGCGTTCTTAGCGGGCCAACATCTTGACTTGGAGAGTTGTGCGGCAACCCTCAGCGTCGAGTGTCTAGAACAACTTTCACTTCGCCTACCGGTCTCTGGGGTCCGGAGGACCACTTCCCACCGAGCGCCGTGTGGGATTCCGGAGTCTGAAATTACAGCCCCCGTGCGTCGGAACTGCAGTCCGATTCGCTTCGGTGCGGCTCGGCGCTGCGGTTCAGCGCCCATCAAAAGCGCAGGCCAACTCCGCAGTTCGCGCGCGGAGGGACCGGAGAAGTTTTGTTGGGCAGATGAATGAATTATGTTTTGTTTACATGTAACCCCTCCCGGCCATTCCTCCAACGTTACCGACATCCGGACTCCCGCTCCGGTTCCCTGTTTCGAATTTCGAGAGCTCAAGAGTGAGAGAGGGAGAGCGGGTGGAAAAGTGGGTGAAATGTCACGCATGCATCGGAGCGATCGTAAATTGATATTCCGGGAAATCGTGCAGTCTAGGGTCGGTCAGACGGGTCCCGGTCTGTGAGTGCAGCAGAGCATTGTGGTGGTGGCTGAACCCGAGCCCGATCTTCTGTGGGAGCCACATTTGCGAATGACGTCGTTGACGACACACCGTGTGCCCCACAATCTGGCGCGGTTTATCTCGGCGTCACCGGTGCGTGGCCGGGGACTCTGGTGGTGGTGGTGGTGGGTTGGGTTCGTTAAATTTTATGACATGAGTCACTCTCGTTAGCCGAGCCCTGGGATGCCGTACAAGTACCACCACTTCCATCTAACCCCTCTCCGGACTCCGGGGCTCCGGATTACTCCGGTTGTACTGTGATTGTTGTCATCCGAAGGCTGGGACCGCGCCGGCACACGCGCCCGCAATCAGCGGTGGGCGGTAGTTATGTTTATGCTGATTAACGATCCAATCAAAAGGCGAAAGCAATGTGACGAAACGGGCACCGCGGCTGAGGCTGTCGTTGATCTTTAGGAAGTTTTCGGATCGTCCGGACCTAAACACCGGCCCCCTCCTCTGGTGGATCGCTCTTCCTAATCAGTCCGTGGCCCGTGGGTCTGTCGCCGGCGTGTGGGCGTTTAATTCGATTTCCTGTTTCCCTGGATTGAAGGCGACGGCACAATGTCCGCCACAACCCACACGACGACGACGACGGCGTGTGCCGCGTTCCTCCTTTATGTACGAGCAGCGGGGAGTTGATACGCATTTTTAATGCCTTGAAATTGGACACAATTGTGTGGTTGATGGATTCGAAAGTAGAATTAGAAAATGGCTTCAGACAGGCAGACCCTCTTTCGAAGCACGTGGATCGATAAGGCAGGGAGATCTTTCAGAAAGACACTTCCACACTAAACGACTCTAAAGAGCTCTCTGGATCATCAATAAGTTCGATAGATTGTCAGCAAACGGGGCATGGAATAATACTCATGCAAAGTTGTAAATCAAAAACAGTAAAAATAAGCCTCTTAAGGACCTGTTAAATTTATTCACTCTTGAGACAGCGACACACTAAATACCTTTTTTGCAGAACCTCTTTTATTACACCGTAATGTGAAAGTAAGAGCTCAAAAATTATAAGTCTTTCTTTCTCCACTGTCTGTCGCGAACTGCCCGTTTCTTGTCTTCTCTATTCGTCTTTACATCTACTCTAAGGATACTAGATGTGCGTGCGTGCTAGATGTTCTAGCTGTAGTTTCTAAAAAGTCCGCCAGTTTCGCTGGTGCCTGTGGCTGGGACGTACCTTGATATCCGTTTTTACGCAACAGGACCCCTTATGCGCCATCGACGTGTTGGCGTTCGGACTTATTGGCCCACGTGCCCAAAGGGTGACAAATCACTATCTGTAAACACGCAAACCAACAAGACACGGCCAATTCGCGTGGTTACTTCAATTATATTAACGTCGTTTGTCGAGCCAACCAACACCAAACCCCTGGCATGGCATGGCATTGCTCTGCCCCCTTGGCCTGTGTTGCATGTTCGGTCCAATTTTCCAGCCCAAATAAGCCGAGGCCGGATAATTTATGCTCACCTGTTCCCATCCATCTTGCAGATCGTTTTGCCACAACGAACGATCGCTTCTAACTTCAGTTTTTTTTTTTTGTCCCATGTTTTGGTTCATTCAAATCGCGTGGGACCTCTTTCGCACGCATTCCCATAGGGCTCCTTCCCCCCAAACATCGAAACACAATCGCACAGCAACAACAACAACAGTCCCACTCCCAAAACGCAATAAACGATGGCCATGTTCCCAGCCCACGGTTGCGCGCGCCATCGTGTATTTAACGCCCTCTCTTCAAGTTTGCATGACGAAATGCCCTCAACCGACGCGCGCATGCGCATTTAGACAATGTTTATTTGCGTACCGCGCACACACACGCACGCACGGCAATTGTGGCAAATGTGTACGTTACTAATGCAATTAAGACGGAGTGTTGCTGAGGAGTCCTAATCTTTCCAACGTTTCTGCTTAAGCGCTGGGGTCCGAAAATCTTACCGAAAACAAAACAAGAAAACCTTCAGAAAAGTCGCCTTCACAGTCCGATTGTCCATGCGAATGGCCGCCGGAGGTTGCCCAAACTGCGGACAAGAAACCGGCGCTCATAATTTTGGTCATTATGTCTGGCCTCGGCCGCCGGCCCCGGTGTGGAGAAGCCGTGGACAAAAATTAAGATAATGTCCAGATTTATCGAGGCCTCAACTTCCGTCGCCAGCGTCCCCGGGGCCGCAGTGGGGCCGCAGAAGTCATTCCGATGTCGGAAGGGTAACGTGGACCCCAAAAAACAAAAAAACCCAACCAAATTGAGGCTCAACACGGGGCACAGTTCCCAGCGTACGTGGCACGCAAATGATCATTAGATGGCGTTGAGAGCCCGCCAGAGCTCGAAAAAGGCCACCGTTTTTCCGCAATTGCTAATAAACGGGTGCGAAACCGACGGGGCTGCGTGAGAAGCTGACGCGTCCCACAGTGACCACAGTGTGGCCAATCAGCCTCGGCGAACGGGAGAGAGAGAGAGAGAGAGGCGCACACGGTAATCCGACTGCTCCGGATTAGAGACCGAAAGCCGCTCACCGTGAACGCTTTCTTACGATCCGCGTACGGCTCGCACTTGATCCCGGCGATGGCACCGCACACACACCGGTAATTAGCGGTCGACGTGCTTAAACATTCACTTGCCACCGGCACACGGAACGGGTAATTGAAATTTCATCATCGTTCGCCCGGTTTCTCCGAGCCGATTTTCGGCGTATCGCCGCGTTGGTCCGTCCGAAGAACCGCAGCTTGTGGCATCACGCAGAACAGATGGGGCCGAACGAAAGACTTCAACGAAGCGGACGGCGACGAACACGCTGCAGACGCGGTGAAGAGAATTATTTTTACGAAAACACGCACAAGAAGACCGACCCGGCCGGCCGGCCGGTGGCGTGTATGGATTTACCGCGCACCGTTTTTATGATGGCAGCTGAGGAACGAAAAGCGTTTAATGCGATGCTCACCCAGCCGGTTCCGGTTACACAGTACACAGGCCGGAAGTGCGACCGGCAAACAAAGTACGGAAACGGTTCGGGACCATCGGGCCCCTCGGTGAAAAACGGGACCAGATTAATTGGCGCAGATTAGGCTGGGTCTTTAGTAGCCCCGGGAGACGGGAACTCTCACTTTTACACACCCCGCGCGCGGGGCCCAGGCTCTCATCATAAACAAGCCTCGGTCTGGCCAAACTGGCCAAATAAAGCTTTCCTTTTTTATTATTGGCACACCGACAACACCGCGAATGGCGCAATACGCCAACATTTATGGCCACAGCAGCGCCATAACAGCAGCCACCGTCCCCGGATACGTTTACCGGACGCCGCCACTTTCGGTAACGGCGAGTGTGCCACCGACCGTTTTCGGATGTAACCTCTGCAGCCCGACATGGGAAAGGGGATGGTTATTTGGTGTTTTAATGGTGCATTCAAATGTGAGCAAAATTGAGGGTGAGAACTGAAGCGTGCCGTTTACAATAAGCCGAACCGTTGGATGTTGTCGTTCGGATGTTCTGTACTCGGTTGCAAATTTGCGTTTTCAGTGGCAAACCATTTTGCAAAACAAAAACATAAATTGGATTGAATCATTTCAAAGCCCGAAGAAAGTCCGGAAATATTTTTTCTACAAGCAACATAATCTCGCCAATTATTACCAAATCAAGTGACAGATTCGTCGCTCAAAAGTCAACAACGGCAGACACCATATTCACCACAGCGCTAAGCAGAAATTCACCACAAAGGTTGAATTCATTTCAAAAGAAAAAAGGAAAATATCTGCATCAGTGTAATGGCTTTATCCCACACTCCGATGGCGTAATTGCCGGTATAATGATTCAAGAATAGCTTTCTGGGACTCTTAAGTTCTTCAGAATTATCTGTAAGGTTTTTTTTACTGGGAAATCGAAAGCTCAAAGTTTGTGGATCAACAAGTATCGTAGATTATAAAATTAAGCGATCACGATCTGTTGCACATCTATTACTCTCTCGATCATGTATAAACTGTGTATGGTCGATACGGATATCATGGTACGTCCTAGCCGCCGGCACCAGCGCACCTGGCGGACTTACTAGAAACAATAGCTAGAACGACGCACGCACATCTAGTATCCTTAGAGTAGATGTAAAAGCGAACAACGCGCAGTTCGCGACAGTCAGTGGAGAAAGAAAGACTTATAATTTTTGAGCTTAAAACGGTGTAATAAAATAGGTTCTACAAAAAAGGTTTTTAGTTTGTTGCTGACTCAAGAGTGAATAAATTTAACACTTTCGATAAGAGATTTTGTCATCGTTCTGACGAATCGTCTACGTTCGCTAAATATTTTCTTTACTGTCAACGTTGCAACGAACGTCAAATGCTTAAAGTTAGGTACGTTTTGTATCCCTTGCCAGTCTTGCAGATTGGACAGAATAGAAACAATTAAGAGAGGGTTCAAATATACGACCAAAGTCACTTCTTCGAGGAAATAAATAGTATAGTCAATCACCTATTTTCAGTCCGTGCATGCTGCACACTATTGTTCCGCTGAATGTTCCTTTAACATATTAAAACCTTGTACTTGACATGCATTCCCTACTTCCTTGTAGATTTTCCAAAGGGCTAAGGACACGGTGTTCAAAAGAATGCCGTCGTTTGATCCCCGTCAACAATCCGTTGCCTATCTTCCCATCTCCCGATATCAACCGATCACAATGTTGCACACTGGACCTGCAGAGCCGATCGGCCATCCGAGTGGTTGTTTAATGATTTTAAAATGTTAATCCCCGTTCCCCCGGTACCGGGGGGCTCGTATGACGGCGCACGGTGTGTCCGTCCATTCCCCTTCCCAGCCCTGGGCCGATCATATTGGTCATGCACGATCATAATGCAGGCGAGCGAAATTAACCTAACGGAGCGTTATTACCGCCGCATGAGAATATGCATCAACCGGCGGCGGCGGCAGCCGAATCCTCCGACGGCAACCAAAAAGCAATCAGCAAAAACAACGAGCAGCAGCCAACGGAAGGCTCCTGGGCCCTCCCGCCTGGGTTGGCTACAACATACCACCGTCCCTTCACGGCCACCGATCTTCCGGGCGTTCCGTACAAAGTTGGACCATTTGTTTTTATTGCTACCCTCCGCCCAGAGGCGAACACCGAAGCGCCGAGCGCCGAGAAGCCGGTCCGTTCCGATCGGCTTGTCCCTCGGGCGGGACAGGGCCACACAACGAGCGAGCGAGAGCGAGAGACACAGGGAGCTGGCCCGGAGGCCAGCTGATTAAGGGTAATTTTTTTCGACTTAATGAAATAATCGTGCAAATGGAGGGGGCGATATTTGGAAAGGCGCACCGAGAAAACGATGACCTTTGCAGGGCCTTCTTGATGCTGGCTGGGGTGGTGTTGGTGCGCGAAACTTGCGTATCACGTCGGCACCTGAAGCCTTCGCCGGCCCTCAGCCTGGGAAAGCCGTGATGGAGCTCGCTTCTTCGTCGGACCTCCAGCGGGTTTCATTATTTACTTTGTTTTAATTGTAGTTGTAATTAAAAGTCAATCCATTCGCCGAAGGTGAGCCACCTTCGTACAGCGACGACCGCCGACGCTAGTGGTCCTTTCGAACTCACTCATTTCACCGCCCCAAAAAGCCCTGGACATTAGAGAAGGGCTCGGGGCATGCCAGCGGCATTCAAGACGACGATGGAAAACAATGACAGATTGTGCATTGCATTGCGCGTGATTACAATCGATCGCCCTTGGAATGCCCCGTGGGGTCTCCGAGGCCCGCGTTGTGTCACGTTCCATCAACTCCAATCAGCCAGCCACATCCTTTGGCCGCTAACCCGCCAACAGCAACATTGTTGCCGATGGCGGAATCTAATGGAACTGGGGGGCAAGGCGCGTGCACACAAAGCAAATTACTCTCACAATTCTCTTGGCCGCCCCCGGACGACCCCCTTTAATGGTCTTCTTGCGGACACCAAATCCAAGTCCGGCCGGCCGGCCGACCGTTCGCGCGATTGCAACAAACCGTGTCGAATTGACAAATTGACTTGGCCGGCGACCACTGGCTGGCTGGCTAGTTGGTGGGGAGTGTGCCGCTCCTTCACACCACCGCGTGGCGGCGCGTGGTGACAACCGCTACAAGCAACGGTTCCAACGGAGATGTTGGCCCAAGATAACTTTCCATTTTTTATTCATCTCTTTTTGTTTGCCGTTGCTGGTCGTCCCAATCTCCAGTTCGCGCGTCAAGTGGACCAAGCTGACCAGACAAAGATTTTGGCGGCGGCGGCGGCGAGCGTCATCACCTGCCACGGGCCACCTTTCGCCACGAGGAACCACCAAACCACCGGAGGGATTGGAAATGGACCGCGGGTGAGACATTTTTCGGGTGAAACTTTATCATTGATAAACGCCGCCACTTTCAAACCACCACCACTACCAGCAGCAGGGGGTCCGTCCGAAAGGCGGTCCAGTCCCGGCCATTCAGTCACAAGCGTCTCCAAAAGTCCGGTTCTCCGATGGTCGTGGGACCATCGCCGGAAAGGTCACAAACTTTCTCCTTCGTTTGGGTGGTGCCTCCCGGGAACTCCCGCGGGGAGCAAATCCCGTGTGTGTGTGTGTGGCCATAGGGGGCCGCGGGCCGTTGGGTGTGAGGTTGCGTGCGAAAACAGGTTTACCGGGATCGACAACAGGAGTTGAGTGGAAAGTTGTCGGCCGCACCGCGCTCGCGCTTACCTGAAAGTGTCGATTCTGCTCGAGCGCCGATATGCGGCCACCGCCGCTGCCTCCGCCGCCACCACCGCCACCACTGGACGAGGTCGGTGTCGAGGAGGTCTCGGACTCGGCTTTCCGGACGAACTTCAGCATCTCCTGTGGCTGTTGCGGATGTGGGTGCACCTGAACCGGATGGACCTGCTGCTGCTGCTGATGGGTGGCCGTGGGCAGGTTCGACACCGGAGGCTGCCCCGGTTTGGCGGCGAGTGCCGGATGTGTGGGGCCTCCACCTCCGCTGACAGGGCCGTTAGAGTTAGGCTGCTGCCCGGCGGGGTGGTGATGGACGATGGCCGTCGTCTGGTGAAGGTGTGCACCGGCGACGGGTGGACTCGGTTTAGCGTGCGCCAGGTGCGCCTGCAGCGATCGCGTCGAGCTGGTCGTCTGGTCCTCGGACGACGACTCCGAGCTGAGCCGCGTGTGGGGCGGCGGCGGCGGCAGGTGGTGATGGGCTTGCAGTGGCTGCGTCGGATGCTGCTGCTGCTGCTGTGACTGAGATTGCTGACTTAGTGCTACGGTGAGGGTAGGAGTCGTGGACGCGGTTGGCGGGCCACCGGAAGTCCCACCGTTCACGACGGGCGGCAGGTTCGAGAAGCGAATGTGCTGCCGGGGCGCCAGAAGCCGCGAGGGGTTCGGGGGCCTTTTCAGGTTCTCCGATCCGTAGTGCTGCTGCTGCTGTTTGCTGCCGTTGAAGCCGTTCGGGAGGGCACCGCCGGGGTTCTCGTGCCTCTGGTAGGCCTTCAGGTGCCCGTTGGTGTAGCCGTTCTTCAGGATACCGCCGCCGTGGGGTTGCGGTGGTGGTTGGTACCGGGGCGGGATGTGGCTGCCGGCGGTCGGCGATGGAACGTTGACGTTCTGCTGCTGCTGCGGTATGCCACTCACGAGCCCATTCGGGGCAAGTCCTCCACCGACAGCTGATGGCTTCAGACCATTGGTGGCCGCTGACGGGAACACGGGATGTCCTGCCTGCTGGAACTGCTGCTGCTGCTGTTGCTGATGCTGTTGGTGCTTCAGTTTCTGCTTCTGGAACTGCTGCTGCAAGTGCTGATGCTGTAACTGCTGTTGGTGCTGTTGGTGCTGCTGTAACGAGAGGTGCTGGTGCTGTGGCGGCTGCTGCTGCTGCTGTTGCTGTGTGTGCTGTGGTTGCTTGCTTGTGAGACTGACTATATTTCCAGAGAGCTTCAGGTTGCTACTATTCGTTGTCATGACTACGGGAAGAATGGTCCGCCGGATGCTATGGAAAGATCGGTTCGGAACAACAACAGGCTGTCGTTGCTGCTGCTGAGCTGTGTGGAAGCTGCTGATGGCTCCGCTGACGCTGTACGTCAACGATGGGGACTATCGGAACACACGGCCTGCTTTGGCCACGGGGACTTTACGTTACTGGCTGGCACAAACGGGAGAAACTCACAGCTCGGCTCGGCGACCCAAACGCAACGTAATTAGCTATTCCAATTCCGAAAACCACTTTGTCGCCGTTATCGAACTATAATAACAATGGTCAGATAAAGAGCACACACTGTGACCGAGGGGCACGTGGACCTATTTCGGCTTTAACGACACTCCGCTTTCGGACTCTATCGGGAGTCTGAACTGAACGAAACACTCGACGTCACCACTAAGAGCGGTGCACTGGGGAACCGGCGTTGGAACACTGCTGTCGGACACTGCTTTCGGTTGCGGCCATCACCATCACGATCATCATAACGCTCCTGCTACTGCTGACCATCGCGGCCGTTACGCTCATTTTCACCACTATCACCAGCCAGCTCCGTGATTGACATTCCACAACCGGCACACCGTCGACCGGTCGACCGTCAAGGCCTTATCATAACTTTCCGTTCCGTCTAGACACGGCGGGCACCACGGGCCACGGGAGAGTAAATGGACTCGATAGCTCGATAGATACCGAGTAATGGGCCCCGTCGGTCGGTCGGACGGAATTCTGATGACGTTACTCCACAAACACCCGCGGACTCGGTGGTCACTCAATCACACACGCAGTTCACAAGGCCCGACGACGACGCTGCGTTGGTGGCCCTTGGCGCCAGACCCGGGGCCTGGCGTCTGGAAGCGGAACGCACCACTCCGGTTATCCTTGCGATGACGATGACGGTGGTCCGCCTTCGACCGGTGCCTGTCGATCACTGATCGAACTTTCCCGCGTCCCAGAATCGCCGCTCTCCGGAGCGGTCCAGAGAGAGAGCGAGAGAATGGCTGCGAACACCGGTTCCTGTGGCCGTCGTGTGGTATCCTCGTGGTCCTTCGTGTCGTGTGTGCGCAAAACGCAACAGCCGATGGCTTGAGCCGCGTAGATCGGGAACCTACAGACGGGGAAGAGAAAACAATCGTTAAAAAGGCATTCCGGGCGGCAATCCACCTGCAGCCCAGGCAGGTTGTCGGGGTCGGGACGCGGTGCGCCAACTCTAAATATCGAGACCTCACCGGGGCCCTCGAGGACCGGACTTCCAAATACCTGCGAGCGCGCTCGCGAAACATCTAAAGTGGAGAGAGATTTTCTATGTCCCGCCGCGGACCCGACCCGTGTGGGCACTGAATGCAATTGGCCGGTGGCCGCAATAGACGAAGAGGAAGAAGAGGAAGACCTCACTTATCGCGTTCTCCGAAACTCCCGCCCAAAAGCGGCGTCGGCCGGGACCGCCAACGAGCTCGGTGGCGTGGCTCTTCCAAACGAGTTCGTTACAATTTAAACTCCGAACGAAAGTACCGCGTCCCCAACAACAGGCGCTTAAAGGGCAACACACCGACCCGGCGGACCCGAAAGAGAGTAAGAAACTGGCGCGCCACAACAACCCGCCCCGTCGCCCGCGAATTATGCCCCGTGCCGGCGGGGCACGGCAACGTCGCCCGACGATTCCCCGGGCGGGCCGGGCCGGCGAAAACTGGCTCCAAAAGGCTCCCGAGAGAAGCCCGAAAAACGAACGGTATGCGCGCGAGCGAGCGAGGAAACGGGGAAGACCTGGAGCCCCCGGGGGCTGCTGGATGGGTCCGTGCGCCGTGCGGCGTTTGGAAGGGCGTGCGGCTCCGAGCGGGTACCGCCAGGAACCGGTCTTGGCCGCTTCACAGCACAACTTTCGACTACCTCTCTCGGCAACACGCGAGACCTCACCAACACACAAACACCGAACAACGCGAACCCACTGTTGGACCCCAAAACGTGGCCCAGGGACTCCAGCGCGCCGTAGTCCCCCCTGAAGAGATATGTTGTGGTTTTGCGAAAAGCGCTCTCGGATCTCTTGTCGCCACCAATACCTCGGGATCCCGGATTCCCGAGAGCGCAAACCCGCGAATGGGCATAAAACTGCACGATGGCTTCGATGGCTCAGTATTTGTGTCAGTAGTTGAGGAGATAGGTACTCTGCCCGGGACGACACGGACGGCGCAGAATCGGGGGGTGGTGGTGGAAAAAAACGCGCTCAACATAAACCTGAACCTGACCAAACACGACCAAACACGGACCCCCCCGGGGCGGATGGTATGTGGCGGCGGGCGGCTGTGGCTGCCTCCTTCAGCGCCTCACCTAACGAACGTGTGTTCGCCGGGTTGTGTTACAATCGAGCCCGCGCCGCCGCCGCCCTGCGAGTGGCTCTCCTAGGCACATTCGGGGTCCACGTAACCGGTCCCGCGGGAAGCCCTCACGTACGCATCTTTTGCCGGCCAACAACTGGAGGTGGTCGGCTGGAGGAGGGCACGCATTCTACCAACGACAACACAACACAACTGCACGAGCTGCAGAAGTCCTGGGAACGCGGCCGCCGCCGCAGCCAGAGCGCACCGATAAGGCAAGGTAGGCGACGACGACGACGCTGCACCGCTTTTCATCATATCGCGCGCGCCTCATGTCGCCAGCTGCTGCTGCCGATGCTGGAACCTGAATTGGGCATCCTCAAAAGCAAACGAGACCCGGGCCGAGGTGCCGCTAAATCTGCGAGGCAACGATGACGGTACGAGACTTGGACTCTAGAGCGTGCGGCGCATGCATCATCGCCACAAGCCACACACGAAGCCCTTTTTTGTGGTCGACTTTTCGCACGACTTTTTTGGACGGGAGTGTGTGTGGTTTGGAAACTAAAATCGCTGCCGATTGCCGAAGGATCCCCAGCATTTCTGGCACCTTTTGGGCCGTTGTACTAAAATGTACTAATTTTTAGTACAGAGTGGGTTTTGGAGCTCCAAGCATCCACTAGTAGGCGCGTAAAATATTGAACTCCCCGCTGAGCTCGCACCCCAGCCGGACTTAGGTGGCCGGTCTTGTAGCCGGCTAACCAATTTCGTGTTCCACCACAACACGCTATCAACAACGCATTAATCAAGATAAAAAAACGCCTTATTACGACCCACGCTCCGTGCTACTGGAGAACCCCGTACTATGTCATAACTGCCAACTGACCGGCCAACCACGGCAAGGCAGTCGGCCGGGTGCGTTGTTTATCAAAAGCCAACAACAAACTGGCCTAACGCCTCTCCATGTTGCTGCTGCTGCTACTGGAAGGTGCATCGGAATCGCTGGAAGAGCGTGTTGCAATCGCCAGAACAGACGGCGCGGGTTTTTTTTTTCTACTCCGGTCTGTTGTAACAACCTCGCGCCCCGAGCTGACCTCGTTCACGCCACGCTCCACGGCCAGATAAACATGACGCCGCAGACGATGCAGGTCCGGTGGACCGAGTTGGACAGATCACCTCGTCACCTCCGCAACGGACACGGTGCTCGGTGACAGTGTTCAGTGTGGAGTGGAGTTCGGTACTTCTAGACCCCCGGCCGAGCGAGTTCTAGCGCCCCCCCAACACCGCAAACCACATTCCGTTCCGGCAGACTGCCCAATGAGGCTCCCCGACGTGGCTGGCCTCTATTAGTACTGTTGCTGCCGCTGCTCCAGTCGAGTGTAACAATCTGACAGATTGGCACGATTCGGTGCGGACCGCGTAAGGCTGGCTGGCGAAAAGGTCAGCAGCCACCAGAGTGTCTCTCTCTCTATCTCTCTCTCGTAGTATTCGACGGTGACCGAGAAACAGCGCAAAAAAAAACAAACCCTTCCAACGGAACAACCGACGTCGCGGCCCTTCAACCACAACCCGTTCATTTACGTACCGAGGCGACTATAAATTTCATCTGTTTATTAACCTCGATCCGTCGCCATCTTGGAGAACCTCTCTCGAGGGAGGCGGCCGGGCATAAAATCGTATAAATCTCGATTTTGTCGAGGAGAAGCTCAAGAACGTGAGCCGATGCCCCAGCCAGGGATGCTGGACGTAAAAAGCGGGACCTCGTTCTCGGTGCGGTACTTTCTATACCCGCGGAACACCCATCAACGTCACCCGGGTCTGGCAAAAAGGTCTTCAGCGGGTTGGGTGAAGGTTCCGTACTCTCACGGCAGTCGTGCCCAGCTCCAGCCGGCTGGAACTTCCTGGAATTCCTGGGCGACCACAAATCAGCTCGTTACGAACCATTACGCGCGCGAGGCCCTGCTGCTGCCAGTCACCCGGGTACTGTTGCTCTCCGGAGGAACTGCTCGCCTAGAACAATGACAGGCGGAGTTGCATAATGTCAGCAAGGGAAAGTGCACCCACCACCGGACCGGAGGAGAACCATCATTAAAGCACCGGCAAAAACTCTAATCAACTCTACGTGGTGTCCGTGATTCCTACGCTTTCCGCATTGTCATTCCGGCACGCCAAGAGATGCCGGTTCTATTCCAGTTCGCCATGAAGCCATAGCGCACGCGCGCCTGGCGCAATCGATGATCTTACGACGCAAGCCTCGCTGCCATTTAGACAACCCGTTCTTGCGTTATGGACCGGATGACATTCGGTGCTGCCATGATTAATGGCCCAGCTGCACCCCTTCTTCTTGGCCATTGTTTCACGTTCCATTCCCAATCAACTACGAGCTACGAATGCCAGCGCCGGGGAGAGATTGATCGATCAATCAAAGGTTCTATCACCCGACGTTCAAATGCAGCTCAGACGCATCGCAGGATCGAAAGATCACGACGAAGCCACGCAACGCGGAATTGCGATCAATTCATGTCTGCCACGCAGGTGCTGTGTAGCTCTCAATGTGACAACAATTTTGTTGCGACGCAGCCACAGATATTAGATCGGGTGTCGAGTCGAGATCCCGCTCGCTCGTGCTTAGCTTTGATTAATTCGCTACCTCTCGGCTGTCAGCCATTCGGTGGGGCTCGACAGATCTCGATCACCACTCACACGGGCCCTAAACACGCGGGTTCACACCGACAGACGCCAACACAATTGATGGATGAAGTTATTTTGATTCGCTTCGACAACATAACGTAGAGACCCCATTGTAGAGCTACACACGAGGGTGCGGTACGTTACGACACGCGCTACCAGCCAGTTGGTGCTCTTGGCCAACATGGAATGTGACGCAGTGGCGCGGCATCGACAGCAAAAAGTGTCATTGGGCTCACGTAACCAATGAACGGAGAGGGTTGGTTCCATTGTTGCTGTCTCCAGAGGCTCTCGGCACTTAATGCTTGATCGCCCCGTCATAATTTCAGTCATCAGTCGCCCCGGCGGACTATAATTATCGTCGTCGATGCGCACAAGTACGAAGATATCAAGCATTTTCTTCCAAGGCCACGGCACCGTCATCAAGGGTTGTCCGGTAGGTTTTGTAACCTTTGAGCCCGGGCTCACCTTAATCAACTTCGAACCCCTATCGGTCGAAATTACGAGCCACCAAACCGCGACGGCAGCTGGCCGCTGTAATTATTCGACAGCTATTCGGTCTCTACGCGCGATTTGCATAACTCCTGCCGTGGTCCTCACTTGAGTACGGAAAGCGACCTCGCTTTCTAGCCCAGAACGTCTCCCGGGTGATGCTATCGCCGGTCCGGGCATTGCGACAGCGATCGCGCACACTTGACGCTCAACCGTGTCCCTGCATGCGACTGGACCTGCATAGCCACCGGATCGGGGAACAACGTGCGGTGTGTGTCTCATTTCCATTCATGAATCCAGAGCTGCCCTCGGTCCAGAGCGCACTGCTTCCGATCGACCGATCGAGGCGGGTTTCCCGTCCGAAACGGAACGGAAAACCTGTTCTCGCCAGGTCCACTCCAGGGCTCCGAGGTCGGCTGGCGGTTTTGCGCGCCCGAAGAGGCCGGAACCCTGGGCCGGGCTGACGATTTTATCGACATGCTTTAACAGCCGCGGCAGCATATCCGCGGTAGAAAGCGGTTGAGTCCAGCCCCCCCGGTCGAGTTGTTATCACGGCACGGCAGGCTGCTGCAAGGTGCCCTCCTGGTCGGCGAAAGCCGGTTCCAGGCCAGGCCCAGGTACCTGCTGCTGCCACATGCGATCCGCCGGCGGTGGTCAGCTTCCCGCGGCGAAACGGAGCAGATTCCAAAACACGACCGAACGACTTCGGACACCGATCGCGTAATAAATTGTGCTGGAAGCTGTGGGCATGGGGTTCTAAGCTGTGCCCGGGGGATGGCCGGGTTAATTGTAGGCTTTGTTACAATTTCACGGCCTTCTGCCACCATAAAACGGAAGTGTGACGTGCGTGTCACGTCGGCGTTCGCGCGTCCTACATTAATCCTCCCCGTATCTGGGTGAAACCGGAGTCCGGTCCGGCCTGCTGCTGACCAGTTCCCGCGGTCCCTGATTTATGGATCGAGTTCAGGTGGCCAGTCGGCCCACAGCACGGCACCCGATCGGGATTAAAGCGTATCAAATATGGCATGACCGATGCACACGGAACGCTGGCGGTCCTGCCAAGCTACAGCCCCGGTTTCCGGTGCGAGAGAGGCGAAGGTGCGTGACACAAAAGTCGGCCGTCGGACGACATTTATGGGATGTTCTGGCGGTGCGGGCGATCATAAATTATCAGGTACCGAGGTGTCCGACCAGGGCTCTAATTTTATGCTGACCGCACCCGATCGGCGGAGCTAATCGGAGTCGCGCTCGGTCGGTCAGATGATTAGACGGTGCCGATGATTTATGACCCAATGTTTCGGGGCCGCGCGTTGCAGCAGCAACAGCAAGCCGCTTACAACGTCCAAGATGATGCATAGTGGCCGGTCACGCCACGGAATTTGGTCAGAAAAGGTGGCGGTCCCAACGCTAGTTACGCAAGGCCAGCATTCCCACACATCGCTGGCATCCCCGGTGCGATCGCCGAGACAAGCGAGACAAGGTAACCTTCAATTCTTGCTTCCCGTCCACGGCGGTTTGGCGGAACCGTTACCCATTTCCTTCGCTAAGTGGTCCATCATCTCTTCTCTTCTACCCTCTCTACCACCAACTCGACCCAAACGAGCTTCCTGCTGTCCTGTCCGCAGCTCGCAGCGCCACGTAGACGCGCCTCTCGAATGAAGATCTCGATGACTCTCATTGACGACGACGACACTAGTGCCACTGGATTCGTTATGCCAGGCCCGGACCTTGGTCGCAAAACGCGCCACGACAAATCGATGGCAACCTGGCCTGAAGATCACTGAGCCGGGAGCGCGCCAATAATGCCCCACCCGAAGCAGATGGCCGACGGCCGAAGGCGCTTCTCTAATCGGTCACCGGATCCACGCACGATCCCGTTCGGTCCCGGAGCCTACCAGCCAGCCCCAGATCGCTTTCTTCGGCAGCCTCCTACAAGGGGGGAAAGTTCAGTGAACCCCACGATCGGAGCGATCGGAGCCCCATCGATGACCGAAAGATGGCTCGGCCAGCGGCCGTGGCCGTGTGGTCCGCGGCCACTACATCCATGTGTGTATATATATTTTTTCCTTTTTTTTCTCTCTCTTCTACTTCTCGGTCAACTTTCATAACGCCGAGTTTGGCGCTTTTTTCTTAATGCCTCTTGGTTTTTTTGGTTGGTTTCGCTTCTTTCTCCGGTGTTTCGATGTTTTGCTTCGAGCGCTTCTCAGTTTTGCTCTTGCTCTTCCTTTTCTTCCTCTGCTACTGCTTCTTTCGGCTGCGTTTCTCTTTTATTCACGCACTTTTTATCACATCTTGGCATTTGGCTCTCTCTCTCTCTGTCTCTTTTCCCGCCTTTTCCACCACCTTGTTCGTTGTTTGTTCGCTCTTTCTCTATCGCGGTATTTTGTCACCACATCTTTCTTCCCAAATCTCCCGCCCGTCCCGTGTGTGTGTGTGTGTTGGTTTTCTTGTTCTGTTTTGTTTCGTTTCAGCCTTCATTTGCAGCCGGCTAACCCCTTTTTTGTTTTGTTTCTCTCCCCTCAATAGGCGTTCATAATTTCTCCTTTCATCGATCACTTTCTTGGGGCGGGCAAACCTGGAGGCTCGTCGTTGCCGTGACCCGTGGCAGGAAAAAAAACCGCCAACCCCATCCCAAGTTTCGGTAGGATTGACCCGCTGCCCCTGCGCCGGGTCACACACTCGGGGGCACTTCAATTAAAACTCGATCGGTAGTCGGTCTCGAATGGCGCAACGACCCCGAAATTTCCCGAAACACCCGATTCGTGCGGGGCTTTCTCACAACGCGCCACAGGTAGCTGGCGCAGCCGGCGGATAAGGATCGTGTACTCGCGCGGATGCTTTCTACTAGCGACGCACGCACGTGAGTCAAAGCCAAAGCATCATCCTGTGGCGGCCATCAGAGAGCCGCCGCCATCAGAGCCTTGATGGGGGTTCTTTAGGTTTGGCCGCGATCGCGATCTGCGTGCTCGCCGACGTCCGTGCGATCGTGCGCGACCTGGCTGGCTGCCCACGGCCCCCCCCCACCACCAGTCAGCGGCAGTGTCATCTTCGCCTCGTCCTCGGACCTTGATGGACATGACAGGCCACACGCTGTTGTTGATGCGCTGCGCTGCGCCCACCACATCAAGTTGAGGGAAGCATCAACATTTTTTTCTCATTTCGTCCCTCCCATCCCGGGGAGGATGGTGCCCATCTTCCCATGTGGTTCCCAAGTGCCGCCCAAGTCACGACATACCCTAGGCCAATGCTGCGGCCTCGGCGGCGGCTGCCATTTCTTTTCGCCAGCCGTCGGCGGCGTTCGTGAGCCAGCGCAGCGCGCCAAACGTCGCGCATCGATCGCAATCATCAACCGCGACTCCGACTCCGACTCCGACTCATTCCGTGTGCTCACTGCTTGCCGCATAACTTATACGTTATTATGATTATTATATATTTTATTTCGTTTTCATGCTGTTTTTCCCTCCCCGTTGTCTTGTTCTTTCGCATGATTGCGTGGCCCACCGCAAGCCACCGCCAGGCGCCTGGACTTCTCTGGCTCCTGGCTGGGAAAATTGAAAACCAGTAGGCGGTCGTCGACGTCTCCGGTTTGCCGGTAATGAGAGGCAGCCTAAGAACCCTGCGGGAAGAAGAAGCACCGGCGATCCATCGTCGTCGTCGAATCTTCAATATGGCCACCTTCGCCTCAAAGAACGGCCACGTCTCAGGAGAACGAAAGCGAAAGCGAAACGCATCTCAATCGAATAAAAGTAGTAAAAATTGATGGAACGCGAAATGCCATTAGCCGGAGCCGGTCAAAGATGGCGTTGCTGATGATGACGCCGGTGGTCGGTAATGCTGCGGGGCACAGCTGCGAAACGTCTTCAACGCACCACCACCACAGGCGATCGCAGGCGGCCATTAATTTGTAAATTAATCAAACACAACATGACAGCCACGCGGAGCAGCTTCTCGAACAAACAAACGTCAGCATCGGTGCTAATGGCGGTCACAGACATTCGGCTAAAAATATTCGCCACTGATCAGGTGCTAAGTAGCGGACCGCGGACCTGGAACGCACCCCTCTCTTCAATAAACCGAATTCTTGACACATTTGTTGGCTGCTCTACCGGCTGCCTCCCGGGGTCCCGAGCGACCGGACGACGTGTTTACGGTCGGGTGGCGCGTCTGATGGAATCTTAGTTTACTACCCTATCGACACTTCGCACCACTAGAGCTCCCCCCAAGGAATGTTGCCACTCCCCGGTGCGATCGGTCGGTGCCGAGTACCAATCATTGTAATAATAGCCGACCAATGTTACGTCGACGCCCGGTGCTTTCAAAGGGCCCTCCGCTCGCTCGGCAGACTTGGCAGACTTGGCTGCGCCGGACCTAGCACACGGCCTAGGCGAAGGGCCGCCGGGGATCGAACGGTTGCTGCTGTTGCTTTGTCATTCCGCGAGGCGCGCAAGATGGTTGATACAGAAGTTAATGAAAGATGCTGCTCCAAACCCCCCACACCAAAGGGACCGACCGCGCCACTTCTGAGGATGAGTCGCAGCGCGGTGCGGGTTCCGCGGTGGCGAAAAATTTATCTGTCCACGGTCAAGGCGGGAGAATTTACATCGAAACGAAACGAAACGATGCGATGACGAAAGACTCGGCTCGACTCGACTTGGCTCCAAAATGGCCGGCACGGATTGCGACGGAATCAATCGACGGTGGGCGCCGCGCCTGTGGGGAGGTAAAATAATTACGACAAAAAGGCCAACATTAATTCCAGCGCTATCAAACACCAATCAGCGACGCGGCGGCGGCGTTCCGTTCACCGGGAGCTTCGATCGCTCTCGGTAGCCGGCCAGCTCCCGGCACACAGGAAGGTGGAGATGATCGGTGTAAAATTGTCCCAACGGCGGCCGTCTCGACCGCCGGGGCCAGGGTCCCTCCCCAGATGTCGAAGACTCCTCTCGAACGACGAATGGAGAGCATCTCATAATGGGAGAAAATTAGCTCGGCTCCCGCGACGGCCGTCTGCAGCGGCAGCGGTGGCGGTGGTGGTGATTGCCAGGGGGTTGACTTTTCTTTATCGCTTTTCCGCCATCCGCCGCGGATTCCTGTGGTCCCGGTCCCGGCCACAGGCCCGAGCACTATCCAGTTTTGCGGTCCGGGCGCTCGGTGAATGTTTATGAATCTGATGAATCTCCCCGGCGTCCGTCGTTCGCGCGGGTCAAACGGTGGCGCGCAGGACCTACCAACTGGTGGCTCACGGAACTTTCTCCCCCCCCAACACGCGCCGCGCAGGAACGGTCGGCAACATTGTCCCGAACCGAATCTGGGCGATCCGTTCGAGAGCCGCACAGGACGGGGCGCTTTGTGCGGCGTAATCTGTGAGCTTCCGTCCGCAATAACTTCACCACACGGACGGTCGTAGGAGTCTGCCGTCCACCGAGAATCGGATCGCCGGAACCCTCCATTGAACGTCAACTTTACGATTGACCATTTCGCGTGGGGATTGTTCCGTAAGAGGCGACCGGTGTGCCCCGTCATCCGTGACCCCAATTACGGGAAGATCTTCTGATACTATCAGCCTGGAACCCCCCAAGAAGTTGTTTGTAGCGATGACACCACGGAACGCCCGAAATGTCGAGTTTACGGCAATTTCTTCTCCTACGATAAGACCCTCCCAGGACCCACCCTACACACACACACACACTCTGATAACGATCTAGCCAATTATGGCCCCCGACGTGGAGAACGAATTCTGGTCCAAAGACCAAGAGTTGCTCCAGAGCCTGGCCCTGGCAAACGGCGAACGAGTAATTGTTTTATGGCGCCCTGGCTGTTGGCCAACCTCCACCAGAAAGAAGCATAAAAATTGACGGCGGACGGTGGCTAGATAACTTCGGCTTCGGTGGCCGCACATTGTTCACACTTCGGCCGTTCACGTGAGAAAAAAAAGGCGCCCGGTGTCTAGGTTCGCAAGGGTCATACGCGCCCCATGGGAGAGTGCGCTCCCGTGGTGGTGGTCTGTTGCCAAATTGCGTGGCCAGCTTGTGCCGGTTCCGGTGGGAATTCCGGCCGTCGTGCGACTTTTGGCGCTTGGCCGCCAAGTCGCCAAGAAGTCGCCTCGGACGTGGACCGTGAGCTAAGAAGTTTATCATTCTCCTTGAGGGAGACGAATTGGCCAAATAAACAATCACCTGTGCTCGCCCCTGTGGTGGTCCAAGTCCCAAGTCCGGGATCCAATAGCGAAACCCCCGGCATTAGCGCTTTGCGGCGTTGTCTAGCATTTCGCAATAATCCGCCCCGGCGAAACCTAGCCCAGCCAAAACATTAACCCCATTATTACGCCTCAATCTCGGACCGGCCGTCTTTCGGCGGTCCGTCCGATCCGTCCGGCCGGTGGCGGTCTCCCGAAAAGTTTCCGGAGTTTCCGGAGCTCACTCATTCCGGCTGAGTCACGGTTTAGATTGAATAATTACTGCGTCTTATTATTGTTAGCCTTTGCGTGATGGTCGCGCGCCCGCTTCACCACGGACGGAGTTGCTCTCCGTGTTGACCTTGGAATCGTGGACAGTGAACGTAGCAGCCGGACGTAGCAACAGACGACGAACTCCGTGGGGGCTCAACTTCCGCCCCACGAGCGATCTCAAATCACGTCCAGTCTGCCGGATTGTCGTAATTATCGTTCCCCCTGCCGGGAACTAGAACGTCGGCAGACCTGGAAGAAGGCCTGTGGCTTCCTCCTGGCTGTAATTTGTCACTTGTTCTCGCCACTTGCTCGCCCGGGATGCTAACGTGCGGATAACGATCGCACACAGAGACATTAGAGGTCCGTTGGTCCGCTGTTTCCATTCCATCTTTTCGATTGTAATTTACTGAAAGGGAAGAAGTGTATAGTTTGGGAACATTTTCACTTTTTACGATCGTTCTCCCACAAATTAGTCGGCGGCGGCCGGGGCCATTAGCGTTCCACAGACCCTCCTAGCTCGCGCGAAGGATGTGAGAGATTTCGTGTCCACCGGAGTCCGTAGGTCGTAAAAATCCCCTGAACCTGGAAGCGATCCCAAGCACCCGGAAGTACGGCCAGATTGGTGAGGGTTGCCCACAAGGAAGTGGCCCGGACCCTATCGAACCTCAGGGTTCTGTTGGGCAACCAAAGGGCGCAGGATTAGCTCCGAAGCCCGAGACGGCTCCGAATCGGAAGCTCCGCTGGGTGGTCCAAGACTTCAAACGCGGTCCACGCGGAGGCTAAGAAAATGGAACAAGAAGGCACGCCTCGACCACAGGGTGGCAGGAGAAAGGCCGATGCCGGGGCCGGTCGAACGACCCGCTTTTATTGCTGTTATTTTATCTACCTTTCTCGCTCTCTATCGCTCTCTCTCTCTCTTTCGCTCTCCGAGGCTCGTTCCGATCGCTTGGCAAACCAATTTTCTTGCTCGCTTTCCCGTGAACCGTAGCGCACTGCGAACGCAAGACGAACGACGACGATCGTTTGATCTTTCGTCCGTGCGGCGTGAACTGCGCACCCTTCACCCGTGGTCCCGCCGCCGTGTTCTTCCCATGTTCCCCAAGGGGTAGGTCGAGACCACTGATCGGTATTTATTTGGAATGTTTCAGCTCGATAATGACCGGATTAAGAGATTATTTCCGTACGACAGTCTGTGGCGAACCGATTTGACGATAGGTTTTTTACGTTTATTTATTCTTCTCTCGCTCTCTCTCTTTCTCCCTGTCCTAACTTCCTTGATGCGATCGTATTCGCCGGTTGCTTCGGACCGGCGGGATCTTCTGCGGCTGAAATACCTTGAAGGCCTGCCTGTGTGGACTCGCACTCGGACCTTTCGCATGGTCGTTTCGGTGGTGGTTCTCTATTTTTGGAACCTTTTTTTACGCCCAGCAACCCAGCACCGAACGCACGCCTGATGTGGCGTTCTTGCCGGACAGCTCCGGAATTAAAATCCATAAACTGGATCCTCCCATAATGGCCACCACGACGAGCGGGATTAAATGGTGGCGGCAACCGGTGTCTCCGGTATCGGACCGCTCTTAATGTGCCCGCGCGGCTAGTGGTGACGCAACGCTAAGAATGATTTGTTCGATGACGCATTCGTGATGGCACACAAATCACCATCGGGCCACACCATTAGAGTCGCCAGCATCACCGCTAATCCTAGACGAGTCGCGCTCCGGAATGATCATTCGGGGGCCATTCCGTTGTCACAACATTGTCGAGCCCCCCTCCGCCCCGTGTCGGTGGCTATCGTTTCCCCGTTTTCCCGTGCGCTAAGCCCCCCGATCGTAACGCTCCGATTTGATTTCCCAAAATGTGGACACTCCAAACGTTACGATATCGTCGGCCGGCCAGTCGACCGACCGCGGGTTGTAAATAGTCAAATCATCGCCGGCTTATCGTAACCATTCATTGTCGAGAGCGCCCTAATATGTTGTACGGTGCGGGAAGGCCACTAAAACGCGGTTAAGCTGCGCTGGTCTCGAGTTCTTAGCGCTCGAACCCACCCTTCGGTAAGTAGTTGGCCCCCAAAATCCCACACGATCGCTGTAAGCGGCGACATTAGCGACGGCCTCGCCGAAGGATGCACCGAAACCGAATCAACATTCCTGAGCGGCCAACGCCAACGAAATTCTTCCGAAACGTAAATATTTATTCGCCTTGCGTAGCCGCGCTGCCCTCTGGCACTAAATTATCATGACCCGGGCTCGGACTCGTCGACGACTAATTTCACGGAACTTTGCGGCCGCAACGGGGTCGAGGCCGCATCGAACCGATCCGTTGCATCGGGCCCGAGAACGGTGTCGGTCTAACGATCTTTTTGAAACCGGCGGCACACTCGTTAGGCCTCGCCATCTGTAATCAATTTTGCCATTTTAACCGATCGTGTCCCAAGTGAAGGGTCTGCGCCGTCGATCGCACGGGCGCGCCAACATTAGCATCTCCTTGAGAGATCGAACACTTAATTATTTGATGGCTTTTTGGGGTGTACTGGCCAAATTGGGCTTCTAACCGGGAAACACAAAAAAAGGCCCGAAAAAGAAGAGAATGCCCCCCTTTAAAATGTCAGAGTCCCGGCGCGCTGCATCGCAATTACTTACTGGGCCTCTCGGAAATCAAATCGAGACGTAGGCGATCATCGAGAGAGCATCCTGAACCCGCGAGTGGGGTTCGCGCCGTGCCGCAGGAATGCCAATTGCTTACTTTTCACAATTTACCGATCGATTGGCGGCCGTGTGGCTGAACGGGGATAATTGACGATTGGCATGAAAATAAGCACTCCGCCCGTCAATCTGCGTCCTCGGTGACGGCGGCAGCGGCGGGAGTCACCGCCCAGGGTGTGGCGGTGACGCCCGGCCGCGTCCGCGTCCACGACGCTGTCGTCCCGAGTGAAAACAAAGGCACTTTAAATCACTCAACATTCGCGAAATTTATTGATTTCGCTCACATTGACAAACGGGCCGCATGTTGTGCCGGTTTCAATCTCGGGCAGCCGACTCGGGCGGGCGGGCGGACGGCGGAAAATTGGCCAATTCCGATCGGAGCCGTCGCCCGAGAAAGGGAAGGTACAAGAAATCCGATTACCACAGAACGTGACAGTTCGGTGCGCAAGTACACGACGAGATCCCCGACGGTCGTCCCCTTCGGTGGGTGTTACCGGCTTGCCCCGGAATGCCGCCCTCCATTGCCGTTGCCTTTGATGGTACCCCTTTCGGGAAACTCACTCTCTGAATGGGGTTACTTTTTCCACACACAGCAAAAAAACAAACGACTGTTAATAGTGATCGAAGTGTACGACATTCGCTAAACGCGAATGCCCATTAAAAAGCCCAAAAAGTGAGAAATTACTCAAGGGTGACTTGGACTCCGCTGCTTGGCACATTAAATAATGGTACGTAATGAGTTTGACATTTAGCACCGCCAGTGAAAGCGAGAGAAAAGCGCCATTTTGCGCCACGACCAGGCTTGCTTTGGCTCCAGTTTTTCCATCCTGGTGCCGCCGTTTGGCCTTCAGCCTTCCAGTGCTGCTTTACATACGCCACTCTCGCGATCGAACTTTGCGATTCCGGGAACGGAGGATCCTCGCGGCGGCCGGCGGCGACGGTGGCAGAAGCAGAAAAAAAAAACCTGGGGCCACCCAAAGTCAGCGGACCGTGGAACCGTGGGCAAAAAACAGGGAGGGCAACCAGCAGCGGAGCAAAACGGACATACCAGCAAACTGGTATCCGCGTCAACCGGCCGCCATCTTTGTGCAGTCGACCGGAGCCGGCGAGCTCGGATCGGATATGGTTCATCGGTTCGGAGGTTAGCAGCTCGATGCGCCTGACTGGCGCAAGGTACAGGCTCTGTGTGTGCTGTGCATTTGCATACTGAGACCAGGAAGGTTCCCCCGGGGGGATTTGAGCCCGGCACCGGGTGCTTCATCTATCGTCCTCATTCTTCGATACTTTGCTTCATTTGTTTTGCATTACCTTCCGGAGCCTACTCGGTCCTCTCGGTCCGAAATTTCTGAGGATATTCAAATAAGTTCTGGCCTCATTCTACCCACCCCTAAAAGAAGAGCCATCGATCGTCGATCTCCGTGTGCCAAAGACGAGTATTCGACGTGCAAATGTAAACCGAAACGATTCGTCACTCGCCATTCGATCGTGAATGGAGCAATTTAAGAGCCACCCTATCACCCATTCTGTTTGCGTCTCTTTTTAGAACCATTTATCACCAGCAAAGTGGCCCCCTAACGAACTCACCAGTCCGGGCGGGCCACGAAACCAAGAGTCTGTCACAACATTGTAACCGGCGATCACGTCGAGCCACCGCAACTCGCGAGAAGAAGGAAATCACAAACTTTTACGCAAAATTACTCACCACAACAAAGTAGTGTTCCCGATGGGGCCACCGTGGGCTGATTGGGCTCCGGAGTGTCACCCTGTCAATCACGCCGTTCCCGTCTCAATTGGAGCGTGCAAATTGATGGGTGCCCGCCTGGCCTCTGCCATTTGCATAAACAATCGCCGGGCGTACTTGGCCCAAGTAAAAGGGCACCACCCCAACCGTTGCGAGGAGGAGCGCAACAAACAGTACACAAAGTGATGTCTGGCCTCGGTACGCGGCCAATTTCGTAAGCCCCCAGTCACCCTCTCACCGATAAGCTTCGTTTTCCTTCGGAGCCATTCGGAGTTTGGGCTCGCGCCGTAACGTCCGTAATCCTGGCACACAATAAACTATTGGAACACCAAAATCAACTCAAACGGTTCGCGCGCACACACCGCAATAAAGTGCTCACTTAAATGGCGCCGTGGCCGTACCGAACTCCGTTTCCTACTTTCGATTTCAACCGCGCCAACCGATCGGACGGATCAGCGGTACAACCTCCGCATGAGCGGCCACTCTCGGCCCGACCGTTTGTGAGCCGCTTTGCTACGCCTTCCCACTCTGCACATTTACCCGTTCCGGCGTTTGTTTTTTTTTATTCCTCATTCCTCAGCCGACAACGACAACAACGGAGCCGGCCAACATCTTCCCAGCTTCGAACCGATGTTCGAACCGCGGCACGTTTTCGGAACCTTTTTCCACCCATCGAGACCCAAGAAGCCTCTTAAGCGTCTTAAACGAAAACTCATGTCTGAGAGTCGGGTCGGCCCAAGGACACCCGGGGAAGGGCGCAGGCACCTACACATCCGCCGTCGGAGCACTTGAGCGTTCGTTCCCTTGCGCAGACGCGGTAGCATAGCAATCCCGGCATTGTTTCTTCGCACTCACTTACCAGGGCTCAGCCAGGGACCTAAAACAACCCCCTCTCGTCGCACGGATGGAAACGGGCTAACGGGTTAAGGATGCCGGTACCCTGCAGCTAACGGAGCACTTACGGCCACCGGTTTTCAGCGGCTACGCCGATCCTCCCCGATGGTCCCCGAGAGGAATGTGTCAAAAACTAGGACGAACCTAGCAGCACTCTGGCGGCCCAACTCTTCATTGGCGCAACTCCGGACTCCAAGCAGGCGACGCCAAGAACATCGACCCGTTGCCGGCCGGTTTCGGTGCCCATCATAACTTCGGGGCTTCAATTTGGACATTCCACCGGACACGGGAGCGTACTTGGTGTACTCGGTGTGCCCTCGCCGTGTGTGTGTGTGTGCGGTGATCCGGCCGGCCGGCCGACCGGCCAAGTCCCGTTTTGTTCACCTTCTTTTCCTTTTAAGGGGGTAATCCAATAATAAAACGCAGTTGTTTTGATACTTTTTTTTCTCTCTTTCTCCGCCATTTTCGATGCTTCTCTATGCTTCTTTCTTCACCGTGTACCATTCCCCATCTATTCTGCGTGGTTCTGGACGCCACAACCACTCCCGGCATTCTGGCTTAGGCCAAAGCACCTGGGAGTACCGGTGCGCCGCACGCGCTGCTGCTCCGTTTTCTGGCCCCGCGGGTACTTCAAGTCTTTTGTTTTTTTCGGTTCCTGTCTTCCCCCTTTTTTGACGTTTTTCATCGTTTTCCACTCTCTGGGGGACAAAGGGGAAAACTTTATGCAACCCCCGGTGCAAAGACAAGCAGGAAGTTCGTAGGAAAGGACAAAGAACCTGAATGGAAAAATCCTCATTCAACATCCCCCCGGGAGAAAGTGAGAATTCGGAACCACAGGACTTGCAATTTACTGAATCGGACCAGAGACGATAGAGTTTACCTTCCGAGTTCCTTCCGCGAAGATTAGGAGCACCAGCTAGTCGGACTTCCGAAGTAGGCGATTTTGAGCTCAGGAACTTTGTTGATGGAATGTCACTAGTAAACGCACCTTTCCGAACCACGTGTTGGCGCCGACTTTTCGCCCAATCAGCGATTCACAGAATCTCCGGCTCCGCGCGAGCACATCACAAACTCGTTTAACTGGCTAGCCGGCGGCGGCACCACAACCCGGAACTTCGGGGCACCAAAACAGAACCACAATCGACGGTGTTCTGAAGAGCCGAATCACGACCACATCGCAACCGCCCCCCGTTTCTGATGTTCCGCCGTTGCGGCGCAATAACAGCGGGTTGCTCCCCGACTTCGCTAGCGCTCCAAAAAGCGCCCGTCTTCCGAACAACTTGACCTCGAACCGTGTCGTGCCGTGAGCGCCGAAACTAGAGGACACACGGGCGGTGCCTCACAGCATCTTACGCGGGCGCGGGATTTGGAATATTTGCTGCCAGTCGGTGCTGCCGACCGAACCACAATCAACGCACCAACCAATTGCCCAACAACTTCTTAAACACCGTCGCAACACACACTACACAAACTTTGCGCGGAATTTGAAACGAACGATCGGTAAACAGGGACCAGGTTTTGGCCAGGTAGGTGGAGCGATTGAACCGCTTCTTCGCAGGTCTCGACGTAACCGAAACACACAACTCTCGCGCAGTGCTACTTCCCGACAACTGAGAAAACGCGCTCTACGAACTCGACGGAATTGCTACGGCTTCGCAGGCCGTTTTCCAACCACCCTGTGTGCCTCTCTCTCTGTGTGTCATTCTCTCTCCCTAGCGCACCCTCGCACCCCTAAAAGATCGCTCTCGCACTTGGCCGGCGATCTTCGTGCCTTCTCTCTGCGGTTTTCTCTCCGTTTCTTCATTTTCTGCCGAAACATGTTCGCGTACCTCGGCAGACCAAAGTATTAATGTAAACCGAATTTTTCTAATAGTTTGTTACACAATTCTACATAATGAAACTAGATGCTACAAAAAACAACATAATTTAAAAAGTTTTGAATTAATTTTGATAAAATGAATAAAAACTATACATATAGAACTTTCAATATTAATAAAACACTTATAAATAAAATATTCGATAGAGGAATTATAAATAGAAAACTTTGTTTAAAAAAAAGGTAATTCAGACGAAATGGCTTTCACTATCTCTAACTGGTGCTGTTTAGATTAAATTGAAAGATCAATCCTATAACAGCAGAACATACATTTAGCGATCCATATTGAGGTAATCCAAGATCCAAGAGGTAAATTATGCTTAAACATAACACGCATTTTCCTCTATCGAATATCACTTAACTATACGTCATAGCCGAGGGACGAGGGACGAGCTTTGGGACTTCCTTCAAGACAAGATTAGGAAAAAAGATCTTAAAACCTACAACCATCCAAAGAAGTTCTTAATTTGAACAAAGGTAATTGCTGACTGTGTGAATACTTTCGACCGGCGGTGTCCGCGCTCTATGTTTATGTTCTTTCCCTCTCTCTCTCTCTCTCTTTTATGCTCTCTCCTATATGTTCACGCCAAACGAATTCCGGAGCATACTCTCGCGGCGTTCTCTCCTGCAGAGAGGGCACCATTCTAAAGTGCGAAGATCACGGAATCTCGATCGAGCGCGGTGATGCTGCGCAGAAAGACTCCTTTGCGAACGCCGGTTAGAAGTCAAGATTTTAATTTCGTTAAAACGGTAAACGATCACCCAGAATCGCCGTCGTCGCCGTCAAGCTTACAATTGGTCTAGAAACTGGAGGTTGTACACGATCATCTCACAGAGGTATCCTGACCTGACAAACCACAGCGGAACCAACCCAACCTCTAGGTGATCCTCGGTTCCGACACCGGTAACATCGAATTTGTACACACAAAAACCCACTTCAAGCAAAACCCAATGCCACCTTCCCGGGAAAGCTCTCCCAGGAGAGCTCATTTGTTACGTTGTGCCCTAGACCGGGCCGCACTGAGTAAACACTCCGATCCCGTAAACCACTTCAGGATGAGACTTCTGCCCGGCCCCGGAGCTTCTGGAATGTCTCCGCAGGCGCAGATTGCGCGTTGCAAAAATCTTTCTTTCGCCCAAACCCAAAGTCCAAAGAACGCAAACTCCGGCAGCCCCGGACGAGCCACAAGATGTCAAGTAAGATCCCCCGTGCCGTGCCTCCTCCGTGACCGTGGTTATGGGCAGCGTCTTGTTCTTTTTTCCCCCATTCTTTTTCTTTCTCCTTTACTCGTTCTTAGCGATCGCATGGTTAAGATATTCCATTGAGCAACCGGCACTGGCCCCGGCACATGAAGGGCTGGGAACGGTCGCTCGGCTCGCTCGGTACCTCTTTTGTGGCCCCGGTGACTTAGAAGCGTTATTTTCCAACCCGCTACCAACCTTCCCCGACGGCCCGGTGAAGAAGACGATCAGCCAGCCCCGGGACGTCGTCCTCCGAGATCCGACCGTCCACCCGCCCCGGGAGTGCAGCGCAGATCGTGACGTACGAAGTATTTTGTTTTGGGCCCTGCTTTGGCCTGCCTGCCGTTTCCCAACGGTGCACCCTCGGCACCGCATTCCTGGCCGCCCCGTGATCCTTTTGTTGCTGGCCCATAGCACCATGGTGTGCAGCCGTCGTCCTGTCGTGCGCTCTCCAGCGATCGCAGGGAGGCCGGCCAGTCGGCAGAGGTACCACCACCGTGTTGTGTGTCTTCCCAGACATTTCTTTGCGCCTCTCGGACGTTCCCTTCGCGTTCGTGCTTTCTCTTTCTTTAGGGATGTTTTTGCTGTTTTGCGGCCATTTTGCTCGCCGGGAGAGTACGTGTCCTCGCGCTCATCATATCCCGGCGATCATCTTCATCATCGTCGTCGTCGTCGTCGTTTCTTGTCCGTTTGGACCGTGTACTTCTTGCGCTGTGGCACCCTTCAAGGAAGGCACCGAGTGCCAACCGAGCCACCTTGAGGGATCGGACGAGTGGTAAGGTGCAAGGTCTCGGCGTCTCAGGGCCCCTTTCGCTAAGCCGCTTTGTGACGGTTTGCAACGGAGCCCCGGGCCCAGCACTCGGGGCTCATAAATCCCACAATTTATCGGTGAACTAATTAAAGGTTGCCTGGAAGTCTTGGAAGGCGCATCGCCGACGCAAGGACGACCGGACGGCCGTAAGCCCCTTCCACAATGGCGCTCTGAAGCGTAGAGAACCTTAGATGGACTCATTGTTGAGCGGCCTGCTGAGTTTATGTATCAATTCCACAATGGGCCACAGCATCTTGGGAATGCTCTTGGCGCGTCGCAAACAGTCGCCCCTTGGTCGTTCCTTGTTCCGAAATTCCAATTGCTCCGGTTGACATATTACGATCATCAATCGGAACCGCTGTGTGGTTTGTTTCAAAACATAAAAACATAAAATGTTTTTAGAGCTGCCAACCGTCATTAGTCAGAAGAAAGAATGTTCCATCCGATTCGCCCGAGATTCAATTACTTCAAAACGCGTAAATCACTCATCATCGTGCTTGGGTCCTACCACCCGTGACTAAAGTGGCCACCGGAATGGGGGACCGTCAAAATACCGAAACCACTATCCGGGCACTCAATTTACAGCTCCCAGCTGTGTCGTCGAATGTCGTAATGTCTCCGGGTGGTGCTTCCGAATTTCCTTTCGGAGCGCAGAAAGGAAAAAAAAACACCTCACAGTTGGTGGTTAGGCCCCCTAAGGCCCCCGCGGCCATGTTTTGTTGATGGGGGAGCGAGCGTTCAATAATGAACTGCCATCGCGATCCGCATCGACGCGATTTGCGTCGAGTAATTTATCTTCCATCAGCGTGTCTCCTCTCCGATGGACCCCTCGGAGACATGTTGACAAACATCATAAATTCGACAGCGGCCCATAAACTTCGGTGGACAAAGTTTAGCCGGCCGCCGGCGTATTCCCGCTCTAGGAAGCCCGCCCGCCGATCACGAAGACATTAATTTCCTTCCAACTCGTGGCGCTCGGACCAAGCGATCGGCTAGATGATAGATCATCTAGAAAGGTCGCAAATGCGTGTGTCCAACCACGACGGACTCGACGTCCAGTGGGCATCGGTACGGCTTGCGAGTCTTCCTGATGCCCAAAGCACCTAGACCGGAAGCTACTACGGCGGGCGCTTAGACCAACGTACGCGTGGGCAACAATTTTGCATCGCCATGAGCGAGCTCCGATGAAGACCGGGGATGATCACGCACGCTGCCCATCGCCATGCTTAAATCCCCTTCTGTGGGCACATTTTTCTGCTCCCATAACTTACGCGTCGCCATTGCGCCATCATCTCGCCGGCCAAGCTTATCGTTTGCTCTCTCTTCTTCTCTCTCTATCTCTCCGTTTTCACAGCGCCGCTGTCGCCGACTACATCTATGCTTGTTGAATGATTCGCGAAAAAAAAAACGGCCAAGCAACATCGAAACAAAGAGCATTATGTTCGCCATCCCTGGGGCAAATAAATTCCGTTCGTTTCACTCCGGACGGCCGGCCGGTTGGGGCCTCCTCCGTGCGTGTGGCGTTTTATTTTTTCTATCTTATTGAATTTAAGCAACAACAAAAAATGGCACTCCCACCGCAACTGATTCCGTTTCCCGGACCGGAGCTCGAGCTCCCGTGCAGTTCCTCAAGGTTCCCTCGGCGGTGGGGGGACGGGCGGTGGAAAGTATGATCTTGGCCTTGGGTCTCTCGGTCTGGGCCGAACCGACGCTCCGCGGTGCATTGTTCTATGCTCCGGCCTCCGCAACATAACTCCACGGCTGACCACCCTTGGTTGTGTTGGTTGACCGGTTGAAAAGTGAATTTATTAGAAACCCGGTCCGCGATCCGGTGACGCGAACCAGAGAGAGACAGCGAGAGAGAGAGCGAGCAGCAGTCCTACCGAGTGCAGAGCTCCTGGTTGCCGGTGGGCGGTCTGTGGTTTATGAAGTCCGGAAAGCGAGTTTCGGAAAGCGATCTTTCGCGTAGCCCACTTCCAGGGCGAAGGGTTCCCAATCCGACTGCAAAGACATTCTTCAGAAGCGACGCCTTCGGAGCTACCGGAGTTAGTCGGACGAGCAGCACTCGAGATGAACCGGCCGACTGGCGATCGTCCCGAGAGATAGGGTTGAAAAAGGGTGTCCGACATTGATTCGCGAAGCGCGGCACGGCGCTCATGTTAACAGCTGTCCCCGTGGCACCAGAACGGCTTCTCTGGGTCTCTATCCTTTTCTTTCTCATTTGATATCTACTCTTCCTACACATTGATGGCTGACTTAGCTGTCGGTAGACGCGGCTTCAAAGAAGGCCTTGACTTGCCACAAAATGATGAAATATTTCAAGCGAAATAATCCGCTAGTTCCACAAACTGGTTCAAATGATATCGCCTAAGTATCTAATGGATCCTTCTTGTTGAAAAATTAATCATCAGTAGCTTCCGAAGTGGATCGGACACTCTACTCCACAATTGGAGCAACCCATTCACCGCCCGCTCAGGGGACGCAATTTACTCAGCCGACCGCAGGCGGCCAAAGCAAATCCTTTGCCGTCACCGTCGTCGTCCGAAGGCAAAAAGATGGCCCCGGCAACGGCAAGGCAGGTTGCCCTCGTTTCCCCCCGGGTGCACGCACCCTCTTCTGCTCTCTCTCCCTGTCTCTCGCGCAAACCTGATTTCCTTTCCGAAGCCCTCCCGAAGTCGCGAGGCCCTGAAAGAAAGTTACGAGCATCACAAGGCTCACGGGAGGAGCATCTGTGGAGGGGGCTTTGATATGTTTATGACGCTGATAATCAAGCCGCTTGCTGGCCACTGAGACGCGGGAACCGTCCCCCGTTGGCCCAGCGATGCTTTCGGCGGCCCGGCAACAGGAATGGTGGTCCGTTTTCAAATATTTGATTTCAAACGAAGCCACCTCGAAGCCACAACCCGTGGGCTTCGAGGTTTGGGGGAGCCTTCGCGGTTTGGGACCGCGTTAACCACATCGGGCGGCGGGTTGCCCACCCACCCAGTCCCACCGTGACAATTATGGAACGGTTTCAGCGAACTCGAAAGTCAATCGCAGCTCGGTCTCGACATGCGCGGGGCTTTCATGCTTTGTTGCTGCTGTCGCCCACCGACAGCCCACGACAGTCTGCGAAGGGTCTCGGCCCCGGAGCCGCCGCTGTCACTGTCGGTCGGTCGACAGACGTCCTCGGCGGGGCAGCCAACTAAATCGATTGATCGATCCGAGCGAAATCGATACCCGACGGAGCGTTCGTTCGTTCGTTCGAGTTTGTGTTATTAATTTCGCTTTCCCAGCCAAAGGCCCTGCGTGGTGAATCATTTCACTTTGAGCTGCTTTTTGCCTTCTTCACCCGGTCAGGGTGAGGTCGGACGGCGGCGGCGGCGAAGAAAAGCGCAGTGCCAGTTCCACGCCTTCCGGTCGCGGCCACCATCCAACCCGAACACACACACCCCCCGAAGAGGGCCACGGCGAATCGGGGAGGAAATTGCGCGAGTTGCATGGTTTCCATCAGCCGCCGGGGGTCGGGTGTTTACGCCTCGGAGCGGCGATCTGGAGCGATTGTTTATTGAAATGTTTACGTTATTCCTGCCCATTTTCTGCCCTCACGTTGCGACTCTCTTTCGACGTTCGACTTGTGGTTTTCGGTGAAACCGAAGATGTTTGTACATCGTTTAAACATTCTCACGTTTGGCCAAACCTCTTTCTGACCGGGCCCCCTGGCAGCGCCGAAATTGGGTGCTCTTGAGTGACGGACTCCTTTCGCCGGAGGGATGGGCCAGTCCAATCTGTAAGAATCTGCGATTTTGTGAGTCGAAAGTTGCGATCGATTCGAAAATCTTGTGCCGCTAGACTGTGCCGGCCAAGGCTGTAACCTTTCGGTTCATCCAACTCGGATGTGACTCCTTCTCTATACTAGCAGCAGCCTAGATCGCACTCACGCAAACGAAAACGTGTGCGCACATTCTGCGCTCCCCATTAGCCGGCGTGGAATGCACATAAATAATGCATAAGGACAATCCCACGAAGTCCCAGGAGCGCGCAGAAGAGGAGTGAAACCGTGGGCCACACACCAGACCTCCAGAACCAGAGATCGCCGGGCAAAACCATGCCGCACTCTGCCTCGGTAGGTCCCGGGACCGCGCGTTTCCCGATCCCGTCCGGGCGCGAAGGTCGTCGCGCAGCGATCGTCTTGCGAGTTTCGTTTCGTGGCGCAGAAACAGAACACCGCCCTGGCCACCCTTTGTACTCGACACGGATCTCGAGAGGGCACCAACTGCTTGAATCAATCGGACTGCGAAGTGTTCGACGGCGCATCGCGTCGAATAAACAACTTCAATCACGGACCGTGGGCTCGAGTGGGCCAAGTGGGCCCGTCAAGAGAGAGAGACCGGGACGCGGACCCGAACCGGAAGATGGCATCTGACTTCTGGCGTTTGTCAGCGGGCTCTCCATCCGCGGCCGGGAGCGTAACTCGAAACCGACAATACACTTACGCTTCCACTTCCGGCGCTCTGGCGCGCGTAAGCGGATCATCATTTCGCCAACCGCCGATCGCTCTCCGCTAGTCTTCCGGTAGCCCAATTCCGCCACCGGAACAGGCCCTCGGCGACGCCTTGGAAAGTGTCGAAGGCGGAAATGGTACCGTTGAGTGCCGGAGGGGCTACCATCGCGTAGCGAATTTCGGGGTCGCTCCCCGAGTGTTTGCGTTGCGTCGCAGTGTTTGGAGAAATTGGTCGGTTGAACAAACAGCCGCCGGCTGCACACGGAACCTCCGGTGAGTCACTTCGAACCAACCCGGCGACCGGTGGCGGCGTTGGTAAATATTAGTTCATTTTGCATATTTATCCCTCGAAAGCTCGGTCCACAGGCCGGGGCTGCCCGGGTCTGGCCATGAATATGCGTATGAGCGGTGGCCAGATCGCGCCCAGATATGGGTCGTGCGATTGTGTTTGAAAAATGCGTGGGGTCCAGGTGGTTGTCGGGGCCCAATGATGGATGGTGTCTCAATCTCGTGTCCCGAATCTGGCCAACTTGCTGAGCCGAGCAGCTGGTAAGACAGCCACGCACGGATACTCCACGGTCCGGGGTGAGAGTTTTAATCCTACAGCATCCAGCAACATGAATTTCAGTAGAAACTTACCCGGAACCAGTGTAGCAGTGGATCCGTTTTGCGTTTGTAATTAATCTAACGAGAAATCTAAATCTTTCTTTCAACACCGCCCGGGGCCCTGTGTAGTGTAAACAATGTGTCCATTCTTACTCCATTTCCGTAGGACGCCCTGTTCTTTGGACCAGCGATAACATTGTAGTTTATAGTTCTACCAAATGGAAGCCAATGAAACAAACGGTGTTCTCAATTTCACGCACAATTTCAACGATTAATGACCACCCGGCCCTAACCACTGGACTTACCGGCATACACCCAGGTCGCCACGCTCCACTAACCAGACGACTTCAGGGCGAGCCGAGAACGGAGCGAACGTAGAAAGAACAACAACTTAGACGACTTCCCGAATAAGAACGACCGACAAACCAGTGTCACCCTGACATGACTGGCAGCTCTTGCGCTTACTCACGCCTGTCTAAAATGGTCGCCTTCGTACGAGTGCGAGGCGTCAACGCGGAACCACTTTTACGGCCCGGCGAACCCGGCCGGCCACTCCCGCGTTGCTTTCGCTTCGTTGATCAATAACTAAATCATTCCCCTAGCGTCTCTAATGTCTCAGAGACGCCAGAGAATGTGGTCAGACCGCCTGGGTATGAAAGTAAGGCCAATTCCAGTGACATGCTGCTGACAGGCGACAAACTTCGCCCTCGCTTGCTGGCGACTTACTGGCGGCGCCGACCTCCGGAACTAGAAATTTGCCAACCCCCGGAGAGGTCCGTATGATTTATGAAACGTGACACTCTCGGCCGTGACTCACTGCAATCTGGCGGACGCGTAGCTGATGCCATCGTTCGATCGGTGTGGACAAAAGTGGAACAAGGATCCGAAGCGCCACTCGAAACACGACCCGAAATGCGGTCCTTCAAGAAGCGCCGTAACGAGTAAACCACAAACGAGCCTGAAACAGATCGGTCGATCGATGGTAACTTGATAACCGAAAGGCAGTCGGCACCGCACAGTAGCTAAAGTGGCCATACGCTGGGTGTTCTACCAATAATGAGCCACTTTGAACGGCGTGGCGGGGAAGAGGTTTAGGAATCCGTCACGAACGCATAAAACGCAAGCGACTTCATTTGTCGCAGATCGTGCCAAAGACTGCGAGTCTTGACTGTGACTGCGAGTCTGTGAAAGACTGTGGTCATAGACTTGGGAATCAACCGGTTCGAGTCACGACGGTAAACGATCCTAGGGACCTCTTCTTTTACAGCACAAGAAGGTAATTTGATTTAGATTTAGACTAATGGTAATTTCGTCCCATTTACAGCGCGTGGTCATGTGGGGAAAGGATTAACGCTCAAACGTATTAATTTCCCATCACTCACCGCAACACCCAACGGAGGGGCCAAATGGCCAACTCATTCGAACCGAAAGCAACCCAGACCATCCATTTCCGCCCTTCGATCGCACCAAACGGGCTGGCACCATTCGTCATCATTGTGGCCGACGATCCTTCCGGTACGGATTAGTACTGTACCGAAAAACTGGCCGCCACAGTGCGAGAGCTACAGAAAATGGTACATTAAAACCGAAACCCACCCCGGGACCAGACCAGACCAGCATCCGTCCGGCGCTGGGTTGGCTCCGCTTTTGCCAACAGCAATTGTGTGAAGACATTACCCTCGGCTCGGGGGGTCGGTTGCGCATGAAAAATCGTCCACCATTTAAACGTGCACCGACGCCCGGGCAAGTATTGTTCCGTTTTTCAGCGTTTAAATAAATCCACGCCGCACGAAAGAATGGCCTCCGGAGGATGATGAGAGAGAAAAACGGTGTTACATTTTGTTACTCCGTCTTCCCGAAAAGCACGCCTTCCTCAAGCGAACGCAATTGAAATCGGATCAGTCGGAGATCGTACATAAAAACGGCCATCTGCTCCGGTGGACAGCAAATACAAGAAAGAATCACACGAAGCATCGCAACATCGCACAGAATGGGTTGTGGAACCATCGTCACCACAGTGAACAATTACCGATCATTTTAAATGATCTTCAAACATGCAATAGGAAATTGTCACCACAACGCCACTACTTGGCCGATTACGCCACCAAACGTTTTCGTGGGGCAGAGAGCAACTTTGAAGGTGGTTTTTTATCATGTTGAACAAATGATGTCATTTTCTGTGGAGAGCACTTCGGATTCAACCCTCAGACATCATAATACTTGCACGCCTTACCTTGCGCGTGTTTCAGGCCAGATCCGTGGCGTACCACGCAATGTCCGTAAGAAAGTTTACGATCAGTACTTCACCAGAATGGTGTTTAGACAACGGCAGACTCTCGCCCATTATGGCAGCTAAAGGCCACCCCACACAACGTCGTTCATTCATCAGGCCTCTCCATCGAACTCCTAGAAGTTCGTTCGCTCAGTTCAATCCTCTCAGCCACGGTGCCATACGAAATTGTTTCCGCACGTTTTCTGCCATCCTAATGGACTGCTCCCTGCAGCTGGAATCCCTGTGCCTAGACTGACGGATGAATCGTTGGAGGCAGGCAGCTTTATGCCGTCTGCACGAAAATGCGATCGCAACATAAGCGACCCCAACAAGCCGAACAAGAAAAAAGGGGAGTCTACCGGTTCGTGCCATTGCGAATTCCACGATCGCACACCACGAACTTTCGAACGAACCGTCTTTGGGATGATCGGTTTCCTCGACGACGACGACGGTGATCCGTCCCCACCAGAAGGTGTGAAATATCGCTAATCTATGCTAATTGCTGTGCGTGCGTGTTCGGCGGCGTGTTCGACTTGCGACACACGTGCGTAGGATTTATAGCCCCGTTCGGCGTGTGCGAGAAAATAAATAAAATGATGAAGCATTTTCATTCGATGTTTTCTCGATGTTTTCCTCGCCACTCGATGACACGCTTCAAACGCTTCGATGTGGTTTGTCTCGGCTAAACCTGAAACGCTTCGAACTTCGGGTCGACTGCGGCAAATTTCGGAACTAAAATACCATGGATAAATGTGTCTTTGCTGTATTCGAAATTCGACGACGATGAAATTCGAAATCGACGAATAAGTTGAAATCGAAATCAAGGTTTTGAATTGACGGTTTGACAAAGCTTAAAAAAAAACTTTTTGCAACTAAAATACATTTTCTTCTTCTAAAATTAACAAATCGCAACAAACGCAAATATTGGGCAAACAAAATCATATAAAAACCATTCAAGAAATTAATGCGGAAACCGAAAAACGAGTTCGTTGCTTCCACGATTGTTGAAGTCTTTCGATCTAATTCATAGCAATTACCCAAATCTACCCTTTTTGAGCTGAATCGCACACTCACAAATCAGACACACCTCTCACACGACAGTGACTAATGTTGATTTCATTATTTTATTTCATCATTCATAGTGTAACTCTAGTTTGGGAACATTATTTAGTCGCAATATTAGTATGTACAGAGTACAGCGTTTCCTTGTTTTTCCTACTGCCGCTCCTGTGGCTCTTCTGTGTCCGTGGCACACCGCCGCCCTTTCGCACCGTCTGTAATGCTGTCTGGCTCTGGCTACCCCGATTCTTCATCATCCCAACAATTCCTCGTCCTAAACCCTGTCTCGCTTCGCGCTCCGTAACGTCCTCAATAAACATTCCAGTGAAAGTCTCATAACACACAGACAGTGGCCGCAGCAAGCCTCTCTCTCTCGCATCGCACGCCCCTCAAAAGTCTTCATTTGCTTAAGGTTTACTTTAATTGTGAGTTTTGGTATTTCGATCGCCTATCGCTAGACTTTTGCCACGCGCGCGCGCGCCCTTAGTTGTCAACGTGAAATTATGTTTATTTGTTTTCTGATTAGATTCAATTCGCTTGTTTGGGTGTGCACGCGGTTAAGGGGGTCCTTAATGAAATCTCATCCTTCGCCGCACCCGCCCTTCCGTTCTGCTGCTCCCGAAATGATTAGGACGGCGACCATCACCAAAGCACCATCTTGCACCAGGGGACCTCCCGCCGGCCCGCCGCCCGGTTAAACGGGCCTCGAGGGAGCTTTCCTGTTCGGTGGCGGCGGTGGTGGTGCCCGCATGCGTGACGAAGCGGACGACGAGAGCGTAGTGCTGTTGGAGCCACCCGATTCGTTCTGCGTCAGGCCATTGCCACCGCCACCAGCGCCACTCCCGACACTGCTGACGATGCTGGTGGTGGACGATTGGAGCGGGTGATGGGCGGACAATAGACGAAGCTGCTGCTGGTGGAGCTGCTGCTGTTGCTGCTGCTGTTGGTTGACGTTGTTGGTACTGTTGGTGGTGGCGGACGACTCGTCCTCGTCCACATCGTCGTCCGACGACACGGAGTTGGCGTCCGAGTTGGAAGGCGTTGGCGAGGGAGGCGAAAGTGTTTCCTGCTCCTGCAGTATCGTGCGGAACTCTTGGATGGATTCGTTCAGGGCCCACAGCTGCGACAGCAAGGACAGATCCAACTGCCGAAGGCCGTACTGTAAAAGCGGAGAAAGAAAACGAGAACATTCGATTAATGATCGCGGAAGACCGAAGGTTTGAGAGAGTGAAACATTGTGCGCCATGAAAGTCCTTCGTCGGAAATTGTAGAGCTTCAGATACGTTGATTCCGCAGAACTCCCCCCGCCGGCATCGATTCTCTCCAAAAGTGGTGCAAGCTGCGGCCAATTTTCACTCGTTTTCTCGATTTTCTAGCACAAATTGGTCGCGCTTCGGAACCATTTTCCGAAACACAGCCCGCCATCATTAGCACTTGACGGCGGCTGCGGCGGCGGCATATTAATCGGCCTCATTTGAGGCGTCCTCGAAAGCCGTTCCAAACCGTTCTCGATTCTCGTCACCCCAAAAAATGCGCACCGTAATGGCAGATTATTAGATGGGGCTAATGTATCGTGGGCGCCCACCAAAAAGTGCCACCTTTGAGCCAGAAAGGGAGGCCATCACCTGCCTCCGTCGTCACGCTATTGGGCGAGAGTTCAAATTGCTGAGGCCATCCGAGAAAAGCGTATGCCGCTACCCAAACCGACCATTACACCGCCCCACCGTGGCGTCGGGGTCCCAGATTCCACCGATGACGCCAAGGGCGCGAGCCACAGATCTGCTGCGCGGTATCTCTTCACTGACACCTGCGCGACACACAGAGCCGGCAATACCTTCTTGACAACTACCGGCAGGCGGCTGTGGGCAAGCGTGACACGGGCTCGGAGCTGAGCTATCGCGATCGAAACCCTGGCAGGTCCACCGCCGCCAGTCGCACTCTCTTTCCCGGTGATCCTATCGATGGAACTGGCGGGGCCCCCTCGAGGCAATTGGCTTCCTGGCTTCGAATTGAACGATCGTTTGGTTTACATTTCCCCCGCGTGTGTCCATTGCGCTACAACCAACCCAACCCCCGATGGGGCAGCAGTGAATTTGACGCGAGATCGCAATATATTTCGCTCCATATTATAATTATAGAACATGAGGTGGCCGGCCTTCCGGCATTCGCCGCCGCACACACCACGCTGCTGCTGTCGGCCGATAGCCAGTACTGGTGCTTTCTGGTCGGAGTCGGAACAAAGAAAAGTACACAGTCTCCGTCCGCGATCGGTTGAAAAAGTTGTAAGAAATGGAGGGCAAAAAAACGATCGCTCCACTCGATGATGTGGAGGAGAAAATGGTGTTCCACAATTTCCTGGTCCCATTTTTACTACCAACCAATAAATCAAGCCACCGATTGCGGACACATCGAGAAGATAAATAAAACAAATGTTCATTTCCTTGCCCTGGCGAGCACGGCCGAAAGATTCGTTCGGACTTGGATCCGTTAGCGGATCTTCGTGTCGTTTTATGACAGCTTTTATTATTTACTTGTTTGTTGATCCAAATAATCCAATCTAATCTCAGAATTTTATGAAAAACTATAAAATTTAGCAACCAACTTTATCGATTTTAATAAAATTTAAATTACGTAAAATAATAAGGTTTGCGAAAGCGGAGAGCCAGCATTCGGAGCGCATCTCGACCCTTGGCGGAGGGTGCCTTGCCACAGAGAGAGAGAGTAATGATTGCAATTACCAGTGTGCAACAGACCGAACAAATTGTCACCGGAAATCCGACTCCTTATCGAGCGGACGCGTAAAGCCACCCTTAAAGCAGATCCGCGAGTGTTGCTGGCCTCGCTCTTTCCGTTGCGCTGCTAATCGATCTGCCGAGATGAACACACATGAAACATGCAAAAAAAAGAGCTCTGACCCGACCGGATTTAAGAGGCTATCCTCCAATGTCCCAGCCACAGTCTCGGACGATGATAGAGCGTTGCCTCTTTACGTAAGCGCCTTCGCCGTCACAAAATGACCGATGCGGTGACTGCATCGGAAGCGGGCGATTAACGTGGACGACGGGCCGAGCTGTGACGGCCCCTCCGCTGTTTCGGTGGTCCATCCGCATTAAAGATGGCCACCCATTTTCGCCCCGTCGTCACGCCTTTTGTAATTGCCGACCGATAATTGTGTGAGACATCCTTTTATAAATATACATTAAAATTGAGCGCACGGGCACGGGCCATCTTCGGTTTATTTTTCCTCTCGATCGCGCACAAACAGGAAGCGATTACGGATGAAAAGGAAACTCGCCATTCCCGGCCGACCGGCCGGCCGGCGACGGTGTTTTGTTTATTTGTTCCGGAACGGAATTCCGTTCCGTAACCAAGTGCACTATTTGCACCGAACTCGCCTCCCTCTCTTTGCGTTACATTTCAGAATGAACCCATTAAAACCGGGCCACGCCACTCCGCTATATCTCCCCGCCCGGGGCTCACAGCTAACTGTACAAAATACCTTTATCGCCTCATCGGGCCATAATAAACCAATCGAGCGACATTCTTGTGCTTCTCCAGTCCAGAGAGACAGCTAGTTAAATCGATCTTATCGTAATTATGCAATCAAACTTAACCACTGCTCAAGGCCGCGCATGCTCAAGACCGGTAGTCGGGGCCAGCCCCCGCCGTGGCCCGTTACACACTTTCTATGTTTTCCACCCTTCACCCAGGGGGCGCCATAATAATTGCCGCCCCGCCGGTGTCGGACTTCTAATCGATCGACCGCATCCTTTCGCCCTTTTCACGCGATCGAAAGCGAGTACGGCAAAGGGGGTTCAACGAACCCCCACCCTTACACTGACACTGGCCGGCAAGAACACGGGTCCACAACACAGTTTAGTCGGTAACGGTATCCAGGCAAACGGGGATTCGCTCCAGCACCGATCGCGCCTGGAACCGAGCGCCTTAAGGTGTGGCGGGGCGCAGGGAAGACCATTAAAACGGAATCGTCGCCCTTCGAGAATGATGATGAGTGCGCCGGGCGGGCCGGGCAGGGCCTGGCCGGCAGCAGCATAATAATGGAAGCAAACATGACCATCAACAACGCGGTGCGCGGCCGGCGTTAGTATTGATTGGCCGCGCGCTGCTAGTTTTCGCGATTAAACGGCGGCCCTTTCGTTCGAAAGGAGCAGTTTCCAGAATGGCTGCGCGGTGCGTGATATTATGTATGGCCAATCGGTTTGCAAGATTTTGCATGGCTGAGCCGAGCGACTGGAATACAAATGTTCAACAGCCTATTCTCCGTTCTCAAGACTCTGGCCCCGGGAATCGCTATTTCTGGAATAAAATCAATGATCTGCTGCTAGCAGGAAGAACCATTTGCGCCTTATGTTCAACGGATTTAATGATCCGTGCGGGCCAATGGCGGATCTCGGACCGATCGTATCGCTCGCTTGACCAGAACGAGAGTCTTGTTCTGGTCTTATCGTTCCCGCAAGATTGTTTCAATGAACTTCGCGCGGCCACAAAGCAAGCTCCACGGACGATTACATTTACTCTTCTGCATTGCTCCACTGATCTTGGGGTTTGGCCGCATTGCTTCACGCACTGATTTCGATTTCGAGCATTGGCCCGTGGCTGGTATTGATTTATGCCGTAATTGGCGCCCATCCACCACAGTTTGATTACGTCTTCTCTGGCCCCGCTGGGCGCTTCTCCATTGGCCAACACGGGGGGCTCGGCTGGAGTGAAACACAACACATTTGTTTTCCTTTCCGATGGACTTCGTGCAAATATTTTGATAGGCCACGCCACGGATCGCGGGCGCCTTGGGAGGCCACAGCCAAATCTTGGCGTGCCGTAATCGCCTCCTCGTTCGCCACGGGGCTCTCGCTTTCCTCGCACGAACTGGCCTCTGCCGCCGCTGGATGCTTCCTTTTTTCTCGCTCAGTTTCATCACTTTACATTTACACCCATCTTCCACACATTAACCTAACGGCTTCAAGGTCAATGCCGTGTGCCGAAAATGATTCATTAACTTCGGCATCACTCCCCGGTGTCCGGCGAGAGTGGAACCCCTGGTGGTGGTGGCCGGCTTCTATACTTCCGCCGTCCGTGGCTCCGATGGCTGAATGAAAGGAAGTTTGATTTTTCACCCGGCAAGTTTCGCGGGCCCGTGAATTTCTCAGGCCGCGTTTTTGGTGGCCAACGGTGATGGAATAATTGTAACGCAAAACTGTGCCGGCGTTACCTTTGCTGCTTCTTACTTTTGGTGCAGCATCCGAATCATTCAGTCGGTCATGAAAAAAGTGCCGCAAATTGCTTGAATATTTATAAGGCCGAGACCCGAAGCCTTGACCCGTTCGGTGGCGGCGGCGGCGTCGGATGATCTTGACGATCTGGGCTTCAAAAGAAAATAATAAACATTATTCTGCGGGCTTTTAACCCTATTCAGAAAAAGATAAATCGAGCAGTCTCGGTTCATGAAAGCATCGGCGTGGGATCAGCGTTCTGTGCTTTGCGCAGAGAGCGCAAAAAACCCACGCCATCATTAAGGCATCAGAAGGACGCTGCTGCGGCTGAAGGACATCAGTCATCTCGCTCGCTTTGGAGGATATTATTTTACCATTTACTCCTTTGTTGCTCGCGGACCGGTGAACTATCGGCTCTGGGGTTTGCAGGTAAAATAAAGCAAAAAACTCCCCGATTTTCAATAAATGGAGATTTGATCGGTAATTATACAGCTATCTAAATTGTTCACGCAAAACGTTGCGCCCGGAGCCACCCCAGGCCATGATTTGTGAAACTCTCGAAAAAGTGAAGGATCTTTCTTGCGCCGGCCAAAATTCTACTAGACACCGCGTTTCGTTCCGTCGTTGTTTCGATCTCAATCTGAGGTCGCTCTCTTGGGACCCCCCCTCAAGGCGTGGAGATGACTCGAACCTCGGACCACAAAAGTAATTATCATTTTCTATCGCAAGGCCGTGCGTGTCGTGTGTGTTTGTGACGCAAGATTCATTCGGTGGCTGCTCTACTAGCGTGGCACTCTGCGTGGTTCCAAATATGCTGACATTTACACTTGGGGGGGCATTGAAATTAGCCCCACCGACCGAACGGTCTGTGGTGACTCATCGTGCGGTGACGGACAAATAGAGAACTTGGACAGTATAGTGAAGTGGCCCCGCTCTTTACGCGCGGCGGCGACGGCAATTCAAGAAGCGAACGTGAACGTTTGCAATCTTGACTCCCAGCATCGTCGAGTGACGCCCGAAAAGGTAACTCTCATCGAGCCGCAATGACAGTTCAACGGTCTACATTCGGGCGCGCGCACACACCGCGAATTTGCATGCCGAAATGCCGAATCCGTTTTAAATTTATCCACCGCCGGGCCAACATCCTGACAAGGAGCGAGCTGAATCGCGGCGAACGGGCGAAACTATTTTTGGTCCGGCGAGCGCGAAGACCACAACTCCCGGTTGTCCCGGTTTGGTGTCGATTGACCGGTGGTGCACGCGCGGCCAACGGGACTAATTAGGAAGCGGAGGAGACTCGGAGTTGGCATTTCTCCTAGACGATCTATAATTTATGGCGCACGGGCGCTAATCTTAGCAGCGACCTTCTTTCACCCGATCGCCTTGTTTTGGGGATTGTGCCGCAGTTTTCGTAACACAACTTGTGCAAAAACCTCAAACAACAAACTCGTAAACCGTGGTGTTGCTTTCGGAACAAACAGAGGGCGAGCGAAAAATATTCAAATAAACAAACACGGTCGGACCGAACCGGGCCAGGATCATTTGGCAATCCGGCGGCGGCGGCGGTGCTGCTTCCATTTCAGACATCTGGACTCTCCTAATTTGCCGCACCGCATTCACACATAACTCCGCACAATCTTTCACGGATGGAAACACGATTAGCATCTTGTCCGTGGGGTGACCCCAAAAACTCACGAGCTCTTTAATTTGCGCTTTTGTTCGAACCCCCTGCGGTGTGAGAGTCGCTCTTCGGAACCCACAACAGCCGTTAAGTCCGGGTTTTGTAACAAAAGAAAACATTCCCAAGCCAATCGATCACACTAGAACAGCGCCCGGAGGCCGGAGGAGGCTGATCCGCTTCCAAGGTTCGGCGCGCTAATGAAGGCATTTAACCATTGTGATACTTTCGGATGACAAATGTCCAATTTGAATAAATTTGAACCAACGACACCCAGCTCAGGCCGTTGGCAGGGATATTAAATGCCACCCTAAATCACACCCATCGGCCATCAAACCCGCCGAAGAACCGAACGTGACGCCGGTCACCCTCAGAAAAAGAAACACTTTACGGAGATAAAAATAACCCGCGCCACTAGACCCCTTTCCTGGGCCACCGCAAGAATGGGGCGCCTCTCGCGAGTGGGCGACGAAGATGCGCCAGAGCACGGGGCGGGTTCACTCCGGGTACGGCCGACAACCGGCGGTGAAGCAAATCATATCACACGCGCGCACCCCCAAGCCACGTCCCACGGATATCTTGACGGATTGTCACACGAAGGAGCCGTCTCCCACACTGCGAGGCGCGCGCCAGATGGCGACGTCGGTGGCAGCCCTGCTAATGGAAAGGAATTTTAGAATGTTGTTCTGGTGGCCGCACCCTGCCACGAACCGTAACGCACACGCCAGACAGTGCCCACCTATGCCGCCGCCGCCGCGAGTTATCCATCCCAGGGCCAGACATGCCCCACCGGCACACGCGATTGTAACGGCCAATTGCTCGCCTGTCAACGGATAATTGTTTCCCGGGAGTTCCCTTCGAGCAACGAAAGGCGCCCTACGGCCGCCAGCTCACTTTCTATGCATCGCGCAACGTTCGCATGTTGAAAGTGACACTCTCGTTCGCTCTCTCTGTGCTGACCGTGGAAACAAGTGAAAGGGACCTTAGAATGGTCACTAATTAAATCAATACACTTCGTTGCGTTTGAAGTCAGAATTCGAGTACTTTAAAATTCAATTCCATGATGCAAAAAAGGTGACGATCACCCTGAGAACAATACGATCAATGCGAATAGAAACTGGTATTTCCCCCCCGGGGTGACTCACATTCCGAACCGGGTGGTAAATCCCTGCGGGACCATCGTCACCTTGGGTGGGGAGCGCACATCCGGCATGCTTTCGCATGCAGACGTCGTCCACCGCGGCAAGGCAAACCTATCCGCCGCCATGGCTCTCGCATTGACACCGTTATTAATTTCTCCAGACACGTAGCAATCCGCTTGACCATCGGTGGTTTTAGTCACACAAAATGGGTCTGGACGGATGAAAGCGACCCGGCGGACGGCGGGCAGAACGCCAACGACCACGACGACGATCGCCAGCGATCATCGGAGTCCATCGCCGTCGATATGTGCCACAAGTGACCATTGCTATCCGCCACCCAACCGGCCGACCCGAAGACGAATGAATGTCGAACATGATTAGCATACATTTGAATGGATAATTTCCCTGCGATGATCCGCGTGGACCCCAAGCCACAGTTAGTCAGAACCGACCGCGCGCCGTTATGGTCATGCCTGTGGTCATCCTGTCAATTAGTGGTAATAAACGAACGACGCATCAATCAGCCACAAACCCTTTTTGCCGTTTTCCACTTTGATCTTTCGCTGACGTGGCGCATCACCGCATGAGCAGGAACATTTGGTGCAAGCCGCCGATGGATCACTTTCGCTCCAAGTTGACCACACTCTGCCGATGTGCATCGCACGATTAAGATATAAAATGGCCCCCCGCCAATGTGCAGCATCCCACTCGACACAATTCTTGGCCCCCTTGGACAAACACAGCTATTAAGGAGCGGGATGAATGATTTAATTAAAGTAAAACTAATTTTTGTTGCCGGCCGACGGCGGCTAATGAAACTGTTGGCAGACAACGGTAAGCTCTCCACCGTTGCCCTCCGGTTGTGAGGGCCAACCCCGCCCGGAACTTTGTGTGTTAATTGAAACAGATGAGATACGGACGTGGCGCAGGGCGAGTGTGTCCCCCGGGAGTGTTCCCTTTCAATCAGAACGAACGCATTCTGGGAATGCGTTCCCTGCGCTCTGCTGATGCTGGTAGCATCGAATAATTGTCCAACGGAATGCCGAAGAGCGAATGCCCGCGTGGTGGTACCACGCTACGCCCTTTTATGAGATCTTCCTGTGCTGCCCATCTAGGGATCCCCTCCGGTGGGATTAAAACAAAGTCTAGACGACGACTGGGGCCGCCACTGCCAAGGTCTATTCTTTCGCTCGCTCTCCCCTCGGACAAACGATCGTTCTAAACGATCGCACACCACAACAGCTGCCTGCGATGGCTGCTATAAAATAAAATCCCCCATCGTGGATCACGTTCTTGACGAGTGGCTGTGGTGCCCGGACCCGAACGGGACATGACAAGCGGGACCCCCAACCGTATGTATGCGCGACGCTGCTGCTGCTGCTGCTGCTAGTTAATATTTAATAGGTCCCGATTAACGTTTATGCCCGATAGGTTTCCTTTCGCCGGATCATCCCCCATCATCGCCCATCCGCACATTATCGTCCGCGGTCGCGCAGTTGACGCACCTACGGGGAGAAGATTGGCGGTGCTGGCGACGACCACGACGAGCAGCGCGTGTCTCGTTTGTCATCACAAAATACCGTAAAGGCATCATCATCCGGCCATCATCTTCGCCTTCAGCGGCGCCCGTTAGTATGCCCCAAGAACTGCCCCGCGGGGGGTTTAATGGGCGACTGATTGGAGCGCACTCGGGATTCTCCTCGCATTAATCAGTAGCTTTGGCACGGGCTGTGACTTGCGACTTGCGTAACGAGGTTCTATTATAGAGAGAGGTGATTACATTCTAGCGCTCGATTCTACATTTTGCGAACTTAATTGACCCCGTTCCGCACTTTCTTTCGTCTCGACCTTTAAAATTAGTCACTTCCAGCACCATAAATCATTCAAGCCGTCATCAGCCACAGCGACTCGTCGAAATGGCCGGAAATTGATTGAATTCAATCAGCCATCGGGCATTTTAGCATAAAGTAAGCCATAAACAACCATAAACCGAATGGTTCGCAATTAGTAGGTCTGGGCCGGGGCCATCGTTTAGTGGGGTTCACTTTTCCAGTTTGATAATTTTTACTACATAGGGGTAGGCCTCCGTTTTGGCCAATAAATGGCCACCCGCAGATGAAACACAAGCGAAGCGAACCAAAACAATCCCTGAGCCTCGGAGACCGTGCATTACCTTTCGCGCGCCACGACCCTCACACACACAACCGGGGGGCGCTGGCAACAATGCCGTAAGCCTGCCGCGAACGCACTCTGGCACTGAATTGGTTTCGGCCGGGCACACAAACAAAGGAAATCCACCCCGAGAGCAATTTCTTGGCAATTATGCAACTTTATGCTCGAGGTCGATATGTTATACTGTGCCTCTGCTGCTCTTCTTTGGCACCAACTCAGTGGCCAACCCCAGGCAACCTTCAACCGATCCGGCGACGACGGCTTTTCGGACCCCGTCACGCCTGGCTTCAGCCAGCGGAACGGTTTGGGCGCCTTCGGGTCCACCTTTAAAACGTTTGTCGTTCGTCAAGTTGAGTCGCGCCCAATCATAACACCTCATACGTTTTCGCTTAACGCTTTCTTCCATAACCCGAAGATTCACCCGGCGAAGGCGAAGGCGTTTTGGTTGAGAAAATATTGTGAGGGCCCTTGCCAGACCCAGCTAACTTCCCTCACGCGGGGTGCTGATTGATAGTGAGTCACCAGCGGAAAATATATGGAGTGTTCCAGCTGTCCCGAACTCGAACTCGTCGAACTCATCGAAGCGGCGGCGACCAGAGGTCATTCCAGAGGGTCTGAATGTTTAATTAACGTAACGGTATCCCCCGGCACCGACGTTTTTCCCACCAATAGCACCTTCTCTGCCCAATCGAACACTCGTGCCTAGAGCGCCGCGAAGGTACCGAGACGAACGCGTGCAAGACGAAACGAAAACTAAATAAAATCGACGAAAAACCATACCGCTAACCACCGAATGGCCGCGTGTATTTACATAACAGAACACAAATTTAAATTGAGCCTCCCGTCTGCTTAAGTGGCTTCACCGAGAAGTCCTATCGCGAACGAAGAGGTAAGAAAGGGTTCCTCACTCTTTCTTTGTAGCCTCAGCATAAATTGGACACCCCGACACTTGGGTCAAAGTAGCACTACCGATGGCGGACGGCATCTTCTGGTTGACCTCACACACAGCAATAATGCACGGTCCCGGGGGAAGGACACAAAACCCTACGCGATACGCCCTGGGCTCCCGGATCGCTGTCGATGTTACGGAATGTCCCGTGACGGATTGACCTCTCTCCATTTTCCAACACACACACACAGCAAACGTGAAATAAGGGCACCCAACAACGCACACTGACCCACTCTCACTGCCCCGACCGACGATTATAAATGTTCAATCATTAGGCCATTGCAATTATCCCCGTCGGCGGGGCCCGGCCGACGGAGGCCACCGTAGGTTGATCGCAGTCGGAGCGGCCATTTTCGCTGCCTGAAACGTTTGAGCTAGCGCGGTGTAATATAATTTGTCCGCTTGGGTTGGTCCCTTTACAATCGGCGTGGTCTTCCTGCTGACCACCGGCACCACCGACCGAACCGAAAGCGATGTTAGGTTAGGTCAGAAGATCGCTTTGCGCCACGGTTCAGACTCATAAATGTTAAGCCTTGGCGGCGGCGTGGTCGACGTCGGAGTATAATCGGTGAGTCGAGTGGCGCCAACAGCGCCATTTTGAATCGAGCTTCCCCCACTTGGGCCGCGCCGAGAGAGGTGGCCACGCAAGCGCGCGAAAAAAATCATAAAATCAATCTTCAAAGATTATTATTTCTTCCCCAATTCCCCAACGATAACCGTTCGTTAGCGCGGTCACTTCGAGGCCCAACATAATGCGCCGAACGTTAGTGGGGCACGGGGTCCTAAACCGAAAGGTAATTGATAGCGAACAGCAACAGCTCTTCACGCGCGCGGGCTGTTGATGTAACAGGCCACACCAGGCGCGGCTTTTGAGGGGCACACGACCCCAAACCGTGGTTTAAAACATTTTCGCGCCGAGCTTTTGTTGCGAATGTACTAACCACGTACCACCTGAGCATCAAACGCACCAAGAAGGATGTGGCCGCATCTCGTTGGGCCACAATTGTTATGTCACTGGTTCCCTGCCACTGGAAACGCCCAGACGGGGCGCGTCAGGATGTTTAGTGTGCGAGTCGATTACATTACCATTAAAACGGCAGCGGCTCGGGTGGTTAGCAGAGTGGAACACGCTTCCGCAAACCAGCAACAACACACGGCCGCGGCCGCTTTCTTATCACTCTCTTCTCCGAGTCCGAGGCGTTGCTTTCAGTGCGCCGGTGCGGTGTCTTAAAACTTCTCGACCATAACGAGTGTGTGCGCAGCATAACATCTAGGCAGACGCCAGAAGCTGCCATCTTTTTATGACCCTGAATGGGAGCCCTACAAAAAAATGGTCAGTGGACTACATAAAGTTATGCCCCCTTTTTCTATCTCTCCTACGCCATCATCTACATGACCGGATCGCTCGCCTATGCATTCCGAATATGTGTGTTAATACCAATCTGCTTGCAGTAGATTAAACAGCAAACGTGGGGCGACCGATCGAGTCCAGTCGCTGCTGCGCTAATCCGTCCATAACGAGCCGACCATTCGAAGCCACAAATCAACGGGATACGTCAATCGGATCTACACCGCAAGCGGAGAGAGAGTGTGTGTGGTTCAATTTCAATTTTGACACACTTTTGCATGCGCCGTTGGCGCCACCGATCGACACCGACGGATGTGTGAGAAGATTCCTTGCATTCTGCGGTCCACTCTCGGTCAGCTTGAAACAACATCGGCCCGCCGCTCCGTTGCGGTTTCGAGTGCAACACGACCGACCACACACTTCAGAGAGCGGACTCGAAGACGTCGGCAGCAGCGGACCACTAGTCAGCGGATTGGCCGGTCTTCATCTCACCCGTCAGCCTACGGGGTCGCGGAAAGATATGCCAAACAGTCCATATAATTATGAAAAATAAATAAACCCAACAGGGCGAAGAGACACCTTCCCTCGCCACACGCGGATAAGTGAAATGAAACCTCTCGTTGGACCCGCGGGCCATGGCACGCAGAACCGTCGCTCGGGAGCACGTGCCGGATGGGACGACGATCGCGAATAAAATGGCCAAACGACAGCAGCAACACCGGCTGGCCAACACCGGGCTGGTTGGCTGCTGACGAAGGTTGAGCGATAAATCAGGCTCCGATAGAGCTGCTGGACGGACACTACACGGACACTACGCCCCCTTCTGTGCGTGGTCTGTGGGAAAAGTGCGCACCCGAAAGAGAGCTAAAAAGGTACAGAGCAGCTGTAGCGGGAAAACTCTTCAACCCACATCCGCGCGCACAACACAGTGATCCTTTCTCCGCCGCTGAGCGGGCCGCTGGCTGCCGGAAAACCGGGCGCAACACCTTTCCCGGTGCGGTGCAAAAACAATTAACTATGATTAATTGGTACCATTTGAGGTACCCGGCCACCGGGACCCGGGCCGGTCGGCCTGCTGCTACTATTTATAACTCCGTGGGCCAGTTTCCCTTTTTGACGCCATCGCCTCCGCAAACCTCGGCGATCGGCGGGCCGGGGTGTCCGAGGTCTTTGAAAGTCCGCAGCGCAAGTGAATTTGCGAATTGCGATAAGACACTTGCGATCTGTAAAGAGCGTTGAATCGATAAATTACGATTACACCGGGCGGTGGTTTCCCTGTAGTGAGCGTGAGCGACTTACCCCGTGTGGCACTTTTTGCCTATCCTCTCCTCCCGTGTGATGCCTCCCGGAAGAGGCCACTCGGGGGCCACTTATGTAAAGCTATAAGTCAAAGCAAATACCGGAGCTATATTTGGAACGGCATTGCGGTCGATCGTGCGCCACGATCTGTCACTGTAAACGTAAATTTAATTACGCACCGTAATGTGACGTTTGCGGTGGAGAGGTTTCATAAATTTTGTCATGGCGGCGGGCAATTCGGTAGCAGCAGCTATACGGCCGCCCGGCCGAACAAAATAGTCGACTAGTTGAGTGTGAGAAAACAAGGAGACAGCCACTCTGCCTGCCGTCATGTAGAGCGAGCTTGTCGCGGGGCTACCGGAATCCGTTTGACGGAAACGAACCGGGCGCGCTTATCGGATACCGGAGGGGGTTTAATTGAAGGCGACACTTGTCCGCACAAGTCCACGTTCCGCCGCGGGAAATGAAAGCTACGCGCGCACGCGCGCGCAGAACGGCCTAAACAGGCATAAATTGGCAATCAACGGGCGAAAACAGCGCTCCGATTCGATTCCGATTCCGACCGCCATTGGCGCATCATTTTGTGTGGTTTTATGCTCGAATTTTCCCCGCAAATAGACCGCCGCCAGGCTAGTTATGCAAATCGGCCTCGCCAGTTTTCTTGGCGACAAATCTTCACTCTCGCCACTCCCAGGGATCGGCCCGGAGTCAATAAACTAATTAGCGTAATGGGCCCCCGACGGTAGTTAGCTGTCTGGGCGCTCCACGCCACGCCGTTTCCCAGCCAGCGACGAACACCCGACACGAACAGGTCTCCCTCTTGTGGCACTTTCCACAAGACTCACCGTGTTGGCAACATGGTTTTAAATGTATCGAACACGGTGTGGTCGCCCCGTGCCTTCGCTCCCATGTCACACACCTTGTGCCTCGAGCTATTGACGGTAAAGTGCGCCAATATCATAACGATCATCACTGCTCCCAGCAGCACTAGCGGGTTGCGAAAGCCGAGAGAAAATGCAGAATCTTAATAACACCACTTAGAGCTTAGGTTGGTGGAGAATTGTCTCGCGTCTTGCCGTCGACCAAAACAAGCGATAACACCGCACCTCAGAAGCGCAGTTAGCGCACGCACAATGGACTAATAAGACTAACATTACACACAAATCAGCAGCAGCCAGCGAGTAGATTGGCTGCGCTTGGCTCGGCTCGGCAACGCATTGCGCAACGCGCAGGTGAAAAGGGCACTCGCAAACGACGGCGTAAGGAAAACCCACACTCATCGTCAAGATGGCCCCCCGCGGCTCCGGGATCATCCTCATCAGCAACTCTTGTAAAAGCGTATCGCGAAAATTCCCATGAGCGCTCCATGCGAAGGACTGAACTCTAATGAAGCACTAAAAGCTATACTCTTTCGCGTTCTTGCGGTACTCCATTGTTTAGTCTAAGTTTTGTGGCGTTACCTCGTCAATGGATGCACCGGCTGCACCGTTGCGGAATGACAGTCGACCTGGCGACGACGACCGTGACGATTTCGGCGATACTCGGCTCGAGATTAATACGGGATACACGGGCGCGTCAAGCAAGCTGTCAACGCCGATCGTGATGGCCTCCTCCACGGTTTTGCAACAAGTCGCTGACCGTAAACCGCAACACGTACTCGGTTTGGTAGCGTGGCGCGCCAAAGGTCATGTGCTAAAATGAAGACACCCCGTCCGGTTCCTTGCCCACGCGTCGGAGGCAACAAAACCGGTGATCGGTGCACCCGAACGAAAGTGCATTTCACTCTGCAACTGCCATAAAACTGGTGACTTAATAAAATTCGCCCCACAACCGCAGAGCTTCATGGCCACCACAAACTTGCTTCCCCGAAAGTTCCCTCCCGGGTCGGGATCCCCGGTAGCCCCGGTTGCTGGAGGAAGTTCTGCGCCACGCCGAATGATGACATCATTCCCCGCGGTTACGCGTCAAGCCAAGCTTTCGAAACGACCCTCTAGATCGACGATCGTGGCAGGAAGAAGAGGGCTCGGTAAGCTTAATAGCTCAATTTCCACACGTCAGCAGCAGGTCGTTCCGCGTCAGGCCAGGGGAAAGGTCAACATGATGGTAATCGATAACCATTTCCTAGAACCCGGCATTGCGGTTCCTTAGCGTGATGGATGCGATCGGGATCGCGATAATCCGCGACTCGCTAGGGACCGCGTGGGCCATCCATTCATCACGCGGCACAATTTTGCGCTCCATTTGCCAATCCGAAGTCGTCGGTACATTAATCTTCACGGCTTCTCACAGCTGCGGAAACCCGGCAGAGATTCAGAGCGATGCTCCAGCTACTCGGTGACCGATCGCGTGAAACTCGATCGCGTTCGGACAGACCGCCGGCGCCGGCTGGGGTGCGGTGTTTCCCTCTTTCTGGGTCAGACTTTCGTGCGGTCCGTGCGGATCCCACCGTCGTCGCCGGAGAGTGAATGCTTGGGCTCGGGAGACCCAAAGTGACCCAAATCGGGTGAAAGAATCATTTTTCAAACCCGGTAACCCGGTCACTGCTGGTGACGCGCGTGTCCATTAGGCGACGATGTCACAGCAGAAGCAGCAGCAGCAGCAGCAGCAGCAGAAGCTACTGCCGATCGTACCAGGAGCGATCTACAAGACAGAGAGAGGCTGTAGTTTTTCCTTACTTTCCTTTACCGATTCACCTAGGGCCTTTTCCAACTGAAACTGAAAGTAACGCCGGGCGAAGACAAAATCGGAACATGTCCGTTTTTTTTCTGGTGCCCCTCCGCACCTGACCGTGCGTGTGTCGACCTCATTTAGCCAAATCGATCGGCCGTTTCGACCCGACCACGGTGGCGTTACAAAATCTCGCACCGTGAAGCGCATGTTGCGCGATGTAATTAACAGTTTTCCATCAATTACCGATGCACGCCACCGAAGCGCGGTTGGAAAAAGGCCAGATAATTACCCTATGCCGAGGGTTCGGAACAAGCGCGTTACTGCCAACCCTGCCACCACCGATACCTCCGCTAATTGATAGTGGACCGACGACCGACCTGATGGATTTTCGATGACATAAACCGATGGTTGGTGGCCACCACATTGTTGACCGCTGCACAGGGGACATCACAGATAACGATTCGTACGAAGGCTAATGTCGTCCCGCAAGAGAACGTTACATCACACCGGGACTCGCAGAAACTATTTTTAACTGACAGCACTACACGTCAGACTTCTCTAGCGATCGATCGAATTCGCCGACTTTCGAGACCTTCTACCCAGCGGCACCAAGCCACGGGATCGCATCTCATACACCGGTCGCGATCGCTTTAATTTGCATGCATGATGAGTCACTGTGCTCCGTGTGGCCGTGAAGCGTTTTTTGCTGCTGACTTTCTTCATCGCGGGGTGCGTCCATTTCCCTTGAACTTTCTTCTTTAGCCGTCGGGGCCGCCACAGTCACAGCCACCGCCACCAAAGGTCCATCAACCCTGCCACAACAACCCGTCAGCAGTAGGGAACTGCATCTGCATTTAAATAAAACATCCCCACCCAAGGCTCAACTAGCGCGCCCCGTTCGCCGCTTGATGTTTCTAATCCGGTTTCGGGGGATTTGTGTTTCTATTTCTGTTGGCTTCCTCCGTGTTTTTTTTGCCACCGTATTTATTTACTCTGCGCCCCGATCGCTCGCTGACATCATACTTCCCTCGCGCGGCCTACTGGCTACGAGAGGTTCGAGGGGTTTTGTGCAAATCATGAATCTCCGGTGTGGCGTTTGTTGTTGTTTCGCGCTCCCGCACTTGACGGTGAAAGTGCAGTTTGGGCACCGACGATGCATTTACAATTTCATCCCTTGTTTGTCGAAGCGAAGGTGTATCACGCGCGAGCGCACGAGCGCGTCCGGAACTGAAGCTGGAGCATGATGTCGCTCTCATGAGACACTCGGTCCGATCCGCGATCCGCGATCAATCGATGTTCGATGGCAAATCGCTAACAAGCGGTAGTAGCTTGTTGTGGCGCGTCACGCGATTACGTCCAGAATTAACCAGCAGCACTCACGGAACCATATCTGGCCATTCGAAACCGATCCCTCTCCCGAGCGATATGATAGAAGGTATTATAAAACATCAACCCAAGAGGTTGTACAACGCCGCAACGGCGCCACCCTGGCCACCGTTCGCAACATTAATGATAGGATAATGATTTTATTGTTTCCGTTTATCGCGATCAGAGCGGCCAAAGGCCCGGCCTCGTTCGAGAGATGCGGAAGAAAAACAATCATAAAATCCGTACCATAAACATAAGCGCTCGCGCGCGCACACCACTGGAACCGGGGCTTTGATCTGGTCCTAGAGCACCAGTCGGTGGGGAGACCGTCACCAACTCCAACTCAAAGGCCGGGCGAAGAACCGCCATTCGCCAGAAGCAGAGAAGGCCAATCGCGCCAGAGCTGCAGTACGCAAATTACGCAACCTCAACGCGGTTCACCTCGCCCGGTGTAGAACCACGGCGGCGGCGGAGGCCACCCCACTCTGCCGTCGGATGCGTATCGTCGTCTCGTTGTTGTGGTTGACTTAACGATCATCCCTTATTAGGTTACACGCACTACGATTGCGCGCAGGACCACTTTTGTTTCTTGTTCCGTAACTAGTTTTGCGGATCGAGAGGATGCGGAATTGCGCCCCGAAAGCTGCCCCGGGCTGGAGAATTACGATAATGTTTCGGCGGCTCCAGAAACCGCAACCGGCAACTTCTGGCGCCAGCATAAACCGTAAGCTCCCCGACAGCACAATGTTGCCGGCGAACACTCACCTGAAAGTAAAATGAAACGAGAGCGAAAAGAAACCAGAATTAATTTATTATTCCACACCGGGTCGGGGATGCAGCGTGCGCACATTACGTGGTCGAGGATTTGTCGAGTTCGAACGGAACGGCCTGGTGGCGCAACACGGTGGCTGCCGGCCGGCCGAAAGAAAGTAGTACACCCCCGAGTGTGCCAACTTTCCCAAAAATCAATTTCTCCTTCGGTGACCCAGACGCCCGATCTGACGCCCGCCCGCGTACGAGATGTGACGATTGTGATGGCGTCGTCGCCGTCGTTCCGGTGGGTTTCGGTCAACGCAAACCTACACTACACTCCGTGGTTAGTGCCTTAATCTTCCGTGTCCATTAAAGCTCCCTTAGGGGCCCCCTGATGACCATCGCGCGCTTACACTTCTTATGTCGCAGCACCGTGTCTTCGAGCGCCCCCCAAAAACACGGAACGAAAGCGATCGAGTAGCGGACCGGACGCGTGCTACGTGCAAGGCGTGCGAAAAGCCCGATCAGCGCGGCCTATCAGGAGGGAAAAAATTGATATCTCTGCTCGGTTTTTGCAAGTCTCGACGCCCCAGTTCGTCACCCCGGCATCTCCGGGTTGTGTCCAGTTTTCGGCACGTTTTTCCTCACGGCCAATCACCGGCCTCACCCCACAATCAGCAAGCGGGGCCACCATTCGGCGTTGTTATTGCGAAGCACGATCATTATGTGGTTCTGGACTTATTTTGTGGACCTCGGACCGTTGGTCCGGCTGATGGCATTCAAGGAAACTAATCCATTATTCCAATCCGACTATCGACACGCAGTGCATTAAAAACCGATTCCAGCGTTTCAGAAGTACAGATGCACGGCGGACGCTAATTGACCGAAACACGATTGTCCACTGCCAGGATGGTCGTTTCGTTGGAACCCGCATAAATGTCCCGCACCGGCTGCTGCCTCGTAAAGATCACCCGACAGCTAACCGGTGGTGGTGGCCTTGCCGTGGGCACCGAGTACCTTACTTTGTAGTCGGACTGCACTGCGGACTACCCACGGACCCCCTGAACTGACACGGAACGGGTCAGTAGTTTGCAACAAATTTACGATTCATCGTCGCCCGGTTGTTGTGTTGATGGCCCGATACATCCGGTAGCCTATCTCGCAGTCCCTCTCGCTTCTGTCCATCCATCATACTCCACGCAAAACGCAGGCACGCAAATGTCACGCGTAGCAACAACGCGGTGACCGGTAGCCGGAGTGAAATATTTCATCATTTGTAAATGCACAATGCGTATGCACCTCAAGCTCAGGTTGCACCAGGTCCAGCTAGCGCCGTTCAAGTCGTCGTTCAAGTGACGATGTCTCCGCCTGTTACCTTCAGGCGTTGAGTGGAAAGTCGTACGGGACGGACAAAAAGCACCATTCCTCCGGTGCGCCAGCGATCTGTGACTAATGTGCACGAGACCCGCAGCGGCTGCAGCAGCCAATGGCCACCGACTTACCACCCAACCCATCCGTCGGTCCTGACCTAACCGACCTGGGGACCTGGCTCGGACCGAGCGAAACCATTTATAATATACTCTTTCTTCTCGCGGCCATCGATCGACAGGTGATTGACAGTCCACGGGCCGTGTGGCGTGTGATTCAGGTGTATACGCCGTGGAGCGTTGTTTTCTTCAATTTATTCGTTTTTCTTCGCCCTTCGCGTCCAGGTTTCAGGTTGCCGCAAGTCAAGTCAAGGTCGTTGACAAGTACGGTGGGTTCGAATGCGGAAAACAACCCGCACACCCGCCGCGTTCTAATGATCTAAGAATATCGGACGCCAAGAGGCCCCATCCAGAACGGTCCCCGATGGGAGAACCACGACGGTACCCCCTCGATGTACCCAACAACAAGCACAGCACAGGGCGCACGAACCGATCAACCGCTGCCGCGGCCGCAGGGCCACCGCCGGGTCCATATCTGGTCAAACCTGTTTCTGTTTCGCGGCGCGCAGTGCGCGGCGATCCGCTATCGGGCAAAGGTTGATTTTTTGATCGAACACCTACCCTACAGACTCGGCAACAAGTCCATCAAACGGAGCCCCAAGACACGACGACCCCATGCTGGCCCGTTTTATGATCGCTAAATGGAACGTGTTTTGTGCGCAATTCCGTACGCCTCTGAACACGTTTTGCTGCTGGGCACGGTGCGATGCAACACAAACTGCCACACGGTGGCCGTCAAAGCACACACACACGCATGCACGTGTTCGCGAAAAAGGTGGCCACTACCTGAGATGAATGGCTTGGCCCGTCCCGAAACTAGATATGCCCCCCACAGAAGACACCACAGATGCTAAGTAGAGTCCGTGAGCAACTGACACCTTTACCCAGCGCGAGGATTAGCGCGATGGCCAGACGACCGAGGCGCTAACGTTTAGCGTGTAACGTAATGCCGGCCAAGGAGTTCTTGATTAACTTCCCCCAACTTCATTTATGGCACTCCAAACCAAAGAACCAGTCATCTGATACCCCGCACCGGCTGATCATAGACCATGAAGAGGCCGTGGGCTTGGCCCATCGCGAAACATAACGAGTCAACACATAGCTCATTCGGTGATCGGTTGTTTTGGCGCACAGGAATGCGCGTCAGGGTCCCAAAAATGGCATCAACCACACTCCACTTCGCAAACGCCAACCGTTTTCATGCGGATGTCAAGAATTTAGGGTTGGTTTTGCGTTAGCGATCCGTTACCACGGTGTGTGATACCTGGCCATGGAACTCAATCGCTGTGGGAAAATGCCAACCGCCCGTAAAACCCTAAAAGACCAACCCGACTCAGACCCGCGCACGCAAAAGCGTGTGTGCGTTATTGGCCAGAACACGGCGCTCTTCCTGGTTCTTTGTTTTCTTAATTTGCCATTAAACAACATACAACAAACATAAACCGGCCCAACCCGGTTTCTGTGTCCGTGTCTCATGGATGATGGAAGCGATGGCGGCGGCATCAAGCGTTGATTATAGAGGAGCGTGGACTCCCGGAACCGTATCCATCCATCGCGCGGAGTGTCGCGCCGAGGCTAGTTAGCGATTCATACACCGTGCCGTGCGCTGCCTCGAGGACGTCAATGACACCGCGACTTGAATAATTAGGACGGGCCTCGCCTTAGTTTTACTATTCCAGTTTCCAGTCTACCTACGTTAACTCTGTGAATCAGCCACCAACCAGTTACTGTTAACGCACGGGTCAGGTTCTAAACTCAACACCTCGGACTCTCAAGGGAAATGACCTGTCAGTCAGTCAGCCCAGCAGCAGCGGGAGATTAATGTGCCGCTTGTGGTAGCGCCAGCTCAACTTCAAGGTACTCACTCCGGCCACGGAATGGAAATTAAATTTTCTCACCAAACGACAACACTTCTCAGTAGGCATGTTTTCCTCGTTCCGTGGTGGTGCTGCTGCGGTCTCAGGGTGGATGATTTCGCACTTCCTCTCATCGAAAAAATATGCGTCAATTTGCTTGTTGGCGCGCGAAAAACAAAGCACCATTGTGAGATGGTTCCGAATATGGCTTCTTACGGCGCGCATGACCATGGTTTCGCATTTTGTTCTCTGCAAATTCAAGTCGAGGAATGCCGGAGAAACCACCAGACGCCAAGGTCGCCTTCATGGTCTTAACACGGTGGTGGCTACTTTTGCCACTCGCCAATTGCGATGCTGCGGGCTGCTGGGGTGGCTTTGATTGGTTGCTATGGTGTACACGACCGTCTTATTCTGATGCGCAGACTCTTCCTCGGAGCAAAACCAGGTAAAAACCAGCTACTTGAAGTATGCGGAAATCGCGTATCCATAGCAACCTCTCGCGGACGGGAAATCACATTAAGTGTTCGACGATCTCATCTTCATCCGCGTGCTGGCCACCATATTGGGTGGTGGTTGCATACGACAACCCACCAACCGGATACCCTACCGGTGGTCTGTGCTTGTAAAACAGGAACGAAAAAAGAGGAGATTGCTCCCGTACGGCCCTCACCGACCGGCCTCCTAATGTGGACCAATCGAACGTGTACTAACCTCAATCCGTAGCTCGTAATTTTCCGCCGTGTGGAAACTCGCTGTACCGACCAACCAGACGACACGCAGACAGGAAGGGCTCCCGTTTGCATGAAAAGCTGTCGCGCGGTAGCTACGACCGGCCGAAACCAAATATAGTCCCGCCATCGCGTAGTTCGGACCAAAACATAACGACCCACCCCTCGGACATCGGTTCGAGCGTACCGAGTGGGCTGGCACCGCTAGCACCAGTTTTCGATATGGCCCAACCCGACCCAAACCAGCGGCAAAAAAAAAACGTTGTGCAATTAGATATTTTGCCGTGCAAAATTAGACCAGACCACCTCTTGTCCTACGCGACCTACGCGATGTAGTCTGCTAATGATCATGACACACAGGACGAGCGCAGTCTTGTCGCCGTCGCGAAATAGAAACTTCAGCAGGCGGCTGCGGAAAAGTGGTGGCCAACGGACCAGGCCGTGCCAGTAAGACTTTTCCTTTCCGATTCGATCTTTCGGGGCCGCGCGTTGGGTGTATGTTTATTTCGCAAGGTGTACACCTCAACCCACCTACCGGCGACCGGCCCAGTTCTCTGCTTGGGGTCGATGTTTGTGATATTTGCATTTTCGATTGATTCCTTGTTTGCTGCGATCTGACGAAAGATCACGCTAGGTATCTACGGTACCTAGGCGACCGACTGATTATCGAAACACGACCTACACTCTGTACCTTTAGACGAGGTTAGGAAATCGCGATCGGCTTAGTTTGTAAGCGAGTCTACAGTAGACGGACGCCGTATTATAGTATTACGGACAGACCGGAGAGCCCAACACAAAATTATTGGACATTTGGAACTGTTGCTTCTCGTTAGGCCTACACTCGATTAAGTGACTCGACCTGCATCTCCTCGCATCGTCTATATTAGCAAACGATTATTCACTTGATCGTTTATCGCTCCATTAACACCGTTGCGTCACCAACAAATCACGCAGTTACTGCTACTACCTTTAGCATAACTTTTACTCATCTACGCTAACACTTCACGCTCAATAGCACCCAAAAGCGAGCTTCTTTCAGCCGCTTTCGACGCACAAACCTATTCAAAGCAAGGTGACGCGATAATGTGTGGCGTTACTTAACGGAAGGCGCTACCCGCGGGGAGCTGGGGTGCGATATGCTGTGGATCGCCCAGACGGCAAGCCCTGGCCGAAACGCCGACCACCGGCTTATGGTAACGAACTGAAATAATGTTCGATTTCGGCACCAAACAGCGCCGTCACGCACGACCCGGAGCAGCCCGGGCGGAGGCCACCGCTCCGACGTCAGACTTCCTGTGGCGTTGCTTAATTTGATTTCAGCAGCCAAGTCAAACACTAAACGCATTATGACGCGCACCTGACGTCTGACACCTCGAACCTGCGACCAGCGGCGAACGTGGCCCATTTAGCACCGGTGAACCGTGGCAGGAAATATCTGCTTCGCGGTCGATCCGCGTCGGACAAAACGGTGCCTTTTAAGCTCTTCCTGATTGTGGTGTAAGGATTCGATGACAAGTGATGCGCCCACCGTCGTACTGGTTCAAGTTCGTGTACTTTACCGACGGCCATCGAACCCGGACCGAAAATCGCTCACTTCGCTTATGCTGATCACGTTGTGGAGACAGTTATTTTGACTGCATTTTGCAGGCGAAACTCATCCTGAACCGACGACAACGACATCGCGGGCATGTTTTACTTTCCCGAATGGCCGATTGCCCCCTGGGCCTCGAAAGACGTGACACCAATGATGATCACCTTGCACGCAGGAGGAGGACAACGACCAGCGGAGTCTATAGCTCCCTATTTTGACTTCCCAATAAGCTTCGAACACGACTCTTCCCGGAGACCAATGGTCGAACACAAGTTGACAATGTCCACGATATATCTCCGGCACTCCGGATACTGCATCGATCTTCCAGCCAGCGATCCAGCGGGCCCCTAAAACCTTGTTCATCTCCACCGGAGGTTAAACACGAGCGACCACACAGTAATGAAATCTTATAGCTCACGATCGCCGATTTCTGCGAAAGCGAAAACAACGTGACACATCCCAACCGAATGGCCAGCAGCTAGTCCGCTCCGTTCAAGGAGATCAACTTGCAACAAGCGATCAGCAGACAAGAAGAAAGAACACATCGGACTCTAAACCACAAAATATGCAACTACGCTTTTTGCCTACTCTGGGCTTCACAATTATCCGGAACTATGCCCACACAGACACAGACACACACTCCGGAGTTGGTGGAAAATTAATGTGGGAAGCGTTAGCGTGCCGGAGGCGCTTTTCCGCGAGCCGCCGCTCGGGTTTTTGTGCTGAGGAAATTCAGCACCGCAAAAAGCCAAAAGTTCAACACGTGATGGTGCTGCACACGTCGTATGCTGCACCATACGCCGGTTACGGAAGAAATAAAATCATTTTTTTTTCACTTTCGCAGATCAGCAGCGGCTTCGAGAACACGCTCCCCAGCTAGAGTACGAGTTAAAGGCAAAGTTGCGAATTTGTTTTTTTACCCAATCGGTAAGAAAAGTGCGGTTCCTGGAGCTTCTGTGCAACGGCCACATATCATGCTATCAGCGGTCCCGGCTTTGCGATCCACGCCAGTTGTGCATCGCCCGACTGCAGACACGCACAGATTGAGGAGGTAATTAATCAAAAAACCAGTCTGCTTTACTTCTTTGCTACCAGAGCGTGGATGGATGCCGAGTAGGGCCCCGGCCTAGGCCTTATCGGGAAGATGAATATGAGCCACGAAATGCTTCCTGTGGCGTGAAGCAAATATAGAGCGCAGTGGCCGCAGATTCGAGTCAAAGCGGGGCCTCACGCTCGATCGAGCCCGGCGGTTGTGGGTAATCGGTTCGTGTGTGTGGCGCGATGTTGCACCCATTACGGACCTCCGGGCCCGGCCCCCCCAGGGACGGAATGAGCAGATCCGTTTTATCTTACCGTCCGCGGAGTCGAACGCTTGTAAGGGTTCCACCAACGCAACGGCAGCCAAAGCGCCATCGCTTAACTCGGCTTTTCGGTTTGGTTTTACGAACAACACCAAATTAGATTAGAGGCTTGGCCACCAATTGGTTTTCAAATTATGCCACTTTCTTGCAACTTTTTCACCGGTCGAGCGGGGCTCGAGGAAGCAAAAAAGCGCCCAAACAAGCGCGCTTGTTGCGTGTGTGGTACGCACAGCCATGGGGTTTCTTCTGCGTTTTTGCACAACAATCGGCCACCACCCGCCGGGGAGGGTGAAAACGGCTCCTTCGGCGAACCGTGAACGCCTGTGAAATGATTGTATTATAGGACACCGACCGACCGACGGACACATCGAGCAGAAAAACAAACGCACACGGCGGACACACACCTCATTCGAGCGATGTCGAAAGTAACAACCTAACTTGGTGCCCAAAACGCAACGCATTTCGCCGGAAGCCATCGATAAGCTGGCGTTCTTCATAATATTGGGTCAAGCATCGAAAGCGCTCTCACTGTCTGCATCGTGGCACTATTAAATGTGGCCAACCGGGGGAAAAAAACAACAATCGAAACCGCGGACTTTTAAATCCCACCACCCAAAAAACTACTAACGTAGGTTGTTATTACTATGAAGCTTTTTTCCTCGTTTTGTCTCTGCCAAAGTTGTTTTTCACCCGCCGCAGAGTGTAAAACAACAGCGACGGTGCATAAAAAGATAGGCCCCAAACATGACAGCTCCCAGCCACAGGGTTTTGGGGATGAACTTGGCCCCGACGGAGGCGTGTACAGGTTTGCTCTTTTTGTTGGCATTTTACATTTGCACCTGCGGACTGTTGAATAATCTCCGGATCTGTGTGTTAGGGGGCAAGTGTAGAACTTGGACCTTCGAGTGGTGGCCCCAAAACCAAAGAGGGCAAAAGAGAAACACTCTGCAGTTTGAGAACTGTTCAGTGATCGCCATAGAAACATCTCTTGTAGTAGGCCGGGTCTTGAAGGAAAATTGTGGCAGCACTTCAGCCTACTAGTGTATTCAATAAGTTCTTTGCCTCGATACCAGAGGGCGCTGTTACGAGCCTAGTTTTTGGTTCATTGGTACACTCTTCATATGAACGTATATGAAATTTAATTTCAATCGGTCGCTTAATTTAGTTTTTACAAGCCATTTAGTATCGACGTGTCACAGTATTTTTTTAAATGGATAAAATCAAGTATCGTGCAGAAAGCTCTGTGCAAAATGGGTGCAGCATTCACTAAAAATGGAACAATGGTCACAAGAGCATTTTGAAAATGACAAAAATCCATGAATTTAAGCTCGAATTGTTGGAGTATCCACCTTATTCACTAGATTTGGCCCCTAGCGATTTTCATCTGTTCTCAGACCTAAAAAAATCATTCGTGGAAAGTATTTTTCATCAAATGATGACGTCATAGTTGCTGTAAAGGATATTTTGAAGACCTTCCAGTTTCCCACTTCAGGGATGGAATTCTTAAATTGGAGTCTCGTTGGATCAAGTGCATTGATGTTCAGGGAGGCTATACTGAATAATAAAGTGAATTTCAAACTATAAAAATATGTATTTCTTATCGAGGCAAAGAACTTATTGAACAGCCTAGTACCTTAGGAGCAGTCTTCAAGACAAACCTTCTGCGGTTGAAGCAGAAGCGTGTTTTTGGCCCTCATTCTAAGTACCTCATCTTTGGCGCAGACAACGTGAGCAACGTCCAGCACACGCCCTATCCTACTTCGCTTTTTATAGACCGGTTTCTAATGTTTAATTACAAACTCGTCAATCCGTTACACGGGTAGCTTCTTCGGTTTGATTTTAACGGACTGATTGGTGGCCTGATGAGACCGTGTTTTTTATGGAGGACTCCCATGGCCGCTATCGCCAATTTACCTAGCCGTCATACATGTTTCACGCCAATTTCATGCTTCATGCGACCGCCTATCGCGGCCTTTGCGGCTGCTATCCTTTGCTTATGCAAAATGAACGAATGACTCGTTTTCATTGCTCCGCCCGACGAGCAAATGAGATTACGGTTTCCTATAAACCCAAAAAAGAAAGAAGGGACTCTTCCACGAGAGCACACACTGTGCGTCACCTGCCTCCACAGTCAGTCAGTCAGACATCCGATGGCGCATCGAAGCTCAACCTGGCTGCGAGCCGTGCCGTGAGAGACCCGTTACTTCTCCACGGAGGTCACGTAATAAAGAACCATAGCAGATCGTGACTGGATGCTAATTGAGAGCCTCCGGGCTCGTCACCGGGAGAAGGTGTAAAAATTGCATCGCCGTCGTTGTTGTTACTCACCGCGGACGGGGTCGGGACGGGCGCGTTTCATTAGCATGCGTGCATGAAGCACAATTTGTTACGGGCTACGGCCCGGGGGCAGAGAAACAACATAATACGTTCTTATGCACGATGTGGAAAGAATTTTTCGTGCCAGATTCCAATCGTCGCGTCGTGAGGCGTGATCGGACTCTGGAAAGTGCACCGTGGACTGCTAACGACATCCAGAGTGCAGAGTCTTTCTTTCTTCAAGTGCTACTGTTTTACCACTCAGCGAAGACTTTCACGGCCCCAATGGGCCCCATAAAACCCGACTCGAGGGAAGGGACCCCCAAAAACCGAAAGACGAATAAAGCCCATCTTAAACTTGTTACGCTCGCTGCATACGTAATAACCTGCGCACGGTTCGGAGAGGTACAACAACCCAAGGGTAACGTGGCAACAGAACGAATCTGATTATGTGCTGCCCCAGACGGGCCCTTCCCGATGCGACTGGCTGAAGCATGACGGCCCTCCACAGAACGTACGACACCGTGCCACCTTCCTGTGTGCTTCCGATTTCCGGCTGATGGGCAGAAGAGAAAACAACGCAGCCTACCAGAAACATAACTTCACCAACAAACGCAACCATGCAAGGTGCGCACGAAACCATGGGGGCCAGGATGTGATTGAGATGCCCTTGCTGATCTTCGCCCACCCTTGGGCGGTCATGGACGATGAGTCACGAGCCTGTGCATATCCCGCAACATCCCACTGGCGAGCATAAGACGGCGATGCGCAAAACCGCGGATTGATCTATTCTCGGTACTGCTGCAACCGAAGTGAAGCCCACGTCGAGCGGTCTTTCTTGCGATCGCTCTCTTCTTATGCTGTGCTCGTGACTCACTCAAGAATGGCCATCGTCATGGCAAAGATCAGCAACGATCTCCAAACAGTGAGCTTGTCTCGGCGCGTCGGACCACCACCAGGATCGAGGGGTTCGCGGGATTCAAGTTCAAGAATGTTTGCCTCTTCTCAACAACAGGTTTTGCGCGGCGACGATGCGATTTTTTCCTGCGTTGCGTTATGTTTGCGCAAGATTGGCAGTTTGCCAACACACAAACGCATCGCTCTCGCTCTTGCGTACACTGCCGCTAAGAAAGATGTGCGAATTGAAAGGATAAACAGGCGGACACCAACGGGTGTGACTCATCCCGGTTATGAGTCATTGGTGGCGAGCAGTCCTGAGACTTTCCGCCGCAGGCTTGAGTTGAGAGTCGAGTGGCGGTTCAAGGGCTGTCACTGATTGCCACTGGACACGGAACCGAACCCCTGTGCCGAGGCGCTGTTTGCAGAGCTTTTCGAAGCAGCGACGAAAATTGAGTGTGTTTTGGGAAGCTTCTATTGTTTATCTTGACAGGCTCACAGGTTCGAGAGGATCCGGGGCCTGTAGAAAAGAAAAAATCCCATAAAAAATTAATGACCGTCGTAAAGTGATCCGCAGCCCACGTTCGTTTCTAATTGCAAGTACGTAACGAGAAAAAAACCTATTCTCCAATTCTGAGCACACAGCCGACCCGAAGATGGCGCTTGCTGTAGGCGCTTCAATTGAGACGTAATGTTTTATAGCATAATCGTCATATATCAAATAAGTTCCAAGGTTGCGTGCGGAGGGTTCGAGAAAGGTGAAGAATCTCCTCTGCTAGAAACAAAGGAAATTGAAAACCGACCGTGAAACTCTTCGTGCACCCCTTTTTCTTCGTTTCCCCGCAGGGGACATTGACATCAGACAAACATAGAATTAATACCAAACCAAAAAAACCTCGCGCCACGAAACCGTGATACATCCCTTTCGTTCCGTCGATCGCGGGGGGAGCTGCTACCGACGGCAGGCAGGCAGAGTTTTCCCGTCGGTTCCACATTGGTGACTTCCTCTCCCTGACGGATGCCCGGTTGTTTTAATGATAATTTTATGAAAATAACATTCAACGTCGACCACCAGCTGAAGCGAAATTGAAAAACGTATGAAATCGAAACGATCCAACGCCCGAAGAAGAACGTTCTAAGGGGTTCCCAGAACCACCAGCAGGGTCGTCTAATATCTGTGCATCGGTCACGACGATGGCGGCGGCGGAATTTTCACCGCAACAAATGCGCCAGGCCCCGGGAGAGCTGGGGCCTGGGTTGGTAACTTCATTACGCTGGGCTCTTTTCCCGTCGCGGATCGGTACACCTGCTAATGGGGGGCCCCCATCGAGTCGGAGTCGAGTGGTGCGCCACAACAGCCACAGTAGTAATGGCCACCGAAGCGGAACCTTGCCTTTAGTTTTGCTCGACTTTTAATGTTCGTTCACGTTTCCACTTTTTTCCGGCTCCATGAGTTTTTTTTTTCTTTTCGCCCGTCCGCCAGGGTTCTCGTTCATCCCGGTATTGGCCACGGTGAGAAGTGAAAACCCGCTCCGGGGCGTGATCACGTGACTCTCCACTGGCGTTCCGGTTCCGAGAGTAGAATAGAACAACTTCTCGAGAGCATCGAAGAAGCCCCTCAGAACGATAGTGATCTGTGCCACGGGAAACCACTGGCCACTGGACCCCATTCCCCGCGGAAAAATTGGCAATAATGTGCGCGATAACGAATTCGAATCGAAAGCAAGTTCGCACTGGCGTGACGCGAACCAATTACGCTTTTGCGCCAGCCTTCCTGAGAAAGTGACGGCGAGATCTCATAAAAAGTTAAACTATAACAAAACTGAAAAATAATTTATTAAATTCTTCATAACTAACCCAATCTGCGATTAAAGAGTCAATCGACTCCGAAACGAAATGCTTCGCCAATCGGCCGCTAAAGTCTGCGGACCCATCAAAGTATTTCACGATCGGATTCACGATCCTAAAAACTCACCGAACGTGGCACATTCTCACCCATTCGGGCTCTCCCCGCTAAGCACGACTCCGGAAGCGGAGCGGATGGACAAGTTTGTTTACTTTTCCCCGGGCACACTTTCGCACTTCACCAGACCAGCCAACTGTCGGGCGCGACTGTCGGAGTGATCGAGTGAAGAAATCCATTCCAACCGCTTTCTGTGCATTTGCTTGCAATCCCTGTGGCCGGGCGCTCGCAAATGCACTCTTCGCACTGCCTCCGCGGCTTCGACATTCAGCCCGAAATGGGTCAGATATGTTGGACACTGAACCACTCTTGGCTGAAGCCAGCTGGCTGATCGTTTGTTTTACTTAAATATACTTTCCTGTTTGACTCATAAAACTGCTGTGAGGGGAAACTGGCTGAGAGCGCGAGAAAAATCGAATCTCGATCGGAAATTTAAACCCATTTCCGGCGATCGACCAAATTCAATGGCGGGGAAGAAAAACGACAACACGTTACTCACCTTCACCGAGAGACCCAAAAAACGAGGTTTCCGTATGCGCTTTTTGTAGCGCTTCCGTCCGCCCAGCATCTTGTACTTGAAAATGACTCCATCTGGGGAACGATCAGTTCCGCAGCAGAATTCGATAGCCTTTTCCCGGTGGAAAATCTTCTAAACCGTCACATGCTTTCACTTCTGATAAAAGGTGATCGCGAGCGAGGATGACTCCATTTTCCATTGAGAAACATCGATCACATCGATGGACGGTTCTTGCGAAACTTTCCCCTCCGAAAATGTCTGTGCAGCAGTTCACTTTTCTAGGCCGAACGGTTTTTGTTCACGGGCCCTCTCTCATTCACGAAACTTTCCACGCCGCCGCCGCCGACACGAATCCAATGTTCCAGAGCAAACAAATAGACACTTTAAGGGCATGCGCCAGTGTTTTTGATTTGCACATAAACCAACGAAGAAAATCGGCGACAAATCGATTCCGATCGGCATGGCTTCCGTCTTGCTGGGGACGACAAAACTCGAGCAGAGCGAAATGATCGCATCGGGACCGGAGCGAGGTTGGTTAGGCCTCCATGTCGCGCACCATTTTCTACAGTTACCTATTTGCCTTTGCGAATCTGGAAAGAACCCTAATAATGTCAGAGCGAAGCTCAAAATCTGTTTAAAACCCCTTGGGGACCTCTGTTGAAGCATTGTGACACAATGTCATGTTGCGTCGAAACACTTTACGTCACCAAACCATAATTTTAAACAACAATCAGGCTCCAGTCTATGCGAACAATTCAAAGCAGCCCATACTGTTACTTCTCGGCGAACTAGAGCAAGCTGCGTGTGTCCTCCAAGACCCAGGAACCCAAAAAGCCACCCGAGATATAAAAGATAATCTGTGCGGGTTTGGCCCAGAGAAATAAATTGATACCCATTGAGCATTGACATTAACCCGGATCCGTCGTCGAGACAGCCCTCAGCCACCACAAACAACACACACACCTACCGCGGAACATCACCTCGCGCCGGGCCCCAGTTTCTCGTTGGGCTGAGCCCGAAAATTGGCCTCAAATGACTCGTAAATTTCGAGCCGGGCAACGACTAGACGGACGGGCTGGCGTTAAATTAAGTTTACGCATATTTGCTCAATCTCGGCGCGCACAGTCACGACAATACCTTCAACTTTTGGGCGGATCGGCAGCCACACCCATTCGATCGACACCAAAAAGATCGCATGAGTTAAGGGGCACGGGCGCACCTACCATTTCTCGTCGCAGGATAGCCAGCTGCGTATCCAAGGTCGTCGTCGGAACGCTGGCCGCCGCTGGTTGCGGTGAAGTCTTTCGGCCACTGCCGGACGACGACAGACTGCTGCCGACCGGCGAGTGGCCACGCTGCGGGTCGATGCTGCCGCCACCGTGCAGTAACCCGCCGGCGGAACCGCCGATCGGGATGAACGGATTCGTGTGATGGTGGTTGAGCGTAACCGGAGACTGGGAGGACGGTAGATGGTTGGACGGTGGATGCGAGGACAATCCGCCGGTCCCGTGGAAGGACTGCTGCTGCTGCTGATGGTGCGACTGGTGAATTGGGGTCGAATGCTGCTGCTGGTGAAGATGATGACCGTAGTGGGAATGCTGGGACTGTTGCTGCTGCTGCTGCTGGTGGTGGTGGTGGTGATGGGAATGGTGGTGGTGTGGCTGGAGCTGAGTGCCGGCGAGATCAAAGCCGCTCAGGCTCTTCGGCAACGGTGGCAGTCCGGGGAGCGACATTATGATGCTGCGAAATGAAAGCAGAAAAAACGGATTAGAGTTTTGTTATAGAAAGAGTGAAGCATTGTCCAAGTAACGAAGTAGAAACAAATTCTTAACTTATGTTGTGGGAAACAACAGCCACCAAATTAAAGGCTCCGGTCCCCTTGCAGGCTCGTTGGGCCCAATAACATTTTGTTTTATAAAGTGCTAGGCCAGCTATGATGTAGACTTGACCATCACCGACATCTGTCAACGTGCCGTAGCGCCTAAATCGTTCGTTCAAATTGCTAGATACAACTTTAAGATATGCTTATTTTTACGTTTCGCGTGCAGGGAACACTCGTTGGTGAAGATGGAAACGGTTCTTACCATGCCTATGACACCTTTCGGTCCCGAATACCTTGGTATGCCGAGTTTCACGATTATTACTCATAGATAGATTTGGTCAGAACAGCCATTGGAAGAAGTCGACGCTTGCTTGATCGGTCTAATATTTGGACTTTGGCTCCGATCGAAAAACCCTTACAAACGTCAAACGCCTAATTTCGAAACATTAAAAAACAACGGGCGAAAACATTTAAATGTCAATAAACCGTTGGTTGGTGGCAAAGGCGACCACTTCCTTGGCCGCAAGCTGTGTCCTCCTTCAAGGTAATTGCTACACCGATCCACAAAATAAAGTAAGACACAAAAACCTCAACATTTAATTGTGGCTTAGTCCTCCCGCAGCACCAACTATTATGCTTCGACAACCCCTTCTCTGCCGAGGGGTCTAAAATTTGGACCCCCTTTGGAACCATTTTCCCGACATTTCCCACGTCATTACTACGGTGGCCGCGGCCGCGGCGCCAGTTTCCGTTAGATTTCCACGGTCAAAAAATACGCCAAAATTAAAAGCGCTCATTGTAATCGACCACGGATGAAATGTGTCACTCGCGCCTCCCATCGACCCCTGCATCGGCAGGGTCACGGGAAGCGAACGTGGAAGAAAATACCATCAGCATCATGTTCCACTTTCGAATTCCCGCCCCCCGGCAAATTCTCATCCCCCGCCACCAACCGGGGAGCGGCTTAGGCCACTTACAAAAAGTTCGTTTAGTTGGAACAGTTCAACATTCTTCTCTCGGCGCGACTCGAACTTCCGCGCCACGCGTAATCCGGGGACCGCGGCCCACCGCTGATCGAGCCCATCTTCGCCCCAGGGCCCCGCGGGTGAACAAACAAAGACCATCGCCAATTACTTGGGACGCGACCTAGAAAAGGGGCCCGTTCCTTGCGTTGCCACTTTAGTCTTGCTCGTCGTCGCTGGGTGCCACCGTCAGGTATCATCAGGTCAAACAATCCTCAAGATGATCGACTTCTTTGCCGTGGCCCCGTCGTGTGCCGATTCCGCTAGAGATGACACCGAAGACCCGTCCCCTGTCGGCCGCCGCGCAGTAGATTCCAATCACTCCATTTCAATGGACTTGTGGCTCCAGGAGCCACCCCGACCACAATCGGCGGAATAGAAAAAAGAAAGCCCATTTCCGGCCATTGACCACTGGAGACCAATTGATGTTCACCCACCGATGGGGTTCGTCCCAGTTAGCTTGGGGGTGCCGTGCCGTTTAGTTCTGCCATATTATTACATCACCGGCCCCGGTTCCCCCGGTTCCCGCTGCTGCGGTCGGGGCACAGTAGCCTGGGCGACCGACCCAAAAAGGCTGACGAGGGCCTTTCACGGGTCCAGGTGATGAAATGTTTGGCGGGGGTGCGTGCCGCAAAAACTGCGTTACGGTCAGCGTTTGCCTACAGCCCGACTAATCTCTGACCGATTTTCGCGGGCCCGCGCCGGAATTCGCCCGTCACGTTGGGCAGCGCGCGCGCTCCGGTGGCCGCATTCGAGGGCCCCCGTTCCGTCCCGATCGAAATCCAGTTTTTGGTGTCGGTGAGCGTCGTTTCCCCTTCGTCGATGGCTAAAATCAATTAGCCTCGACGGAGACGGCGCTACTGGAAGCGGATCGCGTGGAATGCGCCACGAGGCATCGATGGCAAAAAACAAATTGGGAGGCGGGCTTTTTGTGACCGGCCGCCGATCGCCATCGCAATTGGTCACGGTGCCCCCGAGGGCACCCTCCCGGGGGTTATACTCTTAAGGTGCGCCACGAATGATTCGGGTGGCGAACCCCGGGCCGTATCGAATGGGAAATCGATGGCGGCGATTACGCCGCGTTGACACCGGACAAATTGTCTTATGCAAACCCCGGGACACTTGTCACCGGGTGGATCGGCCCGTCTGCGGTGGCCACTACCTGCGTGCGCTAATGGGGCCAACATTAGCACGTTGCGTTCGGAGAGAGCCCAGAGCCGCACTTGTGCGACTTGTGGTCGCATGATCGCTTCAAAGCCCGTGTGCCGTGGTTAGGATCTGGTGGCGTGTAGCATGCACGCGCGGCGTGAAACTTGAAGCTCGGTGTGTGCCAATCGATCGGCCCGTTTAAGCGTTCCAATTTCTCATCCTGTTACCAAACGTGTGCCACCGACGTCCAAAAGCCCAAAAGTCCCGGCAAAGAGAGTTTGCCGACGCCAAGCGTCTCCCGAAGACTGATCGAAACGCGCCGCACCAGCTTCCGGGTCATTATCGCTAATCGCTAATGCAGCGCACGCAACCAACCGGCGGGAGGAAAAGGCAAAGCTAAGCCGGTCCGTGCAAGCAGTGCACGAATTTATGATTTTCGCTGCACCGGGCCCAACACCAAACGGCTTTTCTCGGAGCGAAAACATACTAATGAGCGCGAGTGGTGGTGCAACAAGAGTGCTAATAGAAGCCAGAAGCCAGACACCGCCATCGAGTCCGGATCGGCCCCCGTCGAGGGTCGTAGGATTCTTCTTCTCGTCCCGTCCCAACGCAAACGCGTTACGCAAAAGATTGGCCAACAGAGGCTCTCGCTTAGGGAGCTAGAGATCATGAGAGATCATAAGAGTGCGCCAGCAGCAACATTTCGATGCGGTTCCGAGCAGAACTAAGCCGCAATGGTTATGCAAAAGAAGCATAAACATTAGGACGAGGCTTGACGATGACGATGAAAACGGTTCGATGTTGTCCTGTTTCCCAACAAAATAGCTTTGATAAAATCGTCGTAGAATCGGCAGATGGTGCACCAAGCTGGAACTGATATTCGGTTGTTGGCTGTATTTAATATTTGCCATCATTTCCTTCCAAAATCAATATCGGTCGGAACGAGCGACGAAATCGGCTAGTCGGACCCCTATTTATTGTGCCGTAATCTCCGCCGATGTTCAACCATCTGCACTCTCTCGCTATCTTATCGCGGAATCGATGGCCGCCAGTCCGCTTGAAACGATTCTCGTGTATCGTTATCATGCCAAAACGTCACCCATCGTCGTCATCGTCAGGATTAACGGTTCCGCACACCAGCAGGAGACCGATCAAATTTCCATACACCTTCCGGTGGCCACCGGTTTTGCATATTCACCCGACCCAAAACCCGACCACCTGTGTGTGTCCGTCCAGCGGGGGCTACTGAATCCTAATGTCTAACGGTGTACCTACCGCGTGCTGCCGGAATATGCGGGTCGCTAATGAGTCGCGCCAACGGAACATATTTTACCACTTAGAATACCACCTTACGGTGGTGTGTGGCGGATTTCGCAAAAATAAACGGCGGAAGTGCCACAGAACGCCAAACGAACGTTCGATCGACATTAAACGGGTGTGCTCTGTCCGCGGATGTCCAAAATGTACGAGAGAGTGAAGAAACTGGTTCGGTTCGAAATCTAGGTCACACGCCAGATGATGCTGATGATGATGATGGTAGGCAGATGCCATCATCCCGCGAACGTGTTTCGTTTCCTGTCCGCCCTGCTCATACAGTAAATCAATCGCCAATGGCCGAGTAGAGCAAGATTCGCACCGGACCGGACTCAGAACCGGGCTTCGCGAACGGATGTTCTTCAAGATGCGCCCCAAAACTAGGGCACGCATTTTGCTGATGGAATGGCGAAGATTGGTGACACAATCGCAGGCACATAAAATTGATTGTTTCGTCAAATTTTGAACCATTTACCACCGTCATTAGAGCGAACGCGAGCGAGGTTACGCGCCCCAAAAACGGTGAATTATTAACTGACCCATTGAAGGCGATTACAACACGGCACCCCTTCAATAAATCACACATCAAACCGGACAGAGATTTTGGCAGCCAGATGGGCCGCCTCGGATCGCCCATAAATCACGCAAGCGGCGTCTTATAACTGTGTGCCACTGATTTGCTGGACCATTTTCCCAAGAAGCCCCAGGAAAGGTATCCGGTCCATCCAATCAAGAATCTACTCGATCGATCGGAATTTGCGGTACCAAAGAACGGTCTAGCTTGAATCGGCGACCCACTTGAAAGCAGCACCGAAAGCAGCATTCCCGACGACGAGGCGACTGTAGCGCGGGAATTACTACTCTGTCGGACACCACCATACATCTTCTTCCCGTTCAGTCCCAGTGAAGTGCGAGAAACTGCGCGCCACATAGTGCCACATTCCAGTGCCATTTCTCGCCGGGAAAACGGCCACCAATTGGCCACCGAGGACACGAAAAGTACCGTAGCATAGGCGCGCGTACCATTTTGTGCGACTTCGCAGCGACATTTGCATCGACATCGGGGCGACCATGTGCATTATGCAATGTGCGGTGCATAATCGAGTGTGTGCACACTGTCGGGGCGCCCCTGTTGTAACTGGCAAGGCTGGGAACTGGGTTGGACTATCCGTGGCGGTCGTTAGTGGGATCTCCCGGGCGGGCACCCGGACCTGGGACCCCAACGCAAACCCAAAAGAACCCCGGCGCGCAGCACGTCATAATGAACCTGTGCTTCGTAGCCAACTATCGCCGGGTGACGATCGCTGCGCCGCCGTCGTGTAAGACCTCGTTTGCGAAGGGCTTTCTTCGCCCAACTGACAAGGAAGTACCGCATAAATGGCCACTCCATTCCACGCCGAGCGGGCGATACATGGTTTTGCCGCACATAATGGTGCACCACACGAGGATCAGCATCGTCATCTGGCCGGGGTGGCGGGCACCATGATCATTACCGGTGTGGCATTTCCTGTGTGCGTGGTAGTGGCAAGCACGGTGCGATCAGCGATGCACTCCGGCACTCGATAATGGAACCTTCGCCTCGGGTGACGTTGCTAGAATTATGCTGCACCATAATGATCCCTCCTCGACTGGCGCGCCAAGAACAACAACCTCACGGGGATGATCGCGCGTGATCGTGAGTTGCCGAGTCAGCATCATTGGAACGTAACCTCTAAAACACCGTCCTAATCCCCTTCCACGGCCATAGTGTTCTGGGCCACCGATCGAGAGACCCCGCCCCACCCGCTGTCAAATTGCAACGGAAATGGGTACCCAGCCCGAGTGTTCGCTCTCCCATTCTGCTGTGTTATTACATCGGCGGCGTCAGTTTTTGTGGCCATTTTCCCTCATTTTCGCCATTGTTGTTGCGGCCGGCCGGACTACCATTCATTCATTTTTGCTTCAGAGGTCAACGCAACGCCCTTCCACCGAACCCCACCACAACCCGAACGGTCTCTAGTCGAAAGACACCCTTCTCTCGCCCTCTCTCTCTCTCTCTCTCTTTTACCAGTGATCGTACCGTTGATCGTCACTACACTCACCCTGCTGCCATGATTATGCTCATATGCGCACCGCAAGCGGAAGGCCGTTATTTATGGAACCTCGTACGCGTACCCAAAACAGCGCGACCGTTCCGAATGTTTCTGCCCGGAACGGGTGTAATGAGGGCCCGCGACTTATGTTTCGGCTAGCGGTTTTTTGGATCGTCGCACAAAAGTCACAACATGATCTTGTCAACATGCGTCTGGCCGTTTGTTTAAGCCGTAATATGTTGGGAAAACCATCCCATACCACGCGAGTGCAACAAGTTGACGAGCGAATGACCTTCAAACGGGCGAGTGCGACATGCTTATCACTTGCAACTTGGGTGCAAAAGTAATGGCCAGGCCAGTCGAAGAAGGTCCATAAAAATCAGTTCCGGTTTACGACACCCTCAACACGAATCGATAAGTACGTGGTGTGTTCAAACGCGTGTGTTCATACGCCTTTAAAAAACGGTCGTGAAGACATCAACGACGACCTTCATGTCGGGCAAGCCAAGTTCGTGATTGCGCCAGGGAGCATCGAAAAATTGCGTGATTTTCTCAAAATTGTGCCGAAATCGTCGTTGCGTTTTATGGAAATGGAATTGCCGATAATTTACCGATAATTTACCAAGAAAGAATTACACAGTCTGTCTCAAACAGTCTAGTTACACAGTCTGTCGCATTTTATCGATAAATTATTCCCCGTATTCAATTGATCTGGCACCCTGTAACTTTTATCTATTCGGAAAACTTCATTTGCCGATTAATGGAAAACGTTATGCTGACATTTTGGACATTCAGAAGGGTTGTACCGACATACTCCGAGCCATGTCGGCCAACGACCTAAAATCGTCATTCGAAAAGTTGTTAAGTCTTGCAAATTAGTGTATCGAAGCGGAAGGAGACTATTTTGAATAGAATAAAACGATTTTGCAGAAAAAAAACCATTTGTTGTTCTTATTTTGAAAAAGTCCTATTTACTTTGAGACAGACTGTGAGAGACGCGGGCTACTTGTATTCACTTATGGTGACAAGTTTGACAGCCAGTATTTGACAGCTGTTTTGCTTGGCCGTGTTTTTTGGCTCATCGTCGATTTTTCTCTACTCTGAAAAATGAATGGCAAGAATCTTTATCAAATTTTGTGAGACAAACGAAATATGGAGCGCGGACGCATTCGATATGTTGACTGTGGCTTAAGCTGAAGCTTTAATGACCCAAAGCAACAACACTCTAGTGATGCCAAAGCCACCGTATTCCCCAGATCTGACCCTCTGTAACTTTTTCCTGTAGCCCGAACTACAAAGTTGTCAGAACTTTCGGAACACACCACGTAAGTTGCGGCAATCTGTGCCGGCCGATAGCGGCCTATCGACGGCACTGTTCTGCAAATACCACACCGCTCCCCCGGGGGGTGGTTGGTTCTTATCGGAAGATATACTACCCCGCCGGCCGCACCCTTACCGCCGTGACTCACCGTGATTCTACATCTTCCTTCACGCTGTCCCACGAATCGCCGACGCCGGACGAGGCATCATCCAGCTTTTCCTCGTCCTCCATGCCCGAGTCTTCCAGGCTGATCTGACAGCTCGACAGGAGCACCTGCTTGCCATTATCGCCCACCTCGATCCAGTCGGACGTGCGGATTTTGGGCAACCGCACCGCCGTCCCACTGGGTGACGTTTCCGACGCCTCGCTGCACGACGATCGGCGCTCCGATGGGCAGCGCTGGCGCCGGTTCACCTTCTCCAGGTCCAGGAGCTCCAGCTCCGACTCCGGTTGCCGTGGCACTGGCGGTGGGGGTTCGTCCGGTGGCACGGCTTGGCGCTGCTGTTGCTGCTTCTCGCGCATGGCGGTCAGTTCCGAGATCAGTAGCTCGTGGAAGGCAAACTTCTGCTCGCTCAGCTTCGAGTCCAGCGTGGCCGGGTCAAGGGCGGCCCTCGTTGAAGATTTCGACTTGGACAGGTTGGTGGTGGCGAGTGGCGGCTTCGAAGGTGCCGATGCCACGCCGGATGCCAGCTGCTTGTCGTCCGGAGACGGTTGTACGTGCTCACCACCCTCCGGCTCCGGGCGGTGATAGGACGACAACGGTAGCCGGATCGAGCTCGATCGTATCACAGTACTCTTCGGCGCCCCTGTGCCTTCGGTGCGTGCCGCAATATTCGGCTTGCTGCCGCTCCTCACCACCGTGCTGGTTTGGTTCGAGCCGATTATGATTTCGGTGAAATGGCTGCTGCTCTTGGCGCTCTCGAGATTGCGCAGATTGTTCTCCCGCTCCAGCGTGCTGCCGGCGCTGGCCGACGATCCCGAGCTGTCGCCCCGCTCGGTGCCACTGTCGCACTCGACGCCGCGACCTCCGCCGCCACCGATCGCAAAGTCTTTTCTTCCGGTTCCACCGTTCGGGATGCTGTTGCCGCCCGTGTTTATGATGATCACTTCGGATGCCAGATCACCGCCTTCAGCGCCTCGCATACGTCGGCGTGCCACCGGGACCACGGGTGGTTCCAAGCCGCGGACGGAGCCACGTCCTCCCGCGAACGATTGAAGGTCCTGCAGCGGAGGCTTCTGCAGTGTCGCTACCGGTGAGGACGACGCCGAACTGGACACCGAACTTGCCGGGCTGTTGATCTCCACGATGCTGCACGTGGACCGGTACATTACTCCACCGTTGCCCGGTGACAGAGGTTTACCGCGCTCCAGTGGTGTCGGACTTTGTTGGGGACTGCCACCGGCCGGCCTCAACTCCGCGGCACCACCCAGCAGCTCGTGATAGATCGAGATCTCACGCCTCGAAGCTGCCCTCGGGGACGCCTGGAGTACCGTCGTTCGGTTCGGTTGCTCCAAATCCGGTGACTTGTACACGACGGTCCGGCCCGGGTGCGGTGGTTTCAGGGTGCCCAAGCCCGACGCGAGACTTACGTTGCTGCCACGCACCGTGAACCCGGCGGTTGGAGAAGGCGAGTTTTCACGGTGCCGCGCTAAAGCCGTGGCGACCGTGGCCGCACTCGGCCGCGGCGGAACCGGTGGTCCCGGTTTCTTGCCAAAGCCCAACATTCGCAGGCCGCGGGATTGTATCTTATGATTAAACGATAGCGCTGCTTCTTCGTTACTTCGACGTGCGACAAGAAGTGGCAGGCACAGGCTCACATCTCTTCACACGATCGCACAAACACACACACGCGAAGGCACCTTGTTAGAGAACTCGATCCACTCGATCGGTTCGTTACATGATTCACCGGCTGGGGGATTTTTTTAACCGCTCGAATCACTGAAGGCACAACAGAATCGCACTGCGGAACAGCAAAACACTCGTTAGCATTCGGGGTCAGTAGTGTTGCGAATCATCGGTGATCGCCAACAGCACACTCAGCAGCCTCAGATCGTGATCTTTCAGTGGTTTCTCACACACACAGACACAAACGCATACAAAAACGCAATCTCAATGTCGCGTGGCTAGTGACTAAGCGCGGTAAATTCCATTCCCGTGCGCACGTCCCGACATGTTACAGTACTAGACAGAGAGCGAGAGACATCCGATCTGCTATTTGTTGGCACAGCTTGCCACACAGTGTCCACCCGTCTGGATCTTACTCACTTAATGTTGGAGCGGATCCAACAACAGAAAGCTCCCCCGTGAAGGGTTAATTTCGGAACCCTTTTTAACACACATTCTTAGCGACGATCCATTCCCCCAAAACAATCCGAGCTCCGCGGGACTCACGAACAAACAATGGACACCTCGTCACCCGGGGGCCGGGCCCACCACCTAGCCGATAAACGATTAAGTCTGGCCTATCTATTTGCCCAGCTGGACCGAAGAAGGCGCAACCACCACCGATCGGTGCTTGACATACATACACCGGCACGGCACACCGAGAAGTCGCGAGAGTGTGCGCGCGCGGAACTGCACTCCGGTGGCGCGGCCTACTTTCACGCGGGTCCGGGTGCGCGCTCTCGGGGTACTCTATTGCGACGTAATGCGACACCGACTCCGAGGACTGGGGCCTAGAAGAAGGGCCAAAACAAGGCGGGTAGGTCACACACTTTTGTCGGCCAATAATCTAATGCACGTGGCGCACGTGTAAAACATTCGGGGTAGAACGCGAAAATTGGAGCCCACCCCCCACTAACACGGGGGGACACGGAGGACAGAGGACTATCTTTCGCCGCAATCCGTGCTGCGCCGGCGTACGTGACCCGCCGGCGTCCCCAAAGTCCGTCCAATAATCTTGCGCCCGGGCGAGAATGGTTTCACGTTTGCGCTTTATGACCACTTCACGACTGACGGTGGATTGTCTCCCCCCCTGCCCACCCCGTGGTTAGCCGGTTCAAGTGGCTTCACGGCTGAATTCTGCACCGAAACAACTGAGGCTCTGACTCGACTGGGAGCGCAACGATCGCGATTCCCCTGGAACCGACCACGGCGCGAAAACACGATTCGACTTCTTTGATATGAAAAAAATAAATATTCACGAGAACTACAGAAAAATAAACACTTTTATTACTGCACTGCTTAAACACGGGAACGTAAAACTGTTCCAATCACAAAACACTTGCTTTGCGGCCTCTTTGAACGCGTTAACGAATCCAGTGTCGGCTACGGAATCTAAATTGCGCAAAAATCAACATCTTAAAGGCGTCGAAACTATACGCAACACACGCAAGGAAACGCAACCGCGCGCTTGAATTTTTGAAAAACAACTCTTTCTCCTTCTTTCTGGGTCTCTGGCGCTGAATCTAACTGACTTTCGAAGCTGGCTATGAATTTTCGAACCTGACTCGTAAGTTGCGGACACACAAACACCAGTTCGCGGAGGCCGGTGTCGCACCAACACAGACGGGCGTTTAGTGTTTCATACAAAACTGAGTTTATTGTTTCGTATACAGGGTGCGCCATCTAGAGTGCCGTTTATAATTTGATTATAAAACAAAAACGGATTAATATTTTTCGATGCTTGAAAAATTATTGGAAAGGTCGATTCACCAAATTTTTTAATAAAATACAATTTTGGTTGCAGAAAATGGGGAAATATGGAAAATTTATTCCCAAAGTGATAGGACGTCAACTCATTCGTCAAAAGTACATTTCATTGAAGCTCGATTCCACCTTGGTGGCTATGTTAATAAGCAGTATTGTGGTTAGGAAAACCCACACATCGTGCAAGAGAAGCCAATGCACCCACAACGAGTGACTGTTTGGTCCGCAATTTGGCTGATTGGTTCTTCGACGAAATTGAAGCTGAGAACTTGGACGGCATTTGGTTTCAACAGGACGGCGCTACGTGCCATACAGCGACAGCCACAATCGATATTTATGTTATGCGAACAAACGAGCAACTTTTGACAACCTCAAGACCCAAATTCAAGTTGCTATTGCCGAAATAGGACCAGATACAATTAAAAATGTACTGCAAAATAGGTCGACCGAATAGGCAACTGCTAAGCCAGTGGCGCACCCTGTAAAACCAAACCACTGGCACGATCGCTTGCTGCGATGTTGCATGCCGCGATCGCAAGATTACCGAAGTCGCGCTACAAAGTAACATCGCGACGGTGCGTAGAATTTGCAACCACACGATCTTCGGTGGCCAAAGAACCAATTGAGAAGAGGTATTTATGCTGAAAGAAGATTTATTGTTCAAACTCGTTTGGAACTCACAATGAATCTTCAGCACAGTAAAACGCTTGGTTTGTTTTATTTTTGTTTAAAAAGTCTCACAATACCATCAAGTCTAAAAAGGTATACGAATGTTAGTCCGCCTTCAAACCCCTCTTTTTCAGCATAAAAATAATCATACACTACACACAGGGGTCGATCGGGTTTTTTGTGTGTCTACGCTTTGTGTGCAGCTGTTTTTTCAACGCGCACCAAAGCACAACAGCTGCGCCAGCAGTTGGAGCACAGATCGTAACATTAACATAAAAAAAACGCAAAAGACCGTGCCCCCAGTCTCGGGCCACCGTAGATCAAAACGAGTCTGGGGAAGATTCGTTGTTTGATATATTTGAACGCATTTCTTGATGACGGTTGGTGACTGCACATTCCATTCAAATCCCCGTTCTTCCCGGCTAATCTTTTCGTCGGTCCGAACGTCACATTTCGCACTTATCAAATGTGTAATCAGCAATTGCAACACGAACCGCAATGAATCAAAAGGCGCTTTGACATAATCCAATTTGCTGTTCCGCCCTCGATCGATTCGGACCCCTTGTGAGCTCTTGCCATTTCCACATTCGCTACGCACGAACGAACGGGACGGTTGAGCATTGGGTGTGCGCGCATCAACGGGCAGCATTTTCCAGTGTGTTCCGCGACATCTGTCGCCATTCGTAAGCCCGATTTCCCGTACGACGGGAGGGCCGCCGCCAGCCATCGATTAAGGGACTGCTGCTTAGACGATCACCAACGAGCTGATCCGATGCGAGACGGCCCTAAACACGTGTTCCGGGAGCACAGGGAGGCCACATATGTTACGTGCTCAGTGTGGGGTGTCGTTTGTCACCGGCCACCGGCAAGTAAGCTAGCGATTAGCCAAGGACGTACACGGGGAATAGGATTACGCGAAAGGACCTCTCGACCCCGAGGTAGCGTAGCGGGAGGTAGTTTATCTTTCGCTTAGCCACGTGGGTAAGCCGATCAAGACACTTAAACGAACGAATATTCGGTTTTACATGACCGCAAATTCCCTGAAACTCCACGTCATTAGTGGGAAAACGTTATCCCATTGGAAACGAAATTGGATACCTCCCTGCCGTGAGCCCTTTGCTCTCCGGTGGCCGCCCCCCTCGGTGCGAGTCCCTGTCAGCGTACTGGCCGCGGATATTTTTATCCGCAAATCACAGGGAGGAGCTGCGTTGCGCACGCCGTGCGTTCGTCCGGTTAACGCACCCCCCCGCGGACAAAGATCAGCAGAACGTTGGACGCGCTTTCCCGAGGCTCCAGTTGGAACGCGAGCAACAGAAACGGTAATTTATCTTACGGACGATGCGGGCAACGAAGTGAAAATCGCCACAAGACCACAACAGAGTACGGCGGCGGGGCCGCCAGTGTCGCATTTCCGTTTCGCGTGCGTGACGGGGTGGGTGCCCGGACACATCCGGATCGCTGCCCGCACACGGATCTTCGACACGGGCCGCCCCTCACCCGGCGATTGATAATAAATTAGTTGTCAAAAGTGCCCCGTGGTGTTGCGCCGCCTTGAAAATAGATAGAAAATCAAAAAAAAGAATACGCAAAACTGCAAACGTCATAAACGACCTGGACCTGGAAGCTTGGAAGGAACGGGGTGTGGGTCACGAGACGGGGCCACACAATTACAGCTCGTTTAGTGGCTATAAAATGCAAAGCACGGAGACGGAACCGGACCGCTGCGCCAAAGCACCGGGCAAGAAACGTTGCCACCCCTCGTTGGTCGTTAGCCTGGATGGATTAGCGCCACAGGAAGAAGGTGGGGCCCGGGAACGGGAGCGAACCGAACCAAGATCCTGTGGCTGGCGGCCATGCTGCGAATTTCCGCACCGACAGTGGCGTTTCGAAGATGATGATTCTTATCGTTGGAAAACGCGTTATAACGACCATATAATGTATTAAATTAGAGGTCATACAAGTTTCTTAACGTTCCAACTAAAAATCTTAAACCATTTTTGAAACTCTGACTTCAATATGGTTCGGTGCAAAATAAAGCCTCCGATCGCGATGTTTTTTATCAGAACTAACAGATCAGATAAGTATTACTATTTCCCTCTCACTTCCAGTCGCGGCACGGCTAAGCCCTGTGCAAAGTGCCGAGTTCCGGACGTCGCCAACCGAGCAGAGCCCCGACGGCTACCCGGTGGGGCGCATGCGTTTGCCTCTTGATTAATGCATTGTCTCACGGCGTGGCGCCCGCCGCACCCAGTGCAAGAAGCAAGCCAAAGGGGCACACGGCATAAGCCTAGAAGTTGGCGGCTTCCCCAGTTCGCAGAAAGGGAAAAACGCTCGCCGGTGTAATTGAATTACTTGTCGATAAATCGTTCCTGCGGGCGGATAATTTGTCAAATACCGCCAGAGAAACCGAACTCCTTTCCATTTCCTTCGCTTCGTGCGGTGCTTCCTGCCAAAGGGTCAGCACCCGTCTGCTAGGCCCGTAGCCCAAGGCGGCGGCCCCGCCGCCGTGGAACAAATCTCATTACCGGCAGCGTCAACACACCTACGATAGTTTTCCTACCATATTTTCTTATTTAATTTTCGCAAACCACCCGTCGGCCGGCCGCTGGCGCAACGGGTTGATGTTCTAAAAATATGATACCCATAATTCTATTACGATAATACTTCGGCTTGTCCCCCCCCGCCGGGACGAGGGGCCCGGCGAAGCGATAAAAGCGAAAGCTGAGAACCACCACCGACCGTCGGGCGGATTATGTTGGGCGGGTTGTGCAATTTGCATTTCTGTGTTCGTGGCAGAGTGGAGTGACTAATTATGGCCATTTATCGCCAACAATATTGATGGGCGGTTCCTGGACAGAAGAAACCGCGTACCGCGCAGAGTTTGCGCGGTAATTCTAGCCGTGCTCGATAGCATCTGCCTCGTGTGATTCTTTTCGTTCGATACAAAACCCCGATGCCGGAGAGAAATTAGTACAATTAATTTTAAATTACAGGTCTCGCCTTGCGTACATTGTTGATGGTTTGATATTTTAATTCCGTATGCACGGCACACCCCGACGACGCGGCCAGTCCAACATATCACACTTTAGACTGTGCATTGTTATTGGACGCCAATGACAAAACTGCAACTTGCGCCGTTACGCCAGAGAAAGCATTTGGAACCTTCATCGTTTGTTTCGCGAGGCGCAGTCGAGGGTTTTCGAATGGGAGAAATTATGCAAATGACACCGCGTGGCACGGGATCCGTGTGGCGCGAGACCGCGATACGCGAAACCCATAAAAACGCACACACTTTGCACGCGACAATCGGAGCCGCATCCACTATTGGGCACGGAACAATACCGGTCCGAAACCGGTGGAGTCCATTTATTGTTTTCGGTAGAAGAAGTAAATGGACCACCCGTCGGTGGTCGGACATCGCCTAGTCACGCGTCTGGTGGGCGTCTTCTTGGCGTCCACATCGACGTTCCACATCGATGACTTTTGACGAACCTTTTTGGGCGATCATGTTTATAAAACGGCCCCTCAGGGAGGATCGCCGGCAGGACCGAGCTACTGCACGCTGCGCCTACGCAAACCCTTTGATCGGTGATCGTTTGTTCTTCGCCCGCATTAAAACATAAGAAGCATCGGTCAACCGGTTTAGGAAGGGCGGTGCTCTAAAAAGACGAGACCAAAACAAATCGTTTAAATGAATAAAACTGGTAATCAATCCACCCACAGAACGTGCATCCAACCGACATCGGTTGATATTTGATTTTCGCTTTCAGCGAAGCCATCGGAGATAAATAATTGGTTTACGCGTCCGTGACGTCAACCGTGAAACGTGTTTCTCGGCGTTGGCGCGGGCGCCGTCAGTTGCTGTGCCTTCTGTTTGTTTTAATTAGTGATGGTTTCTGCCGCTTTCTATCTCTTTCTGTATGGCCAACTGTTCATTTTCCTTTTCAGTTGGTTGGCAGCCACATACATTGCAACTCAAACGTCCCCGGTCCCGACATCGAAATCCAACGACTAATCCTCACCGAAGCCGATTGAAGGATTAGCACAACTGTAAACAGCAAGCGCGGCAGTCGTGTTCGTTCCGGCACAACAATCACCTCCTGTGGCCCACTTCACCCTCCTCGCCGGTGGCCCCGGCAAGTGCGCCGGAAAGGAAAGTGTGGTTCCGATGCATCGCGTAAAGCACCGACCCGTACGCACCGAACCTTCGAAGGGCTCGCCGGTGCGCCCATCATCATTGCGATCGAATGGTGCGGGCTTCCGATAGTTGGCCATCGGAGCAGTGTTTGTGGAGGGTTTTATGACGGGGCGCGAAGAAGTGGTGGCCGGAAGGAAGTGGTGCTTGATTTTACGACGAGGATGCGTTAAACTTTGTTAATATGCTCCAATTTTCGTTGCCGCATTCCATCATAAGCCAAGGCACGCGCCCACCCGCCCGCGAGAGAGAGAGACGGTGAGCAGTCGGGCCCCTGTAAATATGGCCCCCGACGATGCTTTGGCCGTAAAGATGTGGCATTAATTTATTTAATTTTTCATGTTGATACTTCCTCACAACCGGCGGTTAAATATAGTACGCCCGTTTTCGGCGCCTGACTGTCCGCGTGGTGTAAGATGATACGCAAACGAATGATGATCGTAACGCAGATCGGTGTCCCGTAGCACTGCGACAGAATGCGGCAATGCAGTGGCTGCAGTGCATATGATGCATGATCAGCATTGCTCGGACGGTCGGATGCACTTAAGATGCACCGCGCTGAACAAACCCCAGAGCGGTTGCGTTTCGGGCGCCGGCTTTTCGTCGGTTCTTTGTTATTTTTAAACAAAGAACCCAGATAACGGATGCTGCCCCGCTGGGATAGGCCCCCCGGTCGCAATTTGTACGCACAGTGGCCACTTGTGCCACTTTCGCACACGCAAAACTGGTGCATCTTTTGCGTTTCGTACTAACGGAACGGAGCGTGGAGTGGGTCGCTGGGCCATGCATCTTCTATTGTGCAACGGTCATTAGGGGATGCGCGATTAGAGGCGTAACGCAATTTTCTTCTACTCCCTTCTTCCCATGGGCTTCCCAGCGATTCTCGTCGCAAATGACACCACTAGAGCAATAGAGCCAATGGCAGCAATAGAGAGCGCAAAAAGTGGCATTTTGTGGCACAATTACGTAATGCCCACAATAGAAGCCATCTTTTGCCAAGTACGGGCCGTGGCCGAGTTAGTGACAAAACGTGCCAATGACAGTGACTTACCTACTAAAATCCGAGTGTGCTCCGGAGTCAGGAATTACTGGACACGCCAATCGCACAGAAAATGATCGTTTCGACCGAGCACTCTTGTGACTAATAATCTCACCTTCGCACAGCACACGCGGCACCGCGACACCCCTTATCAACTATATGGCCAAAAACGGACGCGAATTCTCCGTGCCGCCTACTCTAAAACACGAACACACACGGCACGCCTGCCACTCTTCACTGCGAGTTTATTGCTTTACACGTGAATCTCGGTGCGTTAGTTCTTCTGGCCATCACCTCGGCCACTCTAGCACCGCTGGCCACCGCCGTTGCGGGGCTCTACTTATCGTTAAACTTCCAGACCTGCCGACACATGGGACACTGCTGGTTGGCCTGCGAATTGAGCCACTTCACGATGCAGTGCACGTGGAAGCAGTGCGAGCAGGCGCCCCAAACGAGCGGACAGTCGTCACCGGGAAGCGAGCAGTCGGGACAGCAGCCTTCGAAAGCCATTCGGCAGATACCGCAGTTGTCATCGTTCGCCAGCCATTTCCAGACAGCAACTCCCATCCAGCCTGCAAGTGAGGAAAACGATACTGTACCTGCGAAGAGCTCACACACCCACGGGAAAACGGAACGGAAAAGTGCTTCCCTCCCGGAAAATCGATAAACATAAACCTGACCCCTTTTTCCCTTTCTAGCGACCCTACGCCCTGCGGAATCGATCGGCCCAAGACAGCCAGCCAGCCAGCTCTCAAATTAGCATCGGCCCTGCTCTTGCTACTCAGGCAACCGAATTTTCCGGTTGACATTTCCTGGGCGCACACCATCAAACACCAGCACCACTACCGGCGCAATTCTGCGCTGCAGATGGAAAGGAAATGCGGAATTTCCATCACGCAGCACGCCGACGGAAAATTGGTTTCCCTGTCGTCGTCGCCCCTCGTGCGCGCCCGTGTTCGGCGTTGTTTACTTACTTTTCACCGTGACTTTCATTCTAATAACTTCCACATTCGAGCGCGCACCATCGGCAGAAGAAAGGGTGACCGAAGCACAACCACAATGCGCTCACTTGCACCGATCGAACAAACGGCGAAAGGCACCAAATTCGCGAGGAAATCCGTCCGTTTTCGTTCGGGATTTTCTGTTTTGATGCGGGTTAATCAAGCTTCTGCGATTTCGTTGTTCGTTCCGTGATTCTGACAGCTCACGTGCCCTTTCACGCACACACATGCAAGCGAAATATGGCTCTTCCAACTCCATCTGTCGGAGAAAAGTTAAACTAAAATTCTGTCAAACTGTTTAGGTTTATTTTTCACCCTTTCTACGACATCACTTGAAAAAACATTACTCAAAGAATCAAGACGATCTGGTGGAATTCTGTGCCCTCTGCGCCGTCTCTGTCCATCCGTTCCTTTGTTCTGTTCGTTCCCCTCGCCAGTGGCACGTTTTGTTTCCTCGTCTCGTCCCTAACATCTCCAGCGCAAATGGGTAACGTAGGCAGCAATCTACCTCGGGAGCGCCACAAATCTGGATCGAATGATCCGATTCCGGGATCCCCGATGAAGGACGATCAGGCGTTCGTGTTTGACCGCAGACCACAGGCCCACGCCGTCGGGTACCCGTACGTTCGCAACGACGAGGAAATGGATTACTCCCGATCGGTGCCGGAGCCGGAATTTGCACGCGAACCGCGTCAACGTTCCAACACGATGTCCGAAGGAACGACGCCTGCGGAGGGGCCCGGTGCCGGGGGGCCCGAATCGGAGGTCCAGGATGAAACGCTTCCGACGGTGTTCAAGTGGGACGGCGGAGGCAAACAGGTGTACATCAGTGGCACGTTCTCCAAGTGGAAGGCCCTGCCGATGGTCAAGTCTCACGGTGACTTTGTTACGATCATTAACATACCGGAGGGGGACCATCAGTACAAGTTCCTGGTCGATGGCGAATGGAAGCACGATCCCAAGCTGGTAAGGTGGAGATTGGCCCAACGGCGAGCAAGTCACGAGCAATGAAACATAATTCTCCCTTTGACCACCGTTACAGAAAAATGTCGAAAACGATACGGGCATCAAAAACAACCTGGTGACCGTGCGCCAGTCCGACTTTGAAGTATTCCAAGCGCTAGCCAAAGATAGCGAAGATACCGGCAAGGATGAGTCGAAAGAGTGGGGCACAGATATTCCCACCAGCAAACCGTGGGGCAAGGAATCGGGACCGCCCGTGCTTCCGCCCCATCTGCTGCAGGTCATTCTCAACAAGGACACTCCACTATCGGTAAGGAAGGGGTTTGCTAATGGAACAACCACGAGCGACCGCAATGACGCATCTTTCGATCCATTTCAGTGTGAACCGACGCTGCTTCCGGAGCCGAATCATGTAATGTTGAATCATCTGTACGCACTTTCGATCAAGGACGGAGTGATGGTTTTGAGCGCCACGCACCGGTATAGAAAAAAATACGTCACCACACTGCTTTACAAACCGATCTAAGAGGACGACACGTTTCTGCAGCCGCCTTCGAACGACATGTCGTCTGCCGCACCCTAGATAGAAAACTAGGAACCAAGGAAAATGTAACAAAAACAGAATAACCATTCGGTTCGGTCCACATCGGTTCGTTGAACACAAAAAAGCTAGCGAAAGGGCTATTCTTCAATCTCCGCAATATTACGATTTTCTGCGGACCGTTCAGCGGAACTATTCTCGCGAGTGACGTAATTGATACGCGAAAATTAGATGGGATGCGTGCCACGCCATGAATTCGAAACCGGATCGTTGATTAACGCGCATAAGGTGCAGAGATGCCCAATTTATACACTAGTTAACTCAAACAACTCAACAAAAAAGCGGCTCGCAATGGCTGGAGATTACCTCGTCGAGACGCGGGACGAAAATTGGATAGTTCTGGGCACCAGTAGGGCACCACACCACACCCAAGGCAGAATCGGCACCTTTCCCCTAAGCCACCAACGGCGAGTAAGTCGTGTAAATATTTTATTGCTAAACAAATGGCGCCCAGCGGCGCACAATAAACGTTTTCCAACAAGCTTTCACTTCGAAACGAACAAAAGAAACCGTGCCAACTATACGCGTTCGGCTGCGTGCGTCCCCTGTCTCATCCCGGAGTGGTAAATTTATTTCTAAAAAAATCCACATGAAATGCTTCCACGAGACTGTCACTGCTACGACCGTCGTGGATGGGATCCTTGGACGCACTCGAATCGGCGATTTCCTTATCGGAGTGCCCCTTGAGGGGTTCGTTTATGAGAAGCCGCAAGTCCAGTGTTCGGAGAGCGGTGGCTGAAACGATTGCAAACAGAATTGCTCGACTAATTCATATCGTGCTACGGTGAAGCTGCTTACAGTGGACGGGTTGGAATTCGAACTCTTGCTGCTGCATCTGTAGCCAGTTGTAGATGATTCGAAGCCGGCACTGAATGGCGGGACCAGCCAGCCGCAGCAGTTTACTGCGATATGCCGTGTGGAACACGTCGAACAGCAAAAGGGTTCCCTTTTGTGCTATGCCTTGCAGTCGAACAATGTCTAAACGAATACAAAATGGGTTAAGGACACTGTCGCTGGCGCAAACACCGATCTCTACTGTACCTGATTCCTCCACCAGCGTGTTTTGATGCCAACAGAGCAACACCCGATGCAGTAGCACTATGAACGCCGAAACTATCCGGATGTGACACAGTTCGCATAACCGGCCCACCTGGGATCGTTCCACGAAATCCTGTAGCCAGCGCGCTGGTTTCAGCATAGCATTCCGCAGAAAGCATATCGTATTTTCCACATTCGCTAGTAACGGTTGCAGCTGCCAGGACTCGTACGGAACGCTTGGCTTAACGGACGATTCCAACAGCGAGGCGTACATTTGCAGCGTGCACGTCTCGTCAGAAAAGCTGACCGTTTTCAATCGATACCTTTTGCTCGAATCGCTCTGTGAAGGGGCTCGTTTGCGACACAGTTCCTCCAGCGGCAGTGCGCTGCGCGCATAGCCAGACATTCGGCGCAAAAACTCCGACAGTTCCACCAAAGATGACGGTGCGTCAGTCTGGCAGAGGATGATCGAGCGGAACAGAACCATCAGCTCGCGCCCATCGCCGGCAGCTCGGTGGAACTGGAAGCTGATGCCCTTTAGCAGCGCCGCCACACCCGTTACCATTCCGTGGTGCATCTGAAAGGCACTCTTTGGAGAAATGCGTTAAAAACGAGCACGATCCCGCAAGAACGGCCTGCTGATACCTACAGAGTTGCTAATGAGTTTAACGTCCCTTGCCAGTTGCTCCAGAAGCCCGTTTCTAAGCAACGTATCGGTTACCAGCTCGCTCGATATTCTGCACAGCAGGCCCAGGAGGGCAAGGAAACGACGCGTAACTTTCGCCTGTTCGCCCGAGAACAGTTCGTCGCGCTGGAAAATACTCATCGAGCAGTGGTCCATTTTGCTGCGGCTACAGCTTGGCGCCATTTTTCGACCAACGGCACCGGCGTTGGTATTAACTTCTTTCTCTTTCGCCAAAGCAGGCGCCAAACGGCTACAGTATTGCGTGATGTCGCGAAACGCTTGTTCACACGATCGCACGACGGTGGCAAGCCGGGCAGCCGGGAGCTTCAAGTGGGTTTTCGAGCCATTAGGTTGGGTGATGAGCTGCGTCAGAACGGTTTGGAGAGCGTTGAGCCGTGCTATCATTAGTGAATCGACTCGCGAAAAATTAGAAAACTTCCTCCACCGACCGTGCTGTTCGGCGCTTTCGGATGATATTTCAAATACGTGTGGATCAACCGTTACACGACGATCGGGTGACGGTTCTTCCCCATCGCGAAGCATCAGCCGTGGCAGGAGTGCTGAGAGAATGAAACTTTCCACCACCACCGGTGCTGGCTCCGGCGGTGGATCCATGCCGCGTGGTTGTTCCACACTGCGCACTGTATTGTTCAGGCGCTTGGTACGTAGATTCATCACTTCCATATCCTTGGACTCCAGTTCGACCTTTTGCGACATGATCACTTTCTCGAGATCTCTCAGCTTTTCAACCCATTCTTTTTTTATCGTTTCCTTCTCACGGATCTTCTCCATGCGCAGCTGCTCGTTGGTGCTCTTGACCGTTTTCAGTTCGTACCGCAGCACGGACACCTCGCCGTCCTTTACCTGTGCCTTTTCCACCGCTTCATTGTAGTCCTTCTGCAGTGTTTCCGCCTTTCGTTCGATCTGCTCAAGCCTATTGGTCAGAAACTTCACCTGGATGTCCTTCGCATGTTCCTGCTTTTTAGCAGCCTTTTCTCTGGCCTCTTGTTCGGCTTTCGCCCGCTCAACGGCGTGGTTCGTGGGAACTACACTTGGCATACCGTTGACCGCTTCACCCAAAGTGGTTTCAACCGAGGTACTGGTTGCGCTCGTAGTACATTGCTTCGATGGTAGCGACGGAGCCTTGAACACGCTAGAAGAGCATGACGGCGTCGCGTTGTCGCTCGGTTCGAGCCGTCCCCTTACGGCCGGTTTCTGGTCCTCCTGACGAAATTCATTTAAATTGAACTCATCATCGAACTCGTTGTTGAAATAGTCGTCGATCTGATTTCCAATGGTCTGATAGTTGTCGTCGAACTTTTCCGAAAAAATGTCGTCCATACCGTCGGCAAACAGCTCAGCGACCAGTTTATCCTTGGCCCTCGGTGGGTGCTTAGCAATCGCGAGACCGTTTCCCATGGAAACGGTTTGCGTGCTTGTCTTTACATGGCTACTAAACTTTCCGAACGTAATGTCCGCAGCCGACGAACCATTGAGCACTTGTTGAGACATCTCCAACTCTTCGACGGCCTGCGAGGCCAACACAATAAACTCGTCGTCCTCATCGCCCCAAAGAGAGTCAATTTTTTGGTCATTTTTGGCAACTGCTGTGCGGTAAAGAAAATGATATTACACAATGTAGCTTCTTTCCCGTAGCTTTTGATCTTACTGCTGGATCGTTTATTCGATGAACTGGTTGCTAGCGGTGGTGGCGGTGGATTGTCGATGTCGAGCTTCGGTTTCTTTGCGTTTACCGGCTGTTTCAGTTGAAAATGGCCCACTCTTTTCGACATAATTACTCCCTTTTTACACACCGAAAATTGTTAACATTTCATTCAATAACTTAACACTAAAATACGACAAAACAGCAGAAGACAACAATCCTAAAATTAGCGATAACACGCAGATAACACGCGCCTTGATTATTCAACATTCGCTTGTTTTGGTTGAAATCTCGGCGCCAGTTTGACAGTTGCGATGCTTTTGCCGCTGGGAAGAAGAAGAAGAAGAAAATTCGCAGCCTCAGAACAAAATTCGCAGCTACCGTGACGTTTCCTTGACAGCGAATGTCCCAGTGAAAATGCTATAGGCTGTAAATAGTATCGCTTACGCAGCCTATTCACGTTCGCTTGTCGCTTACCGCAGCCATAGAATATTTTGAAACCAAATGGACCGGTTTAAGATCTAATAATTCTGCGTTTTAATATTTTTGTAGTCTATAACAAATCATGATAAGATCAAAGCAACCGTAATAACCATCCTAGGCATCGTAATCAAAACTTGAAAGTCTACAGTTGAAAGATTATGAGACTTTGCGCGCCTTCTTTAAGTAGAACAAAAGGTCATGATAATGCTGAATATTACTTTGAATATTCAGGCCACTTATTGAACATTGAACAATCAGCTACGGGTGAATAACATGTCGAAGAAAACTATTTCAGAAACAATCATTTCAGAACACTCTCTGAACGAGCAGCAAGATCGAGGCCTAAGTGGTAAGTCCTTCTACGTGATGATATAATTTACGTTTACACTCCCTGCGTACGTAAATCATCTACCCCTGATCGCTGTTTTGCTTCCTTGTCTACGACATACTTAAACGTTCCGCGGTACCATAAATAAACGCCGCGGCGTGTCATACAAAACGCACTGCCGCACATAAAACTGCATCTCTCCACAGTGCGAGTGAGGGGAGCAGCGAAACACGTGCGCTATGGGAGGTGAAGATATGAAATATAGAGCCACCAAACGGACACATGTTTTTAATTATTCTTACCCACCGAAATTGCTTTTACACAAAATTAGAAACATCGATCCTCCTCCGTCTCAACCGGGGCGTAGCATCAGCCCCTCCCATTTCCTTCGTCGCACCGTGGCCAACATTTTAAGCCGGGTTACCATAATATTCAAGTGGCAGTATTTTGCGCTCATCTTCTTTTCGTAGCGTTTCTTTGATGCAATTCTGCCTCTCTAGAGCGTTGCGATGGCGTTTGATGTAAATTAACATTCATTTGCCCTGACACTACATTTTGCCTGCCGGTATTCCTTTCATCCAGCCCAATGCTTCCCACGTTCGAGCGTTTCTCAATTGATACGCGAGACTTAGTTTCATCACCATTAGTAACATTTTCGTCACCCGAGTAATCGCCCAACAACGGTTGGCCAGAAATATTCTCCCAAAACGCAGCACTGTGCTAGGAAGATTCGACGCGACGAGGGTCGAGCTGGGAAAGACCATTAATAACGTTGATATTAATTGAAGTTTACACGCAGTTATGTTTATTAGTTTTAATTGTCTGCCACTGCCAGACAGTGCGTAGCGCAGAGCAAAACACCCTACCGTTTATAGGCGTCCCCAGTTTCGACTCTACGCAAAGGATCGTCCCAACATTGCACCATCAAAACCATACTCGCAATCGATAGGCAGCATCAATTTATGCTGAGATCCGGAGAGGCTCACAATTGATTTCAATTAATACTTCAAAAATGCTGCAAATTGAACACGTGTCTGTCAAAATCCTGCATCTCGATACGCTTGAAGAAGAAGTGCCAATACATGCTTAAAAGCAATTAGTTGGAATTGTAAAAACTTTCAGTTTCATAATGGGCCAACTATAAAAATTGCACCATTCGCAGAACACTAATTTCCCGAGCCTCTCCGCATAATGCTAGCTAGCTTGAGGAAAATTCAGGAACTCCTAAATACTCGCTCACTCGTCTTTAAATTAGCTCAACCAGCAAAGCTACACATGTGTTCATGATCGCGAGCCAGAGACCTCCTCGATCAGTTTTGTCCGGGAGCTGGCGTGAATCGGACGTGTAGTTTAAAGTCTGCCCGGGAGTCTTGGCCTGCGTCTTAGTGTGGTTCTGCTGCGGTACCGAAAGGATGTGCTCACTGGCTGGTCATCTTGGGAAGCGATAGGGAGCGAAAGCGATTATGAATGAAATCAGTGCGGACGAAGTTTCTGTTTGCTGATAGTGCTGGACCGATTCTGATAGGGCATCGATCGTTCGAACAGTGTTTGCATTGCACGGCCCAGCCGAGTAATCCGTACCGAGAAACTGAAGGGGCTCCTGTGCCTTCGGCTGATAAGTGAACCGAGTCGGGAGAGATCGAAAGTGACTTAGAAGAGCTTCGGTGAAGATCTTTAGTTTGTGTGTGAGTGTACGAAAAAAGTTAGTTAGAGGCATTAAGCCCCGCCTGCGGCATTGGCAACGTGGTTTTGATAAGTTCTTCAAACAGATTCTTAAAGTGATGCGAGCAGCATGTTGCGCAAAAGTGAATTACTGTATGTGATCGGTGTGCTATTGTTACCTCTCACATTGGCGATCGACCCCCGCGATCTGTACAGCTATGCCGACGAGCTGAGTGAAGTGTTGCCCCGCGGAGACGAGGAGTTTAGATACATCGACCTGGAGATGCCAGTCTATTTCTACAACGAAAAATATGATCGCGTATACGTAAGTGATCACTAATCGAGTTTGCTCACTCTTGGGTGAATCAAACCGCAAAACCGACAGCAGATTTCAAAGTCTTCAGGAATCGGGAATCGGCTGCCTGTTTCCGTGAGGGTTATCAATAGACCTCGGTGTGCGCAAAATCGTCCGAAAGTCCGCCGTAGCGAATGGGATTATAAGCTTACGAGAGACACTTAAGCTACGTTCAAAAGATGACGAATTATCAAATCTCCTACATTTTGTGGGATCGTTCTGCGAAAGTGTGCTGTTTTAACTTGCCCAAGTAGCACCCTAGACCACAAGTCAGTGAAAGTTATAGCGTCCTTATAGTTATAGTGAGCTCAATGTTTTAGCACACTGTTCAGTATTTCGCACCGAGAAGGGGCACTAATTTAACGCCACCCTGGTGTACTGCTAACAACAAAACTGAACTTTCTCTTATCAGCGAATAAAACATTAGCAACTACTTGGTAAAAAAAACGGGGCTCGTGTTACGCAAACGTTGAGCATTCAAATTGTCTTCCAGCGATGGTACTCTCGTTTGAAGACGATCAGTAGGAGCGTTTGTTGTGCCAAGTGCGCCATGATGATAAGCCGGCCACAGATTATGTTCCCGTCCCGTCCGCATGAATAGACTGCGTTGTAAATTGGATGCTGGAGAATCGGCACGGATTCACGTATCGTTGATTTTTATTTTATGTCGTTTCAAACACCATACCCACAGATCAACACCAACGGTATTCTGTCCTTCGGCGGGGAGCTGGTTGGATTCCTCAACCTACCTTTCCCGCTGGGCAACCCAGTAATAGCGCCGTTCTATGCCAACATTGACACCACACTGCCAAACGATACGGCCACGGTCGTCTACTTTAAATCTCGCGATCCGGCGCTTCTCGACCAGACCACGATGCTGGTGCACGAGACCTTCAGTAGGCACGTGGATTTCGAGGCACATCAAGTGTTTGTGGCCACCTGGGAGCATGTAGGCCACTACAACATGAAGAACGTCGTGCAGAACTCCTTCCAGGTGGCCATCATTCAAGGTGACACCGATACGTTCGTCCAGTTCCTTTACCCGGACAATGGCATTAACTGGATACAGGGCGATACTGGGGACAGCGGATTGCCCGATGTGCGCGCTCAAGCTGGTTTCACCGGAGAAGACGATCGTATCTTTAATCTACCAGGATCTGGCACAGATAATGTGAGCACCTCGCTATGATCCCCGCTCGTCCCAGGACCATCAGGGAACTCTCATGGAACATTTTTTTGCTCACCAGGTACGGCACTTGACCGTGTCATCGAACGTAAACCATCCGGGGGTGTGGCTGTACCGCGTTGGGCCGCTCGATCCGGAAGGCAACGTTGAACAACCGGACCTAGTATCGCAGCAGGACTCGCGGGAACCTAGAAGCTGTGCTGATGGGGGGCGCTTCAAGTGCCACTCGTCAGCATCCTGTGTAGACAACGTATCGGGCTATTGCTGCCAATGCAAATCAGGTTTCTACGGCAATGGGTTCAGGTGAGTTTAACAGGCAGTGTTGAGATCCTTCGATATTCTTCAACGTCCTGTGCGTCTGTGTCGTTTCATGCTGGGTCACCTACGTTTCAAGTTGTGTGAAGAACGACGTGCCTCTGCGAGTGGCGGGCAAGGTGATGGGAAACGTTAACGGCGAACTAATCGACACGCAGCTGCAATCATACATAGTGATGGCCGACGGTCGGACCTACACCGCCATCAGTCCGCTCGAGGAGCAGATTGGAACGGATCTACAGTTGGCACAGATACTGGGTGGTACGATCGCGTGGCTATTCGCTAAACCCCTCGGTGACACGATTAACGGATATCAGCTGACGGGCGGAAAGTTTAACCACAGCAGCACACTCCAGTTCGAGTCGGGCGAATTACTTCACGTGACCCAACGGTACAGTGGTCTAAATGTTTGGGATCAGCTCGCTCTGGATGTGGAGCTGTCGGGAAAGTTGCCGTCGGTGCCGGTCCTCGAGAAACTGCAGCACGAAGACTACACCGTCATGTTCCGTCGGGCGGGTAAAGGACGTCTGCAAACCGTGAGCACCCACAAATACCGCGTGGCCTCCCAGTCCCGAGACATCACGGCCACACTCCACCAGGATATTGTGTACGAGGAATGCGCCGGCAGTGATCAAACGCACGCGGGTAAGGAGGAAGCTACGCTGAAAATTACGCGCGTCAATCTGGGCTACGAACCGCGAGAGAAGGCCGTCCGCATGGGAATGCTGAGCAAAACGATCGTTGGCGATCAGTTTAATCCGTGCGATGAGGCCAATTGTGGCGACAACACCATTTGCGTCCCGAAGGCGGACGATACGTACGATGTAAGGGCGAATTACTTCAGTGCAAAGTTCAGTTCCCTTCACTCCGTGCCCTCTTTCTAATTTCTAGTGCAACTGCAAGAACGGATTCACCTATGTACCGTACGGAAACTCCGACCGGGTCAACTGTGTCGACATTGACGAATGCTCGAGCATCAACATCTGCGACCAAAATGCTCAGTGCCACAACGAACCAGGTGGTTACAGTTGCCGCTGCATTCCGGGATACGAGGGGAACGGCTATCAGTGCGATCCCGTCAATCAAAGCCGGCCAACGCCTTCTTCTTACACCGTTGCGACACCGTCGAGCTCGTATAGCTACAACGAGGTAGAAAGTGATCCTATTCGTGAGCAACCAACAGAATGCGAGGTATTTAACATCTACATGCCGCTCCTATGCTTTATCCTAATCTAACTGGTCCCCTTCTGCAGCGGTGTGCCGAGTTTGCGGATTGTGTGGAAGGTCAGTGCGAATGCCGTTCCGGCTTCTCGGGCGATGGTAATTCGTACTGCCAGTCCATTTGCGATCGCGATAGCGTTTGGAATGGGGAAGCCTGCGTAAAGGAAACCTACGCCGAGGAGTGTAAGTAAAGTACCCTGGAGAATGGTAATGCGCCAACTAATGCTTATCTGTGGCGTACACAGATGAAATAGCTCCTTTCTGTTCCAACATGGGATGTACTTGCCCCTCGGGGTATCAGCTGATCGAGTATGCGTTCAACCAAATCTGTCGCCTGGTAGATCCGGAGTCATTGCACGAGGAAGTCCCGGCGGATGTGGCGTCGTGTGACGTAGAGAACAACTGCAGCCCCCATGCTAACTGCGAGTGGCGCGAGAATCTGTACCGCTACGAGTGCATCTGCAATCCCGGTTACGATGGCAATGGTTACACGTGCGTGGAGAAGGAAGTATCCTGCCTGGATGATCAGGACATCTGCGACATTCATGCGTCCTGTAATTACATCCTTAATCTTAAAATGTCGATTTGCGTGTGCAACAAGGGCTACGAAGGTGATGGCCGCTCTTGCCAACTGGCACCCGAGTGTGCGGTGAGTGATGACTGCGGCATGAACTCCGGATGCCAGGACGGTGTCTGCGTGTGCCAGGAGGGATACGAGCGCGATCTGTCTGATTTCTGCGTACGGGCCGGCTCCTGTGGAGGGGCATACTGCGCAGAAAACGCAATCTGCATTGTCGATGCTCTGCAGAAGATTCCGTATTGCCACTGTCCGCAAGGCTTCATCGGAGACGGTGTATCGCAGTGCAAGTCGATCCCTCCGCCGTGCAATGTGCGTAATAACTGTGGCCTACATGCCTCCTGCTCTCCAAGCTACCGGTAAGTTGGGTGATGGGGGGATCCGGCTATCAAGTCTGGAGGATGATTTAAGTTCTTCGCACTTTTCCAGGGAGCCCTCGAAGTACGAGTGTGTCTGTAACTCCGGGTACTTTGGTGATGGATTTGTCTGTACTCCCGAGCGTAACTGCGCAAATATTCCGAGCCTCTGCGATTCCAATGCGCGTTGTGACTCGACCACCAGCGGTTATCAGTGCATCTGCAGGGATGGGTTCATCGGAAACGGAACCGTTTGCAATACGGCCCACAGGCTGGTCGATGGGTTCTTGCTCATCAGCCAGGGGGTCGCCAACATTCGTCTTCCACTCAGCGGTAAGGCCGGTTTCCCCGTAACGATGGCATTCATGTCGATCGGGCTCGATCGTGATTGTGCCGAGGGACGCATTTACTGGAGCGACATCGCGGCACAGCAGATTCTCAGCGCAAAGTACGACGGAACAGACCAAAAACCATTCATTACCAAGGACATTGTCTCCCCGGAAGGGGTGGCAGTGGACTGGATTTCCCGGCGCCTGTACTGGACCGACTCGGCGAAGGATACGATCGAGGTGGCGAGTTTGGAAAATCCAGACCAACGCTCGGTGCTGGTGTCCAAGTATCTTGTCAACCCGCGGGGCATCGCGGTAGATCCACACCAGAGCAAACTGTTCTGGTCGGACTGGAACCGTGATGGGCCGAAAATCGAGTGGTCCAATCTGGACGGAACCGAGCGACAGATGCTTGTCGGAAGTCCACAGGTCGAGCTTCCGAACAGCATACAGGTGTCGATGGCCAGCGGAGAGCTGTGCTATGCCGATGCCGGAACGAAAAAGATTGAGTGTGTCGATACGTACAGCAAGCAGATTCGCACCGTGGCCAGCAATCTTAGCTATCCGTTCGGTTTAGCCGTTACCGACGATCTGTTCTACTGGACCGATTGGTTAACGTAAGTGACGAGCGATCATCCGCAGGGCAGGAGTGTTCGGTGTAAAAACGTTCGCTTTTCTTTTCAGTAAAAAAATCGAAAGCATCAACCTGTACGGTGTGCGTCAGAAGAGTATGAACTCGCCAGTATTCGGGAATCATAAAATGTACGGAATGACCGCCGTGACGGACAAGTGTCCACTTTTCCACAGCCCGTGCGTCATCAACAACGGCGACTGTCCGGAGGACAAGATCTGTCTCATCAACCCACGGGCGCCCTCGGGTAGAAGCTGCAAGTGTACCAATAATTGTAACGACGTAATACTAGACTACTGAAAGCGAACGATAGAAATCCACACAGATGGATTCTTTGAGTGCAGCCTTCGGGGAAAGGTCAAAAGAAGAATTTTGTGTTGCTGCAGTTTTTGTCTCTTAAAGTAGATTAGAAAAACCACGAGTGTCGTTGTACGGAAGCATTTCTAACTTCAATAAAATACAACCTAAACTTTTCCTTACAAACCATTTTATTACGACACGATCAACAGCATTTTTTACTTTATTGCAGTTTTTTTTAAATTACTTACTTTTGAACCCCTCGAGGAATATTTTTTCCGGCAACACTGCCTTGCCTCGGCCAACTGACAGCTCTCTGTTTTGACGACTTCGTGTTTCGTTTTCGTGTTCGTGTTTTGTATTTTTTTCCCCATTCACCATTCTCGCAAAGTTGTTCCGCGCGAATCTGAATTGCGTGATTGTTGTTTCGTGCGTGCGTGTCTCTCGACGGATCTTTGTGCGAAGGTCCCTTGCCTTACGCACTGTTCTGTTTCGTGCTGAGTGGCTCAGTGTGTTTGTTTTGTGGTGGAAAGTCGGTCAATCGGCAACATAAAGACTGGACCGTCGGAATCGAAACCACGATGGCCAGCAGCAAACAGTACGTGCTGATCATAAACTTAAGAAAAAGTTTTTTGTTAACTCACTAGAGAGGGATCGCACTTACTGGCGTGTGCGTGCGTGTCTGTGTGTTACTGTGTTTTTAATGTTTTGTTTTCCGAACCGTTGAGTCCGTGTTGCAGCATAATTTCCATCATCCTTTCATTTGTATTGAAAATCATCGATACGTTTTCGTCCGTTTGGTTATAAATTCAATTTAACTCGTCGGTAATCGCAAGCGGATAGCTTTTGCCTTTCGATGTAGCCTGCGTTTCACAACATCAACATCACAGGTTGCTGACCCGCTCATGGTTACCAGCCAGTGCAATCGTAGTAGCCACCAGTACGACATAGTGGAGGGCTTGTGTTATGTAATCCAAGAGGGCAGGTTCGGGCACCGCAATATCACCTACTGAGACGCCTCGTTCGCCATCCTACTGCAATTTCAAATCTTCCACCGCTTGCTGTGTAACAACCTGTGCCAGGAAGACGGAAACAAATGCACTGATACCGTAAAGCTGAAAGAGGAAGACTTTCCGGTCCCCAACCAAACGTCTGGATTGTCTGGGTTCATGCTGCGCTGTGCCCGACTTTGCATATCAGCTAGCCGCTCCGAACGGCTTGGCCTGAATGTCCGGGCCACGGGGTGAAACGTGGAATTTAAAAGCGCAGTAAGAAGCAGCACAACCAAAGTGCGACAGCGCCCCGTTGATGACGTGCACGCAGCAGGAAATTCAAATTTAGCACTGCTGCCATCGGAACGTTGACGAGAAGAAGATGTGCAACTCCGGTTTCGGTGGGAAAAACGAAATGTGATGAAGTGAATCTCCCGCAACGAAAAGCAGTCGTTTCCAACTGCCGAAACAACTTGGTCTTTATCGATTTTCATCGTGGCCCAACGGCGCCGCGTGCTGGTGTTCAAATTCGACGGACCTCATCGAATGCGAAGCCGCTACGAACCCACGACGACCATCATCGATTGCTGTGCTTCCTTCGCAGGGTAAGTGTCACATCAACATTTGTACAATTCGATGAAGAATTACTAAGACGGTCCTACCGGTGTCTGAAACCGGTGACGCCACCACGCGATACACTGACCGATGCAACTGCCAAGGGATCCCACATCGGCACATCAAGTACTAGTACTTCGTATCCCCGAGCGTATGCTATCGGCGCCTGAATATCCTTCCGTGGGGGATCGCTGCCGTGCCCATCCAGACGCGCACCGGGAGTAACTTATCACGAGGCAATGACGGCAACACACTACATCTAGTCGAAAGTGGCTTCGTTGATTTACTGCTCTTGTTTTTTTTGGCTTCTCACTGTCCAATGCCGAGTCCTATTTTTAAAATGCTTCCTTTTTCCGATGGGCGGTGCTCTTCGACTTCGACGAGTCGTCGAGTCGTTTGGCGGGCATTGCAGGAAAATGCAAAGTTGTCAAGATCCGCGTGTCTCAGTGACCATTGAAATTGGTTCGACGAAGGTAGCGTTGCACTGCCGAGATCGCTACCCGGAGCTCTACGATGCCCAAGGAAACGTCGCGTTAATTGCAGCGTGGTGCCCATGCACTAGAGCTAAGGATTACTGTTTGGACGGTCCTTAGACGGCCAAGTGTACAAAAGTGATCGAACATTGAAGTGCCGCGATAGGGTTGGTGATTAAAGCATGATGGTGTCCAGTGCCACCGGTAGTAAAAGTAAGTGCTCAGTATAATGGAACGGGGCCAAATAGAGTGACATTTGTCGAAAAAGTAATCAATCATCTCCGTACAGTTGTCCCTTGGCACATTATCGATGGTGGTGGTAAGAAGTTGTGCTACTTGCTCTTGGCGTACTCTCAAAACTAATGTTATGGTCTCGTAAAATATTCATGAAGACCAGATCAATACCGCAAAAGGGCACTTGGTCCACAAGTATGTTACGTCTTCGACGCTCGTTTCTGTCGCGCTAATCGACCGGAAATCGTCGCCATTGCGGAAGCACTGTGAGTGGGTTGCTTGCAGCGCGTTTGAATATTTCATCGGGAAATCTTATGACTTACGGGAGCATTTGAAAATAATGGGTTCTGTGGGTGCTCAAGGCGCTGACCGGACGAAAACCGTTTGTTGCCATTTTTGTCAGTGGAAAGTTCTTACTTTGGCAAACGCGAACATGAGGGACGCCAAAAACCTGCACTATGGATGATGCACGGGGCAGAAAACCGAGAACAGAGTGACCGTTGCATTGAGGTGCTACATTTTTTTAAAATAAAGGCAACAATATTCTGCATTTTCTTCTTCACAGCATTGCAACTGCCCAGTATGCTGCGGCTGCAATTCTATTTTCTTTCACCGTCGCCGCACACTTGATGCCATCTTCTCGTCTCAGTAGCAACACCGTGTACGGCGTGAATTTATTGGCCTACGGCAACAGCACGTGCGCGTGCTTGCCGGCTCGAATGCATCCTCTTACACAATTCAGCGCTCCTTGAAGGGGGTTCTAAAATTAGGATCAAAACAAAACCTCGTGGCCGCCGCGAGTGCTTCGTGTTTCCTCGGGATTCCGGAATTGAATCACGAACTCATCATCATTCACAGTTCTTTTTCACAGCAACGTTGAACGGTTCGGCTTCCCGTTGAGTGTTTTCCATAAGAAAACTTACATTTCCATAATTAAAATGAAGTTGTCCACTCTACAAGAAGGACTGCCCAAAGGACCCTCGGCCCTCTTCCGTGAAATATCGCGCGCCCAAAACGCGTCGTCGCGAGTGTCGCGAGTTCGGCCTAACAACGGAAGGCGGTTGGGACTTACGACACAACGAGTGCGCCGAAGCATTGTTTATTTTTGGCATTTTTTTATTTCGACTTCGCGTCTTTTGCGTTTCGGCGGCCAATGTCGTGCCCCCGCTCGTAAAAGCGTGTGGTCCAATAAAAAGTCAACGAAAGTTACACACATACCGTGCGGTTGCCGGTGTTTGTGTGGTTCACGGGGCGAAAACTCCATGGCAACATTAATTTTGGCCACAGCCACGCTAAATTGCATTCCGCCAATCATCAGCCCATCTGCGCTGTATTGACTCAAACTGTTCATGCCTTTTTTTATTTTCACATCGCCTGTCAATAGAAGGATTTTTTCAATTTTCTGACCCAAACAACGGACAGCTATCCGTATCCGGGGTCTAATTCTTGCGTCATTCCTCCGACCATGATTAAGGTCGCTTTGGAAGGTCGTTGGAGTGAAAATTGAATGAAGTGTTTCTAAGCCGCATACATCGTGAGTGATCGATTGTCAGCACAATTTAGCAGAATGGCCAATCATTAGTATCACATGGCGTTAAGAAAAACGACTTGTTCGCACTTTGTATCAGTTTGCAAAACATTATTCAATCATCTGGTTCTTACACCACCATCGGTGGCGCTTCCCAAAACAACGCCTCTCAGGACCGACCGTTTCCGCCACACTTATTATCATCTAATCAACCGAAGTCCCTGTCATCAGGTGCGGCTGTAAATCTATACAAACGCAAACCGCCTATCTGGACCGTACTACTATCGCGTGCGTCGTTATTATCGCCCGATGGCGCTCGAAAGCATAACGCGGGCTTCGCAGCTGTGAGCTCTCTGAACTCGCGGTCAGCTCGCGAAATCACTATGGGCCACTTTCACCTGGGATTTAAAGAATTGTCCACCCCTGACAAGATACTACTTTACTTCTTGGAGCGTCAAATGCCCGTATTTAATGCTTGTTTGAATTATTTGGTATTGAGTGGTGTTGGGCAAAATTGAACCCATGATGGACTGATTCCGCGAAATAACTTTTCAACCCTTTCGGACACTAAGCCCCACGGTGGCGGTGAGATCTTCGCTCTCCACACACTTGTCGGCATCGAAATCCGGTGGCACTCACTCGCCTCGGTATAACATCGTCGTGCTTCGCGGTACTCTGGGTAGTAGCGATAAAGCGCCACTCGTTTTCGTGTTGTCCGCGAAGCTCTACGCGGTTCTGCGGCGATGATACTAACATCGCAATTTGGCAGAATCGTGCTAGAATCTTAGGAGGATCACAAGCAGCACTTCCTCTGAACGGAGTATTTTGTGTCCGATCTCCTGCAGAGCCCACGGTTGAAGGAGTAGCCGCAGCATTGCCAACGGACACGGGTGCCAGCCCCACCGACACCATGCAGCAAACGGCAGCGACGGGCCGGACGGAGATGCGGCCGGTCAAGTACCACTACGCCGATTCCTTCTGGTGTACCTACCTCGTGTCGGTGTTTGCGGCCAGCATCGCCGAAACGGTCACCTACCCGCTCGATCTGACCAAAACGCGCCTCCAGATTCAGGGCGAAGCCGTTGTGGCGGCCGCAAATGGAACCGGTAAGAAGGTAAGCATAAGCAAGAGCACTGACACCATGATCCCGTGATCTAATCGGCCAAAAAGGCCGGGCTCGATTACGGGCTATCGGTTACGTTCGGACATTTGCATTTCACAAAACATAACATTGATAGACAATCGGAATTGGCATGTTTGTTCCACGTTTGCGTTCCATCGTTCCTGTCCCTGACGAGCGCTAACGCAGTGCTGAAAACGTGGGGTTTATTTAGATAAAAAATTAACACTCATACCGCGTAGATCGGGTTGCGTTAGCATAATCAATAAAAGAGCGTTGGCAACAAATTACGGTAACGAAAGTGGATATCTCAATCCAACAGCTTTTGCTGCGGTCCTTAATGGTTCCTTCCTTTTCTTCAGACCAAATATCGTGGAATGCTGGCCACAGCAAACGGTATCATCCGCGAAGAGGGCGCCCTGAAGCTATGGCAAGGCATTACGCCAGCCCTCTACCGGCACCTCGTGTACAGGTAGGTTGCCCTGGGCCCGTCCTTGGCCGTTTCACAAAAATATTAATCTAAAATCCGCTTCTTTTTGTTCTAGTGGCGTGCGCATTGTTACGTACGATGGGTTGCGAAAGAAGATGCGCAATGGCAATGAATCGTTCGCCCTGTGGCAAGCGGCCCTGGCCGGTGTCGGCGCGGGTTCGCTGGCGCAGTGGCTTGCCTCGCCCGCCGATCTGGTGAAGGTCCACGTCCAGATGGAAGGCAAACGGCGGCTGCAGGGGCTGGAACCGCGGGTGCACAGTGCGGCGCACGCGTTCCGCGAAATCATCGCCCGCGGTGGCATCTTCGGCCTGTGGAAGGGTAGCGTACCGAACGTGCAGCGTGCTGCCCTCGTCAACCTGGGCGATCTGACGACCTACGACACGGTGAAGCACTTTATCATGCACAAAACCGGCCTTCCCGACTGCCACGTGGTGCACATCATGTCGTCGATCTGTGCCGGGCTCGTCGCCGCCACAATGGGTACCCCGGCGGACGTTGTCAAGACGCGGGTGATGAATCAACCGACCGATGCCAGTGGCAGGTGAGCGGGGCGCAACCATAACCAAGATCTGCATTGGACTTAATCGCTCGACGTTTTCTGCCTTCCACACAGAGGTTTGCTGTACAAGGGTTCGATCGACTGTCTTCAGCAGACCATTGGCAAGGAAGGATTCTTCGCACTCTACAAAGGATTCCTGCCCGTTTGGATTCGCATGGCCCCGTGGTCGCTGACGTTTTGGCTCTCGTTCGAGCAGATCCGTGCCTATCTCGGGGCGAGTGAATATTAAACGGGAACACAAGTTTGCACAAACCCGAACAAAAAATGGCAGCGGGCCATCCCAGGGCCATGTCGCCTGTGCCTGTGCCATCGCCAATTGTTTTCATTACGAGCTGTAGCTGTACCATTTTACTGATCAAACATATCTCGTTTCGGATTTCGTGATTCTTCCAGCGAAGGAAGCAATTAACCAAACTAAGTCGGTCCCTAAGAGAGCTGCTGTTGTTTTCCGTACCATTTCCGTGGTCGAAGCTGTGATTTAGAGTAGAGCGTAGAGTAGTCAAATAGTAGGGAAACTGGTTATATTCTTCACTGTCACTTACTACTACCCCTTTGCTATAGTAAAACGTTCAACCAGGCAGGAACCAGTGTTCGAAGGTAATGTGCGAGTAACTCGTTTCCTATATTACGATTAAGAAGAGCTCAGGAACACACGCATCACTACTGGCACGTTGTGAAAGGGGCTGTCCGTACACCGTATCATCTCCCCTCGTTCAGTCTTTCATTCCATATCGCTACACACCTCTATCACCCAAACCGAACCGAATGTGAAGTGTGCGCCTTGATATCGAGCGTGTCGAGTTAGTGAAGCTCGCTCCATAATATCCCTCAACCAACGACGACAATACTGCGAACCTTTTGTATGTTACACCACAACGTCAAGAGTCCCAACGAAGCACGACATGCAAACGGCCAGTTGGGAAGGTTTTCTGTTTTTGGCCACCGTGTCTGCAGACCACCGCCACCGTGGCCTATCGACGAAAGTGGTGGAAACACTCGAAACCTAAACTGTAAATAGGTAGGATAGTGGAAAAAAGGATAATAACAATACTACAAGCTACGTAGGGCCGGTTTAATAGCCTGGGTAGTTCAGTACCGGCCACAACCGGCGTTGTTGGTACGAAGACTTAGCCTATAGTAACTAATTCCTGAACCGCGATATTGTTGTAGTCCCGTTTTTTCGTAGATCTTTGTGCTTAGAAATGTGATTCTAAGATAAAATAAAAAGAAACAAGCATCGAACTGTTCCACTGTTCCTATAACATAACCGTCCCGATTGTTGTGATCATTGATCAGTGGTGATGATCGGCTGATTGATCGCTTTGCAGACGGTTGAGCAAACACTCCGGAGCATGGACCTGATTGATTGACTACCTACATTTGTGCAAATAGTACGGACGCGTTATAAAATGTCCATAAAAAGGCCACGCAAAAGGCAATAATCACAGACTCCGGCGGGATGGCTAAACTTCAGTTCGTTTTCACCTTCTTATTACACTGCGCCCTGCAATGCGCTGGCGGAGATGCTGGTAAGCTTCGGATTGATCGATGGTTCTGATCGCGGATTTATTGCACGGTACACTCCATCATTCCAGAGAGGACCCCCGAGATAGGGTACCGTTTTGTGCCGGTGGAGCATGGAGTTTTCAACTTTCAGGTTCGTGCCTCGAGCGATGTGCATATCGCATTCGATAGCAATCTCAATGACGCCGACCACGTGCTGGAGCTGTTTATCGGTGGCCGCAACAATACGAGCTCTGGGATTCGTTCGAGCGTAACGGGGCTCATCGAAACACCGACACCGAACGTGCTGAGTGCGGACGAGTACCGATCCTTCTGGATTCGCTGGGACAAAACAGTGAGCTACCGGCGTGTCCCGACGGAGTTTGCAACGGGACTGACGGGTTCCGCTTCCTTCCGCAGGCAATTACCTTTGGCAGGAAAGATAGCGATACTGCGCTGCTATCCTACGAGCTTGCGCATCCGTTCTTGATCCGGTACGTCAGCGTTAGCACCGGCTGGGGCACCGACGGTTCATGGGTGATCGAATCGGCGAATGGACACTTGAGTCCAGTGATGATCACCACTCTATCTACCGACGCTACTACTCCTACGACCACCCTGCTCCCGACGACCACGCTGGCGCCGACGACCACACTGGCGCCGGTGACCAAGCCTCCAACAACGACTCTGCCGCCTCCTACGCCCCAACGACGGGTACCGCGGTGGGTCGCAGCGCGAAAAAACAATGTTCCGTGGAATGCCCTACAAGGCGGGCAAACTGACTCACTTCATACGCTGTACATCGGGCGCGCCGAGTTTAAGGGAGCCCTGCTGCCGGGTGCGGTGGAAAGGCTGGCCGGTGTTTGCTACGTGGCTTATGGCGGTGCAGGCCACTATGTATCGAACTATGAAGTGCTCATTGACGGCGAGGGAACGTTCGTCCCGACCACGGGTGACAAAATACCGGCCAATGCCCTGGAGGGTGGAAAAAGCGAGCGCGGTGAGACTCTGTACATCGGGCGCGCCCATTATAAAGGCATGACGTTGGTGGGCAAGGTCCAGAAATCCCAGAAACGCCTGTTCTGTGCCCATCAAGGGATGGAGCTAAAGTTTTTCATATTTGAAATTTTTGTAGTGTAACTCCTCCAAAGCTGCTTGGATGACGCCATGTTGAAAATAGTATCCGCAATTCGTGAGCACTGCAAACAAAAGGAAAATAATAAAAGTAGAGCAGAACACACATTCATTTGCAGTTGGATAGGATCGCCGATCGCCGATCGCCGATAGGATCGTTGGTCCCAAACCACGGAAACCGTTAAGCCGATCGACTAATCGACGCTTGTTCGAACCAGTGGACAACGGAGAAGATCTTTTCCTTCAAAACAACGATTCCGTCCTAGTTTACGATTTAGAAGACATTTAATTTTCTGTACTCTGTTGCTTGGTATTATTCGCCGTAAGGTACAACCGTATTGATAATCCAGTTCCGTGTCCTAAATTTTACGGCCGGCAGTGTTAACGACCGGCAAAAAGCATAATTTGTAGAGAGCGGCGTGAGAATTCCGCGGGACAGAGAGTTCCGCGTGAGAAATCACGGTCTCAGTACGAGAAAAAGGTGCCTATTTTGTTTGGGAAACCAGCTGCCGCAGTACCGGTCAAAAGTTGAGTAGCGCCAGAGTAGTTTCGGAATACGCGTTAACAGTTACTAGCCTTTGGACATCGTCATCGGTTTCGTTAGGAGGAAACATGGCCAACATTGGTAAGTCGAGTGAATTGACCTCAATTGGGGAACCTTCTGCTTCTGGTCACGGTTGGTTGGTTGCGGTCGGATTCGGGAGTGTTGAACGGATAACGGAACGGAAGCGGTATAACGCGTCGAATAAGTATATTCCCGTATTGGTGGGATGTTCCTCGCATTATATTTTGTTAGTTTATCCCATTTCTGTGCCGATTGCAAACCGGCCTTTTTTTGGTGAAAGCGCATCGAGCAGTGTTCCTCTCGGTTCTATGACCGCGGATCTAAAAATAAAGGTGAAAGAACCGTTCGCCTACACTCGAAATCGGCCACCTTTACAAAGTTGGTTTTAACCCGGGGTAGTGGCCAATATAGCGAGAGAATTCTCAGTTCGCTAAAGTTATTGATCGCTCGGAGCGTGCTAGTTTTCTTCTTTTAAGCATAGATGCTTCCGAACATTTTAGTGTTGTCTCTGAAACATACGATCAATGCCGACTCTCAGGCCAAGCATTAGGTCATCCTTCGAATCAAAACAGATCTCGGAGCTCCATGAAGACGATAAGCGAATATGCGAACACGATCGCCTCCGATCGTAAATCGCCGCTGGATGATGTCAGCATCGGACCGACTCCATTGCTTCGAGGGTTTGGAGCCAGCAACGTGAGATGCAACGCGACACGGCTCCACGGCTCCACGTTCCGCGGTTTACGCGGCCGAGAAGTGGTGGTGGTGCTAGCACAACGCATTCTCGCGCTATGTTAATTGTACGCGATGGCCATGCGAGAAGGCCATCAAAGGCCAAAATAAAGGTGTGTGCTTGTGGCAAAAGGTTCCGTGGGAGGAATGTCACCACAGACAACGAGGCGATGATGTGGCGCTCCATGACTCCATCAGCCCCGAGACTTAATGTTCTCCCGTGCCAGGGGTTGGCATCGCGTATTAGTTCATAGTCTTCGTCATCATCCTCATTTCGCCGGCTCCCAGGAGTTCAAAAGAAGAAGAGTTCGAAGAAAATTGCAAAACTGTCACGATCGCAGCAATCGCATTTCACCGGAGCTGCTCCGGAATTCAGCGTTGCTATGCCAGATTCAACATCTGTAACTGATAATATTCATCGAAAGCGGAAAAAGCACAATCGCGGGACCGAATCGATGATGCGACATTTGGTCCTTTTCGTCCGTCTTTGACCGATGATGCAATGCGGCCGATATTTTGTTTTCTCGTGGTATCGATTTTCTTTTCCCATTGGAGGACGATTCAAGAAGAAGACAAAAATCGCCACAGCTGCCGACCGCCTTGCCTTGCAAGCTTTTTTGAAGATAAATTCGACAGCAAACTGGGCATAAAATAAGAACATCAGTTACAAGTGTGAAAAATATATGATCGAAACCGCTCAGTAAGGCGTGTTCTACATGGGCAACGATGCGTGGCGCAATGACAAAAAGCAAGCCATGAGTGGCAAACTGAAATGGATTTCTGTTTTTCAAGTTTGCTTGGAGACAGTTAGCCTGTTTAAAATTTTAATAAAAAGATTATATTTTCTGTTAAAGCACGTTAGGATTTTTTGTGGCCTTAAACAGCAACAACAAAAAATGGTTCACACCAATTGCACGTTTAGAATGTTCTTCACTTCACACCAAATCGCTTACTATCTGGGCCGCGATCGTTAGCTTCTTCGCGTATAGTGTCTGAGTCAACTAGATGCTAATAAGTGGTCCATGGTCCATTTCGTTTCCTAACAGAAAGACCTCAGTACACAGACGAGGAAAGTTTCTAGGCGAGAAACCAATTAGCACACCAAACCGTTGTGTTGAAGTTTAGAAACTGTCCCGGTTAGCCGGTGGAGAGTGTTCCGGTTGAGCCATTAGCTTCTTGTTGTAATTTTATTTTACAATTAACACTTGTCAAATGTTTTCTTTCGGGTACACGTTTGGTTACACGCTTTCCCCAGGCTTTCTGGCACACGAAACAGGCCAAAGTTACTAACAACATTTGTTTTTTTCATTGGCGCTGTCATCCTCTTTATGTTCCATGCATCATCTCTTAAATAACTTCGTTAATAAATCTGCGCTAGACACGGGTGCGCACCGTAGGCACAAGGAGAAAAAGCGTTTCGTAACCTCTCCGACCGGTGACCAGCCGGACTGCTGCAGTTCGTTGCTAGCATGCGGTACCGTTTCGAATGCACTGCACACCCGCAGTTCGATCGGTAAGTAGATCGCGTGCATGGTCGTACGGTTTAACCCACCATAAGTTCCGTAACCCTATCCCAAAGATGGATTTCCGTCACCGGTGGGCGTGCTTAAATTTAGGAACTTTACGACCTGTACGCCGCCGGCATACTAACGGATTGTGCCGAGCACGGTGTGTGGGAATAATGGCGCACAGAGCACCACCTGTACATATTGTCATTGTCGCGTTCCTGCATTGCATCAACGTTACGTTATTGTTTCCGTTTGCCTGTTTTTTTCTCCACTGCACCCCTCTGGTGGTCTCCGATACCTTCTAGAGCTGGAAACCGTGGACAAGCTGGAGTACCGGTTCGTGCCGGCCGGCGATGGCGTGGTCAACTTTAAGGTTCGCGCCCCGAACGATGCGCACATCGCACTGACCAGCGAACCTGCGGAATCGGATCAAATGCTGGAGGTGTTTATCGGGGGCTGGAAGAACACGAAGTCGGTGATTCGAAAGAACCGCGCGAAGCCGGATGTTGCCGAGGTGGACACGCCCGACATTTTGAACGCCGGCGAGTTCCGCGGGTTCTGGATCCGGTGGTTGGATAATGTGAGTTTGCCAAGAAAAGCAATCGCCAGAAAAAACACGTTAACCTAATTTCTCTTGCTTCTTTTCTAGGTCATTACTGTTGGCAATGAGGGTGCCGCCGCTGCGTTCCTGTCGTACGAAAATCCGGACCCATTCCCGATCAACTGTGTCGGTGTGTGCACCGGTTGGGGCGCTAGCGGTTCTTGGTTGATTGAGCCCGCCAAAGAAAAGTCATCCCCGTCCGCACCGACGGCCGCTGCACTGAGCGGTAGCGCAGCCTGTTGGGTTGAGGCCGCCAACGGGGAGGTTCCACCAAACGCCGTCGTCGGTGGTTCCGACGGAGAGGATCTGTTCATTATACGGGCACGGCACGAGGGCGCTCTGCTGCCGGGAAAGCTGGCCGCATCGCATGGCGCGGCTTATGTAGCGTGGGGCGGTGCCGAAAACCCTAAAGCGGAGTACGAAGTGTTGTGCGATTACAACGGCGTTTTCGTGCCGGTGAGCGGTAGCGACATTCCGGCGACGGCACTACCGGCTGGGGAAACGGAAGACGGTGAACCGCTCTTTATCGGGCGGGTTAATCACGAGGGTACGGTGACGGTGGGCAAGGTTCAGCCATCGCACGGTGTATGCTACATTCCGTACGGTGGTCAGGAACTTGCCTTTGCAGAGTACGAGGTTTACGTTACTCCCTAAATATGCTCGAGAGCACGAGCGAGATATATGCTGGAGAAAGCCGAGTGCGCTTACTAAGAAAAACGCTAATGATCGCATAAGAATCTCGGTACACGAACGCACTTGCAAAAGCATGCCTTACGCACCAATGTTACACAGCGCAAACCTTTATAATATTTATCAACAAGTATCGCCATCGAAAGAATGTCGCCCGCAAGACTTTAAGTCTAAAAACCAGTATGTTAAATAAAACACAACGTTAAATGGAAAAGATCGTTTGATCACGGTCAACGGTCGTTTGATCACGAATTTTAAATTTTTCAGTCAAACGTGAGAATTCACATCTCACTAGGTGAGTGACAACTGTCAAAGTGGCTCAGAGGTAAATATTTTTCCATAACCCTTTTCCGTCTTAGTTGGTAGAGCTTTGTCCTTATCCTTTCTAATTTCTAATATCCTTCTCATGAAACCTATCGTATCCGGGCAAAATGGTGGGACACAGTAAGTACCAAACAAAGAACACAGCTATTCCTCGGCACAGCGTCCTTTAACAGCCGAATTCAAGTTCACGGTCATCGCATGAGTCATCCTGTTTCTCACCGGGGTTTTCCGCTTACTTTGCAGTGTGCTACGGCAGAAATAGGCAGCGCCTGTACTTCATGCACGATTTCCCGGAAGATGATCGGCTTCCTCGGAAAACGCGCCAGCAGCAAGTGCGCCGTTGGGACTTCCTGCACCAAATGGAATGGGTCCCGGTTGGCAGCGGTTCCCATTCACGGTTGCCGGCACGTGCGGTGCCTGGCGGTAAACAAGGGAAAACGATACTGTACATTGGACGAGCACAGCATCGAGGATCGATCACGCCCGGATATGTGAATCCCGCTGGCACGCAATGCGTTCTACCCTGGGGCGGCAAGATGCACAAGAAGAAGGAGTTTGAAGTATTGTGTACGGAGGGCGACTTTTTCCCGTGCATCGACTCCACGACGCTGCTGAATGCAACGCCGGCCGGTGTGTCGGAGGAAGGAGAACCGTTATACATTGGAAGAGTGCAACACTGTGGTCAGCTAATTACCGGGAAGGTCCAACGCTCGCACCAGGTGTGCTACATACCTTACGATGGCAACGAGTTAAATTTTAAAGATTATGAGGTTTTCATACGATCGTCAATAGATCGACCATCAAAGTGTCAGAAGTTGAACGAAGGTTCTCGACCTGTTATGGCTGTGTGAAGAACTGAATGCGTTCCAAACGGACGAAATGTGATTGATAATTATAGGATCATCAAAATATATTATTTACTACATCTGTTTACTTTATGTTTCTTGTGTTTCAATTCCTTAGTCCCGAAGTCCCGAATGCCTGTTTAGTTGGCCAACAAAAGTTGGCTAAATTTATTATTTACATCCACAAAATCACCGTCGTCACTTTCACTCCGATTTTCCGGTGGTAATGCGCAATCGTTCACTTGCCGAGGGGTTTGGGATTTTTTCGATCTTTTGGCCCCACTTGCTGCTCCGGCCGATTTGGCTTTTCCCCTTACCGATCGCTTTCGATCGTTTAGCTCCGGAACGTATCGGACCACAAGCTCCATCATCCGTTTCAGTGCTTCAGACAGCGCCGGTGAGAATCGCAACAGTTTGGTCCGAACATACTCGTAAGGATCGGCCCGGGATTTGATCGTTTCGTATAGGTTGTAAACGAACAAACCATTGTATAGTTCGTGCATTCTCACGTTATCAAACGGAAAGCCCAACACCGGTACGAGTGAGTAAAAGTTGAAACAAACCGACTGAAACTCGGCCATCGTATGCAAGGTTGCCCGGTCGATGGACGTATTTTTTCGATTCAGCTTTTCATCGGGCGCAAAGCAACGGATCAGAGTTTCGTAGACCAGCATAACTTCTGCTCGCGCAACCTCATTGACCAACTGGTTGAAGAAGGTCCTCGTGAAGCTGGCTTGGTTATCCTTCTCGATGCTTGTCTTTCCCACAATGGTCGGTTTCGGTCCCTTCCGCTTTTGTTCTTCCAGGTACGTTTTGTGTTGCTTTAGGAAGAGCTTTTCGTCACGATTTTTGTTCTTTAAAAATCGATCGATTATTTGTAACTGTAAAACGCAAACCAGCAACGCCAGCACGTGGGCCACATTGGCAGCATCACAGTTCTTCGCCCAGTAGATGATGGTAAGGAAGTAAAGGGTCAAGTTCGGGGGAAGGCTTTGAATTTCTCGGAATAGCTCCGTCCACTTTGCGATTCCGCAATCCTCGAACAGATGCTTCATAACGGTTACGTTTTTTGTCTCCGATTCAGGGTCGAAAGCTAGATCCTTGGGCAGCTGAACATCCTCGAACGGGATATAGTGCACACTGGCCACTCGTACCTTTCGGGACATGTATCTAAAACTCGTTGGTGTCGTCTTTGGGTGGGCCGATGATAACAACGCAAAAATCATGCGCAAAATTGGATAGCTCACGGTGTTGCTATCAGGTTTCGTAAAGTCCTCCACTTGGGGAGAATTTACGTATAACTGTGAATGATAAAGATCAGCCAAAACACGCGGAACGTGTGCACCACGGTACAGCTCCCGAAACCAGGTGGGCCATTCCGCATCGGTATATCGCTTACGCCGGGGACCCAACTCTTCCTGAGGTGTGGTTTCCTCTGTCTCGCTAGACTCTGACGCCACGTCACTGAGGCGTTTTGCTTCCGAATCTTCTTCGTCGTTGTTTGAAAGGTTCCCATCTTCCGGTTCACCGTCGGATGCTGTGTCGTTGATTGAAAGGTTCCCATCTTCCGGTTCACCGTCGGATGCTGTGTCGTTTACCTCTGACTGTTCCTCCGCTTCTTCCGCAAGTGAATCTTTCAAATTTTGCTCGATTTCACTTTCCAGCTGCGCCTCATCAACGGTCTTTTCATCGCTAAATCCAAAGTATTCATACGAGACACACTCTTCGCAATTGTACCCTCGCATGGCGGTTAACATCTGGCGGTAGATGCGCTGCTTGTTTTTCTGTCCAATCTGGTTGACTATGGCGCGGATCGCGGACTGCAGTGTGTGTCTCTGTACCCACCGTAGGATAACTTTGATACGACGTTGCTGATGGCTGATCTTGCGATTTACCCGTCCACACTTGATGCTACTATAGAACCGTGTCAGCACCTTCCTCTCGATGTAGTCATTGCCCAACAGCACAGCAAACAACGGAATCATCTCCCGATTCAACCGCTCATTGGGGCCAGTTAGGTTGTCGATGGTGTACAGACAGCAATCCAAATAGTCGTACGTTACTGTACCATCTCCCCGGATAGCTGTGTCGTCTCCACATTGGGCCACAAATTTCACCTCATGTCGCGTACCAAGCTTCGTCCGGTCGATGGTTGCAATCTGAAAGTTTTCACCCTCCTGGTCGCTCACCTTGCGGTAGATCTTGTGCGTTAGCGTAACGTATGGGATGTAGCGCACGTTGTGAATGTAGAAATCCGAGTCATAGCTCATCACCGGGCAGTTGAGTTTGCGTGCCAAAATAGCCGCCTCGTCATCCGCCTCGAACGAAGACCGCATCAATCGCACTTCTGCCGCCCGGAGCGCATCGATAAATACCTCGCGCATCATCAACGGCAGCGAGTTGCGTGTCGCTTCGAGCGAAAGACTGCGTAAACCGTGAATCTTTCCTATCATTCGCTCGCGAACGGTGGACATTTTGCGTGCCTCGTACCCACCGTCCAGCAGCACGTACGGGACCACGTTGCAAGCTTTGAGCATGTCGAAAAAATCGACCACCACTCGGTAGTAGCTGTCGTAGTTTCCACCGAAAGGCAAACATTTTTGGGTAGACTTTTTGAAAAGCTGCACGCACAGATTGTCGCCATCGATGACCAAGGCCGTATCGTGTAGCTCGTGCGGTTTCAGGTACACCTCAGCGTTGGTTCCAATAAACGTCGTTAGTCCTCGTACTCCCATTTGGTGGTAAAATCCAGATTTTCCCAGTCTCAATTCTGCTCTAATACCCAAACACTGTGCACGTGTTTCGCGCGGGATTGTTTACAAATAAGAAAAGGTGACAGTCGATGGGTTTATAACACTTAGTTCAATTCTCCCCGTGCGAAGGACACCGTCATCTCACAGCCTTCTCATCAAAGTGAGACGTTTGTCAAACAATTTTGTTTATGTTTTCGGCGTCTGTATCGTAAATCTTGAGACCGGAATCGCCAGCTTAGTGAAAACACAATGTATTTGCACGATTATCTGAACAAATTCATGCGCGTGTGGAACGCGCAAGAGGGCCAAGCGGTGGCCTGCTTTCTGTCGCTCCAGAACAACCACGTTAACAATCCCAACCTGTACAAGGAGAACCCGGAAGGTGCCGTCAGTCGACAGCTTCCGACCCCGTTGGACGAAATCGTATCGGCACACCTGCGGACAATCTACCAGCTGATGCGCAGCGATCCACCGAACTATGGGGAAGCGTTCAAACATCAGACGAGCGTCGTTCAGGCGGTGGTCAAATTGTTGCAGCACATGAAAGAGGAGAACTGGATACTGCCGATCATGTACGTCGCATCGATCGATCTGCGCTTGCTGGCCACTAAATGCGAGCAGCTGTCGAAAAGCTCGAAAGCGGGTGAAATTTTGGAGAAGGCGGCCGAAAGTCTGATGTCGTGTTTTCGCGTGTGCGCCGGCGATACGCGCTCGTCCGACGAGGACACCAAGCGGCTTGGAATGCTCAACCTCGTCAATCAACTGCTGAAGGTGTATTTCCGGATCAACAAGCTGCACCTCTGCAAACCGCTGATCCGTGCGATCGATAGCTCCAACTTTCGCGAAAGCTTCAGCCTGGCCCAACGCATCACCTACAAGTACTTTGCCGGTCGGAAGGCGATGTATGATTCGGATTTTAAGAACGCGGAAGAATATCTGAGCTTCGCGTTCAACCAGTGTCCCCGGAGGTTTACGAAGAACAAGCGACTGATACTGATTTATCTGACGCCCGTCAAGATGCTGCTTGGCTACATGCCCCGGAAGGAGGTGCTAGAACGGTACAATGTGCTCCAGTTCCACGACTTGGCGGCCGCCGTCCGCGAGGGAAACGTGAAACGATTCGATGAAGCGATCCGCCGGCACGAGATGTTCTTCATCAACGCCGGGATCTACCTGATCGTCGAGAAAATGAAAATACTCACCTACAGAAATCTGTTCCGGAAGGTGCACATGATTTTGGGCACACACCAAATCGATATAAACGCGTTCCAGACGGCGCTGCAGGTTTCCGGCGTCGAGGATGTGTCGCTCGACGAAACGCACTGTATCGTGGCCAATTTGATATACGAAGGACGGATCAAGGGCTACATCAGCTATCAGCACAATAAACTGGTTATTTCGAAGCAGAACGCCTTCCCGACGGTCGTCGCCGCATAACAGTGTGGTTTGGCCGACGAGCATCGGCAGAATTAATGCATTTAGCAGTACGCGGATCGATGGAACATGAAGAGCGTGATATAACATTTGTAATCTGGTCGGCGATTAGGCCAAGTGTGGCCTCAATGTCGATCGAAATGAGTCGCGTGCGTATGCTAACTGCTTTCGACGAATCAACAAGTGGGTTTTGAGGAATTGTATCCTGCAAATAATGAACCAATAAATAAAGGCGATGATAAGTGCAGCAACCCTACTCTACTTGAGCGTTTGTTTAATGATTGCAAATTGCAGCTTGATTTTATTATTGCAAATTTAATTTAAACATAATTATTTCGAATCCACTTCTGCGATGTTACACTAGCACGCCCGCGCATATTACTTTACGGTATCCCTTTAGAAAAATCGAAATCAGTGACATGCACAGTCCGGCCACTTTTACCACAGTGCAAACAGAACAAAACCCAAAAGCAGATCAGGGAGACCTCACGGAAGCGATCAAAAAGGGGGCCGCTCCTAATAACCATCTACACATTAAAAATTTAGCCAAGTTTTGTAACTACAATCATTTCAAACTTCGACGCCTGGATGAAGCTTTACCTCAGACGGCGGCAGCGTGACCGGACCGGACCGGGGTGGGCATTTTGAGATGCGCTTCTAAGCTTATCGTCTTATTGTGTCTGTTAAGCAAAACATCCTGACGGTTTCATAAAAACTTTTTTGTGGGACACTATTTGCGTAAGAACGGTACACTGGTGATGGCAAACCCATCCCAAGTGTGGTTACCGTGTGGCTGTGTGGTTTACCATAGCTCCGTCTTGACTCTCCGCTTCTGCCAGTCGGCTTACGATTCCGCCGCCGCCGGTGCGATCCCGTTAGGCAATAATCTCGAACTCCTCATCCGAGTCATCCAAGGTACGGGGTTCCACTTCTTCGAACTCTGTTTGAACGGGGGGGGAAAAGTGTATTCGTCAGTCCATAATCCTGAAAGTCCTCCCGGCGGTCCTCACCTTCGTTGGGAATTTCCGTGGCAGATATCACATTGAAGGCCTCCATTGGTCCACTGTTCTTGCGCGATGATGCGGACGATACCGTCGTCGGTGTCCACGGTGCTTGCCGGGTTTTCGTTACCTCGAACAGTGGCTGGCAACCCCCACCATTGAGCCGTTCATTGAACTGAGCCACCAACTGATCGAAGGCAGCCCGACTGGCGCACAGAAAGCAAACCGCTAACGATGGATCCATCGCACCGAACGCGATTCGACTGGCGTAACGCTGGTGGAACGTTTCGTCTTGCTCTTGTTCACCGCTATCCTCCTTCTCGCCGACGCACCCGACACGCTGAACCGTGTGCGGATCGAGATAAAGCGCTTCCTCGCCAACGTACCCGATAAAGAAGAGTGCTTGGTTTGGGCGTCCACCAATCATGCCGCAGCTTCCGGGCAGCTGAAAACACGTTTTCAGACCCTCAATGTAGATAGGATTCACTTCGCTTAAACCTAATCGCAGAGGGACGATCAACAACAACGGCTCCCATCCCGGTCCGTCCTGGTCCGTCCGCTGATGACTGGTGCACAGTTCCACTGTAGGAAAAAAGGGGATCGATGATCTTCGTTAGCTTATCCCAACCGGGCGTTTGTATGATCAAAGTCGCCGATATTTACCAATTTCATCGGTTGCTAGGGTATTGTCCAGGGCAACGTGTATCACTAACCTACACCAGTCGTCAAATTTCACAAGCTTCCTGAAAGCAGAAACCAAGTAGGGAATGAGCCCCATTAGTTTGGCCACCCTTTCCTTCTTCTTGCAAGTGAGCACCTACTTTAGCACCTGTGCCACCGTGTTCGGGCCGAACCATTCCCCGATGCGCTTCTCCTCCGAAGAGTCACCCATGAGGGCAATCTGGTGCAGCGAGAACGGCGCCTGCTTGCTGTCCTCGAACCGATTGACGATCTTCAGGTAGGTTGTGTTCCGCGTTTCCGTGCTCCATTTCCAATCGCGTCCCAGATGGAGCTCGGTTAGTGCCTCGGCAAGTACCATTTGACCACAGCGCAGCATGCAGCCCCATCCTTTGTCGGTCGTAAGCTGTGTGTTACCGATTGGGACAAACCCCCGGCGATAGGTGCACCAGAGCCTCGATTGTACATCCTGACGAATCGCTTCCAGATCTGGGGGAGGAAAAGAGTTTTGGATCATGAAGTCCTTTTGCCCTCCGTGACCGTGTCCTTGCCCTCAAACTCACCATCGGTGGCGTGATACTGCTTCCCCAGTACCCACACGCTTTCGTTCGTCCTCGGAATATCATCCGGCTCCGAAGAGCTTCCCAGCTCGTAGCCAACATATGCATCGAGCATGTCCATGTTATCGCTTAATGCACCTTCGACGCAGATAACAACATTAATGCATGGGTCAGCAAGTCAACGATCGTTCCTTTGACCTCCGGCGAAGTTACTTTAAGTGAGAGCGAAGAATTAATAGAAGCAAAGGCTAAATATTGCACACTTTGCTAATCGAGGTTTGCTAACTAACGACGTCACGTCACCCGGATACTAGCAAATCGTGCACGCAAACGAACGGTCTGCAGGCGTTACTAGGACACGAATTAATAACGCAGATTGTATTTTGCTCTCCTGGCCATTGAGCGTCGCAGAAGGCGATGACAAAGACCCCCCCGCAACGGTCAGCACTAATTTTATGACGACGATGCTTGCGAGTGAAATTTCTTTTGTTCGCGTTTGTTATTATTTTCGTTCTCGCTTTTTGACACTTGCCTCTTGCTTCTCAGCTGTGAAATCACCGCACTATGGGACGGACGATGGTTAGAAATATGTTTTTAATATTTGTTCAAACGCTGGACATTCTTAGTCTCTTGAGTCGAGATTGTTTTCGATTATTGTCGATTTCTTTGATTGAATTTTCTTCTAGGGTTTATGCTGCAGTAAGATGCAACTGTACGTTGAGTTTATAAACAATAGTTAATCAAACACTTGGCGCTTATTTGTTACCATCGTTCGTTTGCCAGGCGCTAGACAATTTATTACCGGGGCTGCTATATTAATACTTGCATTGCATGTGAGCAAGGCGCAATGCTCAATGTAACGCGTAAAAATAGCCAAGGATACACATAAAATAAGCAACAGGGATTATCCTCCTAGTACTGGGAGAAAAAGGTAAAAACGGCATTAATTATACAATGATTTATTTATCTTTTCACGCGTTTAGCTTATAAATACTCTGCCATCGCCCATTATCGGGAATACAGTCATCGTCAGTCGGTAATTGCGGGATCGAGCTTAGCAGCGTCTCATACTGAGCATGGTATTGATTTCCCATATCGTCATGCGTATTTTATCGATAATTTCCCGCAGTTGTTTGTTCTTATTCTGCACCATCACCACCAGCTCGCGATTCTCCTGCAGCGCTTTTTTGTACTCCTCCGTGTGCACCGGTTCCGAGCGTTCAATCTCACCCTTCAGCGGAATCAAACTCTCCACGTGTGTGTACTCCATGCCCTGCTGACAGTTGTCGTTGCACTTATCGTACAGCAGCCGTAGCCGCTTGAACAGCAACCGGATGGTCCGAAACTGTTCCTGTACCTTCGCCTTCTTATCGTTGCTCGACAGCTGCCCCTGATTGGTGCCATTCGGGGGTTGTATGGAGCGCAGAATGCCGAACACTTCCTGAAAGCGGCTCACGATGTCCTGTACCGTTTCCTGTCCGATGCGGCACAAGGAGAGCAAGTTGAACTCTGCTTTCTGTTGCTGTTGCACCGCTGTGCCACCGCCCGGTTGAACGGGTCCTTGGGATGCCTGCGTCCCTGGTCCCTGCGGATTGCCCATCATGCCTCCCGGGCCAATGTGGCCGCCCATCTGGGGCGATGGTTGTGGCGCTTGATGCGGGCCTGTTTGTCCCACCATCTGATTTCCTCCGGACTGATGCTGGTTCGCTTGCACCTGTTGTGCATTGGACTGCATTCCCGGGCCGCCCTGCTGCTGCGCTTGTTGCTGTCCCATCATTCCCTGGCCGAGACCTATATCTTGATTTCCCTGCCCAGGGCCGCCTTGCATCTGTTGGTTACCCATCACGGTACCTTGGTTGAAACCTACGGAAACAGACTTTGGTCAATTCTCGACTCCGGCAAGATCGCGCACGGCCACTAACCCATCATGCCCATTTGATTCGAAACGTTCATCTGATTTAACTGTTGCTGGATCATGGAGTTATTATAGTTACCACGGTGGCCACTTGGGCTCTGATATCCTCCGGTAAACTGCCCGGACATCGTTTGCTTAGCGGGGAACCTCAAAACCAATCAAATCCAATCAATCCAATGTTTTGCTGCGCTTCCGAAAATAATGATGCCGTTATTTTGACATTTCTTCTCAACTAAATAGCAGGGCCTAATCCTACCCTATCGATACGATCCGGTAAGTGTTTTTATTTATGTTAAAATTGTCTAGTTAGACGAAGACAATGAGATTTAAATCAGAAAGGAAAACTATTTTCTCAATCACAGCAGAACAATGGATTATTGAAAGTAAATCTTCTTTCCTCAACAATTTTTCCTTCAAATAAACACCGGTTCCGAACCGGTTCATCTGCTTCGGAGAATATGCACCCTGTTTTCAACCGCAGATGCTTTTGTTGTTTTGCATCGTTAGTCAGTTTCAAACGCATCGCGGCGCATCGGGCAAAGTTCAGCCAAACATCTGAGGCAATAGAAACCGCAATATTTAGCTGCACTGGTTTGGTGGTGGTGAAAAAAAATCAAACAACACACGTCCTAACCGTCCTTGCACCTTTGCACGAAGCTTAGCGTTCGCGGTGAACAAGAATCTCGCAGACATTGAACCAAAAGGGGGCAAAATGACCAAACGTGCTGCCGGCTTTCTCATATTTCGTCGCCTGTGCGACCGTATCGAGTATCTCATGATGCAGGCCTCGTACGGCCAACATCACTGGTCGCCACCGAAGGGTCACGTCGATCCGGGGGAAGACGATTACGCGACGGCAGTCCGCGAAACGGCGGAAGAATCAGGGTAAAATAAGAAAAAAAAACTTTCTCATCTAGCAGACGGATAACTGTTGACTTTCTATTCCTTCTGTCACACGCCGCCGCCTACTCATCCATACGCAGCTACAAGGAAGGTGAATTGAAAATTTATCGCAATCATTCGTGCACACTGCAATACAAAGTGAAGGGGCACGATAAGCAGGTCGTCTACTGGTTGGCCGAGTTGCGGAATCCATCGCAAGAGGCGACGCTTTCGGACGAACATCAGGACATGCGGTGGCTAGAGTGTGAGGATGCTGTGAAAATCGCAGGCTACGTGGATTTCGCCAAAATGATCCGAGCGTTCGACGCAAGGATCAAGCAGCAGAGTGAACTGTAAACGTCCATTTGCGCGCCGGTCTCCGAAGGCCGGAGTTAAGCTCCTGTTTTTGCCTTGTACCGCGTCCGTTGCGCCAAGTGACGATTGGATGATGAAACATATATCGATTATTTTATTGCTGCTGCGTAAGCGCAGGGCGCGTTTTGAGTGTGAGTAATGCTAGTGAGTAAGTGATTTCATACACCCAATAAATCCCATTAATGCCACGCGTAACCGTACCAAGCGCTGTACCGATAAGCTTTTTTTCCTATTTTGCACAACTATTTATACTTTTATTCTCCAACGGATGCTACGACATGTCGGAAGGATTCAATTACGACCCTTTTTTCGTTTACTCTTTTGGTAAGACTCCTTGCCCGGTTCGTCAGCATTGTCGTCCAATTCTTCCGCCTCATCTTCATACACATCGTGATGGTGCGGATTGGTGCGGCCTTCCATTTCGCGCTTGAGCAGTTCTTGAAACACTTCGTACTCCTCCAACGTCGCGAACGCAACCTTCACTGCGAACCGCTTGTCGCTCGTGTCCACAATTTGGTGCAGCTTCGGATTGTCGGTTGGTGCATCTTTCTCCGCTTTCAGTGAACGAGGTTTGAAGATACCCAGCCGCTCGAGAAACGTATGCCTACAGCGAATGTGCTCCAGGTCGTGGCAGAACGAGCACGATTTTACCACATCCAGCACCTCGTGACGCATCTTCACCATCAGGTAATCGATTTTTTCTTCCACCGCCCGTTCCTCGTCCGTTAGCAGGTTTGGTGCGTTCAGAAACAATCGGAACACGTTCTTGCGCGTCTCGAAGTGTGAGTGTAAAAACGCCACCCGCTGAGACAGCCGGCCGTGATTGGTGTAGTCCAGGAATTGGGGATGCGCCGAAAGCAGCACCTTTGTGTTACCATCCCCAAACTGGCACGAACGCCAACAGTGCAAGCTTTCGGAAATCCTCTCCAAGGGGCGTACCAAAATGTCCGGATGTCCACCGATTATCGACAGGATTTTTTCCCCATCCAGCCCTTCCGTACTCAGAAGCCGGTGCATCCGCTGCCACTGGTCGGCGCTGTATTTCCTCAGTTCCGGAACGGTGGTCAGTAAATCGTGTACCATTTCCTTGTCTACCGTCTCGAGTTTACCGGCGATCGTTTCCGCCTGCAAACCGTGAACAAAACATCAGAAGTGCCTGCAGCGTAGTTTTGGTTTGTTGAATAAAATATTTACCATACTGGAAGTGCTAGGTGTGGAACAGTAGGCGCGTACGAGTCGCGCAGAATATCGGACAAGCATTTTCGTGGCAGACCGGACAATTGAGCTGCAGAAACGATCGGAGTGAGCCGGGTGCCGAATGTAAACACGCGCCGATGACAGTTACAGTGGTAGGAATTGTATTAAACACGGCGAGAAACTGAATGCATTTCTTTTCTCAAGAACAGGGCGGCAGTAGAAAAATTAGCGTACATTTTCGATTTAGAATATTTATTTCCGTGTAGGTATGTAGTTCAACTATGGTACAGGTTCGTCGCCCAAATCTGCTGTTACAAGAAAAACGACAAACGCATCATTATCCCCCCATTCCCCACATTCCACTATCATCGTCGTCCGCTATATAAATACAACAATCCTACCATTTTGTTCTACGCTATCTGTTTGTAGATTCTTTGAATGTTCCGAAAAAAGCCCGAATTAGGTTGGATGTAGAGTGTAATAGGTTATTCGCCCGAACATTTCCTGTTTGGTGGTGGCCGCCACAAAAATAGTAACTGCACATCGTTGCTTGCAGCGTGCAGCGGGCGAATTGTATTATGTTTTAATTTCAGCTTTTTTTCGAAAACCGTCAAACTCATTTTTACATTTCTTATGACACCGATTTTCGTTCAACAAAAAAAAAAATAAACATTTATATGTATAGTATTGCCAGCAAGAAACAGTCATTGCCAAAAACCCACGATGCACAGAAGCGACTCAGCTTGTAAAGCGCGACGGCGACGGCGAGAACCGAAACATTTTATCGCGGATATCCCCGTGGTCTTTCGGAACGCGCCCAGAAGCAATTCCTCTTCGTGTTACACCAATATCTATGATCCTTGTAGTGAGCCTACCGGTGCCGGTGTAAGCTACGCGAAAGATCGGAGAATAAACCGAGCAGGGTGTCTTGAGGACAGAGAAAGCGGATGCTCTTGGCTCAGCCAATTTGAATGCGCACAGCTTTTTACCGCTGCTGTTGGTAGATGGGAATGTTCTGTGGCCCCGGGTTAGTGTTGATCGATAACGGCCCACCACCGCTTGTGACGACCGGTCCCGAAGGAAACATACCACCTACCATCGGGCCCATCGGATAGCCGCCCATCGGCTGTGGTGGGCCTCCCATCGGTGGCATGATGAACGTTTGTTGAGGTTGCTGCTGATGCAGGTGCTGTTGGTGGTGATGTGGTGGCATCTGAGACGGAGGCATGCTTCCGGGACCTGAAGCTGGAGGCGCAGGAGGATAGTGGCCCATTGCCGGCCCACTACCACCGCTGGCCACTCCATTCAACGCCAAATGGGGATGATGATTCATGTTGGCGGGCTGTGTCGTCGCAGTCAACGAAACGCCCATTCCGGAGCCTGTGACCGGAACAACGTGCTGTGGTTGCTGCTGCGGCGGTGGACCAGACTGTGGCACTGGCTGCGGTTGGGGCTGCTGCTGTTGCTGTGGCGATGGCTGAGGACCATAGTTCTGGTGGTAGCTAAGCGGTCCCGAAGGTCTTAGTTGTGTTGGCGGAACCCCTGGGCCAGACATCCCGGTCGGTGGTGGCGATGTGGGATTCGCATAGCCTTGCGGAATCGCCGATTGCTGCATATGACTGCCAGCTGGTGGAAGCGATTGTGGCGTCATCTGGGGAACCGTCATATTTGGCATCGATTGTGGAGGCGGCGCAGGTTGCGTCGTAGGTTGACTACTGACACCGGGTGCCATTGACGTAGCCACCGGAGCCATACCGGAGTTGGTGGGACCATTTTGTGAAACCGACGACACCGGATGGTGGTGCGGAAGGTGTGGCAACGACGATTGCTGTGGTGGCGCAGGGAACTGTGGCATACCCGGCGCAACATTCATCTGTCCCATATCGTGCCGAAGCTGGCCCATACTGTAGCCGGACATCGGGGTCTGCTGCTGCTGGTGGCCAGGGCCCATGGGATACATGCCTGCACCGGGAAGGTTCGGAGGGCCATACATTCCAGGCATTCCGTACATCGGCGGCGGCATCGGTGCACCGGGATAGGCACCGAGGCCTCCCGGGCCTCCGGTCATACCGTACGCTCCTCCCGCCGGCCCGCCGCCCATCGACATCATCATTGACCGATCAGGTTCACGCATCAAATTGTGGTACAGGTTGATCGCATCCACGAGATCGCTGCTGAGTTGCGTAAGCTGCGCATGCTTCCGATCGACACGCTCCAACTCGGCATCGATCAATGGCCCCATCTGGTTGACCAGCTGCTCCAGTTGAAGCATTTCTTCCGTGTCTTGTGACGGATCCTGCGGATCGGCCTCGTGTATCAGGTGCAGCAAGCGATTAATCTTCTCCTCGTTTATCTCCACCACCGGTAGCTTCTGTAACTGCGCGTCCTTCTCGTTGCCACTACCAGTTCCATCCTCTTTTGGATCGTCCGAAAACTGTACACTCTTCTTGGAGCCTTTCCCTTGACCGGTGGCGCCCAACGATTCGGGTTCCACCGACAGATCGGCCGTTACAAAGTTTGACGGAAATAGACCTTCTCCACGTTGGTTTTGACCCTTCCACCAGTTCGGATCGGAATCATCGAGCACCATGATGATCTCGCCGGCCTGGAACGTTAGTTCGTTGTCTTCCGCTGCCTCGAAGTCATACAGAGCGCGTACCTAAGGGGTGAAGAAAATTGCAAAATTAGCAAACCCCATTCCTTTGATTGGCCATTCCGCAACGGCTACCTTTCTTGGTTCCGGTACGGGAGCTGCCGAAAGTAATGTCGAAGGGTACAACGATGTGATGCTCTACAATGGGGGGGAAGTAAACTTAGGCGGTGATAGACGATCCCATAGGTGGCAGTGAGGCTTAGTGAGGCTTACCGGTCCGGACGCAGCTGTCGACAACATCTTCGGTGATTGGCTGATTTTAGCTTCTTTCAACGAAAGCTCGATCGCCTTCGCAATGTCATCTTCCTCCTGTTGACTAGAGACCACATTCGGGTCCTTGCTTAGCGGGGCTTCGCGTTTCGGTGTAGCCGATGGATCGTTGAAGTCGTGTCCCTCCTCGCGTAACTTCTTGTAAAGCGACGGTATGAGGTCCAGCTGGGGATCGGACTTGAATGCTTCCTCTGCCCAACGTTTAAGGGAAAGTTTTAATTTCTAAAAAGCAGAAAAAGATATGAATCCGTCGCTGATGAAATGTTTTGAACAAATGGTTGCAGCAGTTTGTATTTACCGTCGTCACTTTTGGCTGACTTTTTTGTAGTAATTTCTTAAATTCCGTCTCAAACTCCCGCGACGCCACTTCTAGGTGGAACTGTTTGCCACAATTATTAACGCACGCATCGAGAAGCTGTAATAGGAGAGTTTCATTTTATTGATGGTTTCGAAAGACCAACCGACTGTCTCATACCGTTATCGCCTTCATAACCACGTGAGGGTTTGCATGATTCAAGCGCTTAATGATCGACTTCAAACATTCCTTCGGTGTGGCCGTCCCACTGTTGACCTTGTCGCAGATATCCATTATGAGGCCCCATTTTTCAGTCGTATTATTTTCGTTGGTAGCTTTTTCTGCAAAACCAAAACAAACCCACATTGGTGGTAAAGCATTAGGGGAGAAACAATAATAATCGTGCTTTACACCATAAACTTCATGTAACTAAAATATGAAACGCGGCGAAGTCGATAAGAGCGCAATTGCGGAACGCATAATCGGATACGATCCGCTGATAGAGCTCTTGCGGTTTTTTTGTGCCCCCTCGCGGCAAGGGCTAGGGTTTCAGAATGTTTACTGCGGCATGTGCGGAATACCGGAATGGTCTCCGCGATAGTGCCTTTAAAATGAGCCCATAGAAGTGATTCATGTGCCATTCGATCTGTTGTAAGATCTTGCGTTGCGCAACTTTGCAATGCCCCTTTCATCAGCGTGCCAAACCTGTCAATGCCCTAAACTGAGTAATGCACAATTTAAAACTGTCCTTTTTTGATCGCGAAGTTTGATCGATCAGTTTCAACTCTTTTAGAAGTGAATTCTCCAATTCCACGAAAGACACATTTGGGAAAGGGTGTCGATTTGACTGCAAGAGAATGTGTACGGCTTCTCCTGCTCCACCCATTTTAGGCAGCATAACCACCGTCGAGCGTCCAAACGATAAGAATTGTCTGATGACCAAAGAGTAGTGGCGAATTAGTCAGCACCCGTGGCCGATTAGATTCCAGTGTACTTTTGGTCGATCTGCAATCCCTTCCGAGGGGCTGTAATCTGCGTTAAAAGCGATGCTCTTGTGGCCATGGCCACAATAATGATAACCCGATGCGTAATGTACACTGGAGCGTAAATAAACAAACGGAAAGAAGGAAAAAATGTGGCCCGGTTGGCGTAAACGAATGGAACAATCTCTTGCAACGCCAGAAATCAGAGTGTTTAAACAAGAAATAAGAAAATATAATACACAGGATTCTTCGCAGCAGGCTTTGACCTCATCGAACCGCTGCTGCTATGGGCATCATTGTGCCATGACGTCTCTGACAACAATGGAAAAGATGAATCACGCAGCCTACTACAAACGGGGAGGCCGGGGAATGAGCGATTGGTACCGCAAATATAGCACACGGCACTGCCGCTCCTTTGCGCGGTGCGTTGCTGGAGAAACGGTGGAAACGGTTGTTTATTGATTTTCCAGCTGTTCGTCATCGCCACGTCCTGCAGAAGGACTGGCCGCGCGTTATCAGGAATGCTTTAACTTTGAACCACCATTCTAGAGCGCGAACCACTCCAATGCTGTCGTCGCGCTCTGGCCCCATGTTTGTCTCCTTTTCTCGCTCACGGGGAGCGTTGCTTGTTCCCGTGCATCTTTTCTGCTCCAACCTCCTGGCTGCATCTTAATTTAATTAATAAACATCAATTGCAAGAATGCGTAACAAATTGGTGCGTTTTTACCCAGCGCGAAATTATCCCAGGGATACGACAAAAGGCGGGGTGGTTCGCACAACGCACAAGTGTCACCGTATCACGAGGCGCAACTGTTGTCCTTCGTTGTGTGATTAGGGAAGGATGCCTTTGTTGTTTTCCCCCTTCCCGATGGTACGCACCTATATCCGGGTTGAGGGAGGACGATGTGCCAAACAGGCTCATGGTTCCGGCAATGCCAATCGTACGCTGGCCAATCGCAGGGATTCGATGCTAATCCTTGCGGAAGTACGGAACGTATCGGATCGGAGACAGATCGCGACAAGGGAGCTGGAGCCCGCGCCCGGATCCGATGATCGAACGCACTCACTCAATCACTCTCACAAACACACACGCCCAGAAGTGGTGAAAGAAAACTAGTTTCGCATGACCAGCAAAGACGGGGGTGGCCACTTTCTTCTGCACACGCAAATATCCTAGTGCGTTTTCACTGCGTCGAACGAAACGATCCCTTCGATTCTTTTGTTCTCCCGGACGATATGACCAGAATTCGGTGTGTCGTGTAGCTTTTTCAGTAAGCGGAACACTACGAAAAACTAAAACAAGTGTCTACAGCACGCACGGAAAACGAACGACGCACACGACGGATTGCGAAATTTGGGGTTCACCGAGGTCGACACTGTAGCAAAAAGTGTAATCAGTTGGAAAAAGGTTTGCTTTTCGTGCAATTTCGACCCGAAATAAACGTCTCTGCTTTCGCTAGCCTGCTTCGCGATGATGAATCAAATCGACGACATTTGTGCTTCGCTGTCTTCTTGCTTCCTTCTTCCTTCTTTTTGCTGTTTGATTCTTCCTGGTTGTCAAAGTTGTCAGCTCATGACAGTTCCGTACACTGCAAACTTTATTTAAACTCTGTCTTCCTTTGCTCGTTATTAAAATGATGAAAATTTCACTTCATGGACAGTGGATATGTCTTTCACCCGAGAAGGGCACTGCGAAGATCTTTACGTTTATCAACCGAACAAAACCATCATAATAAGGATGAATATTTAACGTGTTTTGGCGCACGGTACGTTTCGATTTACAGTGTAACGCACCGAGCATTTGACGTTCAGCTGATGCGTCTTGCGTCCGTCTTGCGCGCAGCGCATTGTCGATAGTGTCGGCTTTGCGGGGTCTGCGAGAAATCAGAAAAGCAGTGAAAAGGCAAAGTTCCTCTAGTGTGCAGATGGAAGGGGTGATAAAATAGGATCCACCGTGCTACCCTTTTTGGCCGGAATGGAAAAATAATAATGTTTGACCCCCGCAAGCGAGATGCTCGTCGGTCGTAGTCTTGTGTTGTGTGTTCTACAGTTCCTATAGCACCAGAGAGACCAGGAGTGGGAGTGGGCCGGTTTCGGGAAGTGGAGTGGTTGCCCATTTTCGCGGCTCGATTGTGAAAGTGAAACCAAACGACGTGTCTCGAACGCTCGCCGTGTTATTGCGGAAAACGCTGGGCTACGCAACAACAACGCAGCTGCTGGTGGTTGGTGCGTGTGGCTGAAAGTTTCGCGATGACTTTCGTCAAAGATCCCTGCGGTATTGTGTGCGTACTGGTCACATATATGGCGGTTTTTTACGCCGATTATGTTGTAACGCATTGGATAATTCTGCAAACGATGCCCAACAGGTACCGCGATTGGCTGAGGAACATTATGCGCGAAATTTGTTTACTGATTCTCTCTTTCTCTCTCTCTCTCTCGATTCTAGCTTGTGGGCCCCGTTTCATGTGGTGGCGTTCAACACGATCGTGTTTATGCTGGGAATGGCCCATTTGAAGGCAGTGCTGCTCGACCCAGGCACGGTGCCGTTACCTCAGATTCGCATCGATTTTTCCGATCTACACGCGGAGAAAAACTATGGCCATGAGCGAGGCGAGTGGACCATGTGTACCCGCTGTGAAACGTATCGGCCGCCGCGGGCACATCACTGCCGTATCTGCAAACGGTGCATACGAAGAATGGACCATCACTGCCCGTGGATTAACAACTGTGTCGGAGAGCGAAATCAAAAGTACTTTCTACAGTTTCTGCTATATGTCTGCGCCCTGGCACTGTATTCCGTGTTTTTGATCGTCATCTCATGGCTGTATCCTTGCGAAGAGTGCCACATAGATGTGGCACAGGCGCAGAGCCGAATGATGCACAGTGTTCTACTACTGCTGGAATCGGCACTGTTCGGGCTATTTGTCATAGCGATCATGATTGATCAGATGCACGCCATTCTTTACGACGAAACAGCCGTAGAGTCGGTACAGCACAAGGGTCCGTATCGTAGCAATCGGCCAAAGATGGCGCTTTTGGCGGAGGTATGTGGCCGCGGTCATCCGATGTCGTGGATGCTGCCGTGTGCATCGTTGAACCGAACCAAACACCACGATGTACCGTTGCTTAGTCATGATGTGTAAGAGAAACGGCTCAGGTAGTAGTGCTAGTCACGACGCGCCAATGACTGACGATAACCTGCATCCAATGAAGCCCAAAAATTAGTTACGAGGGAGGAACAACGGTCGACGAGAGTCGGTTCTACCTACAGCGAGCCAGGTGGCGACCGCCTAGCCAATTAGCAGCATGCCGTGCATTTACCATCATTCGTTTTTCTCATTAGCATTTCCCCAGACGCTATTATTGTGTTCGCCCGTTGTTTTCCTATTCTCCCAGCGCAGTGAGCAATTTGAATACCGTTCCCATGTATTATTCGCAAAGCACATCATAGTTACCCGCTCCGTTTGAGGAATTTTTAAAATGTCTACTTAATTTATATCTTTGTCTATACTCGTGACTTTACGTGAAATCCCCGTATTGGTTCTTTCGGGTCCCCTTGCATCGCCTACTTACTTTTTTGGTAACCAGCGGAACTAACCATAAACTAAACGCGCCGATAAAGAAAAGCAGTATAATTCCCACGATATATGCAGGGGTCTCACACGGATGGATTTGGATTTAGGAATTGAGGTATCGGCCTCGCACACTGTATTTGGGACAAACGCATGCAATGTGTGTTAGAAGTTATTTGTGAATTTGTTTGCTTTACGTTTGTACTTCAGTTTTGTTACCAATCTTCGAACTATATTTAACTTACTTCCTGCGACATAAGTTTTTCGAGAATTTTTGAAATTTTCCCCAAAACGGAAACCATTTAGCACCATAGAACGAATACCATCCCCAAGGGGTGACTGTCTGTAAATACACAAATCCATCGATTAATAGATAGTTTCACCAGACGCGCAATTTCGTTACAAGCATGCTACCGTAGAGTATTTGGGTATTTGGTCTCTGCTTTAGTTTGCCGTATTTGTGTGTTCCTGCGGTCGGGAAAATTTGGATATCAATTAGCGAGCAATAGGAGCTAACGAGCTTCCATATTGTTGATTATTTGTTAGACCTACTTTATTTGGCATTCGGTGCAGTATGTTCAATAGGATATGTTACGTTGCGCCCTCAGGAGGAAAACAATTTTGCGGTTGTGTTTTTCGTGTACATATTAAGACGGTTGCTGACTTTCGCAACATTTCCTTCGACGGTTATAGTATTACAGGTTTGGATATTCATGGATAAGTTATGTAATATTCACTCAGTTAGTTTTATGTTCGTGTTTAGACAATTAGTTGTATAAATAACTAAAAGCAAAGGGTGTGATTCTTTGTGTAGGTTCCGGTAGATATATTTTGTTTTTAAATGACGTACTGTATATGTTTCCAATCAGCGCTGCGTGCAAGAACAAGTTGCAGCTTTCGCGCTAAGCACTTTGCCACGGTATTATATCAAGTAGCCACGAGCAATAGAATGCAGTGTCAGGGAGCTATTACCACCTTTCTGTAAAAACAGATAATCATGGTTCAATGTATTATTGTAGCATTTTTAAACAAAGGAACTTTTTTCGTCTCATCTTCGTGTAGCTTTTTTACGATACCCTAAAACAAACGAACCAACAGCGAGAGACAAACACAAGAATTAGGAATTGGACGAGTCATCTGGTTTGCAAACAGCACGTGCAATGGGGCAAATTAATTGAGCAAACAAACAATCAACATTGATGTGTAATACGGAACAACAGAAAGGGATGGAGTCAACTCGGATCATTTCGAAAAAAATGATAAATATTAGAAAACATTGCGTGGATCGAGGAAAATTCGGTAATGGAAAACATACACAAACAGAGCTACGTACAACTAAGGAATTTATATTTAAGGTACCAACCTCTCCCCGTGTGCTGTGTGATAAACGGTGATGGAAGAGAGCGATTGCAATGATAATGGAAAGCCAGACAAAACCTGCATGAATTATATTTTTTGTGGTCAACAAATAAATGTATTAAACCATGTGCAATATTCAAAGAGTATCGAAGTTCACAAAGAGAAACCGTTGCAAAACACTTTCTACTAGAGCATTTTAAAAAGTTCATTCAAAAATGAACTGAAAGATTTTGACAGCTCGTCTCACGTGCGTTTGTTTACTGCGCGAATGTCAGCGCCTACCGGCAGAAAGAAAAAAGAACCACGGGAAAGAACTCGTGAAAAGTTGCTGCTGCTGTGCTAATATATTTTGCACAATGTTCCGATTGTTGGGAATTTTCAAGCCACAGCTCATCAGAACTAGTAACCCTTTACCGTCGGCTTGCTACGCGACACGGCATGGGACATTTTCGCCCCGTGAATTTCAGTTCGAAACATCGGACGGTGAGAACGGCACATTGATCCATCGTTTCTCGCGGCATGTTTCACTGACGAAACGTGACTTTACCGACGTAACGAAGTATAACTTCAAGGTGTCCAATTTCTACCCTCTGCCGGATGTGACGACGTATGATCAACAAATACGGGATCTATCCACGACCGATCTAGCAAAGCTGATAACATTCACGACAGATTTTCGAAGTAAAACGGACACACGATCGTACACGGAGGTCGTGAATGCCCTCGACGAAGAGTGCCTTGGACGGGTGGGCAACGCGACGGTGTACGAACTGCTGGAGGTGCTCCACTGTTTCATGTACCTGTTGCCGAACAAAATCGCCCAGCTTCGCACTTACCGTAGCGCTATGCCAAAACTGATCGAGCTGTTCAACGAGGCACCGAATGCGCGGGATTTTCTTGCCATCGTCTTCTTTCTCGGCCTGTGGAAACGCCACCAAACGGGAACGGTGCTGATGCAAGAGTTTTTGCAACACCACGTCGACCGTTTCCTGACACCGGATCTTGACCGAACAGATTTCGCCATACTCGCTAGCAGCACGTACAAGACCAGTGTCCGGATGGCGGAGGAATCGCAGGTTTTTCGAAATCGATTAATCGGGGAGATCGAACAGTTTGATGATCAGGATGATCCCGCCCTTCTCGTAACGCTCATCAAGTGTGCCCGAATGAATCGGCTGCCATCGGAAGTGGTCCTGTCGAAGGTGCGCTCCTTCATTGAGGCCAACGTTAAGCGGAAGGAGCTCGATTTCCGTGGCATTGCGCATCTGTTCGCCTACGTTGCAGATAACCGCGTGAAAGATGACACACTGACACGGCTCATCATCGACAATTGCTGGGCGAGATTTGAGGAAGACATTCACCGGAATGGTTTTGAATCCAACTCACAATCGTTGCGTCCGAAGGACATTGCCACGTTCCTATGGAGCTGTGGAACACTTGGAGTGCCGCTGGAAGGCACCAGCATTAACGGTAACTTGCTGGAAAAAGCAATCCGATTGAAGGTAGAAGCAGGGGACTATCGAAACGCGTCTGATGCCTTGGTCGATAGTGTGCTCTCACTGTGGCTTTGCGGTCGCCGTTCGATAGGGTTGCTAAGGATGCTTCTGAAAGATCGTATGCTGGTGCAGAATTTGCGCAAAGATCGGACAAAAATTGAATCACGCAAAGACTTACTGCTCAGCTGCGCGGAAATCGATCTCCCAGAGACGGCAGATATGTTCCGATCGCTACGCAAACCGGGCGATGATGCCTTCGTACTGGATCGTCGTGCGCCCGAATTTCTTGCCAGACCTGCACTACGACAGCTCGTTGAGCATTTGGAGCAGATGCGAAAAGCTGGCGATGTTGACATTGCTTCTGTTAGTATCAATCTTCCGGTGAAGCATCTCAATATTGCCGGCGTATTGGTGCAGCTTGCCGATGGTGCTGTGAAAAACTTGGACGTGTTGGACGATAAGCATTGCCTAAGCGATCAGCAAACTCCCGTCGGATTGATGCAACTTAAGCTACGAATATTGCAAGATAAAGCCATCGACAGTACAACGGTAAGACGACGAAGCATTACGATGCGTTTTCCGTGTCTAATCATTGCTCTGGACTCTTTCAGATAAATGTGTGTAATCTGGACACGCCCCAAAAGTGGTTGCCGGAAATTAGAAAGGCGTTAAAAAACGATAAAGTGAATTAGGCTTAGGTAGCAAAGGTGAGATTCGAAAATAAGATACAATTCAGTGAAACTTTTATTTTTCGCTAGGAAAAAGCAGAGTGTTAGTTAAGAATAAATTAAACTCGGCTTAAAAACATCAAAAACAAATTTCATAGAGGTAGTACGAAGCTCTTCCGGTCCGGTTTAGGAAAGTTTGTTTTTAGCCGACAGTTCCCTGATGCACTTCTCAATCACCCGGTAAATGGTTGCTTTCGTTTCTTCCGAGCTATACGGCTTCCCAATATCTGGCACGTGTATGAACAGCGTTCGGTCGGGGTCCACGTCTAAGGATTTAACATAGATGTATCCGCAGAGGTAGCTTAAAAGAAAGAGGTGGATTCTTCCGATTATATCTCCGCAAGAATGGTCCCGCCCTACGCTGGCGCCTTACTTTCCAACTTCAGTGGAGCAGTAGCATTTGGTGTTGGTCTCGAGATTTAATTCCTGCGAGATTCGTTCGATGTCCAGGTTGGTTGTTAACGCAACGCATTCCTCGCCCGAAGAGGATTTACCACGCAGAGATATCTTATCACACGGCAAACAACGGTTAGCGAAATCTGGCTTACAGTAGCCAGTTGTGTACGAGCCATATTCCAGATTGATCGTGTCGATGTGACCGTGCACGCCCACGTGCACCACAAGCTATACGACACACGATGTCCCACACAATAGAATGTCTCCTTTACTTGGACTGTGCTACGAATACTTACACAGGGTTTCGTGTCCCAAATGAGCGGAACCAGGCGATCCACAGCTTCGTAAGTCACGGGAACTTCATACTTGCGCAGCTCGAACGGTTGGTCCTTAAAATGGAACACGTCGGGCAGAAGTCGAACCGCTTCCCAACTGGCGTTTCGGTTTTCGTGGCCCCGGAACGGTCCAAATCCGGTGACGATGATTGTTTTCGGCATGCTGCTCACTATCTAATCGTACTTCTCCGATGGCACGGAATTTTGTTGACATCTGTTTGCTCGCTAATGTTTACCTTTTATTGGTTTCACCGAAACGCCCTTTCGGATAAAAGTGAATCCTGAAGCATGTTCACTCGTGCCGCAAACGTCAGAATTGCATCTTGTTGTTCATTCATGCTCGTTCATCATGTATTTTTCATTAGCCCCATTTTACACTCTATCAGCTTACAAAATCTAATTTCGTGGACTTTGTGTTCCTACCCGATGAAGTTAACCACGACCAGATGCAGAATAACGTGTGCGAACACGAAATCAGCGAATCCCCGTTCGGGTGAGATTCCCAGAAATTGATCCTTGTTCTGCGGGTTCGACTGCAGACGAAGACAAACTGCAAAGAAGGGTACGAGCAAAAGCCCCCATTACAAGAGATATCCTTTGAGGAGCTCCAATTAACGTACCTCCTAGCACGAAACAGCTGACGGTGCTGATGAAACCGGCCAGGAAAGAGTTGAACGGGAATGTTCCAACGAGGCAGCAGTACACAAACTGCGTGATGCCGGTTAGCAGGATGTAAAGTAAGTAGGCGTCGACCACTTTCAGCTTCTTGGGCGTTTTCAGCGTGTACTCGTTGTAGAACTTGTGCACCACATCCGTAAGGTTCTTCATTTTGCCGGCCTTGTGTTATTCGGTTTGTTGATCGCTCTGAAAACTCCTTAAAATCCTTGCGAACTCCTCAGCTTCCAACTCTTGCGTTGCTGTGTGACGTGTGCTTCATTGGGCGGCTGAGACCACCGAAGACAGCCGTCACCGCGGGCGGCTATTGTTGAATGATCGTTCATCAGTCGACTGGTGAACGTAAAGAAAACAATCGAATCTATTGTTCGCAAAAAGCTTTAAGTAATAAAAACACAACTATAATGCTGTATAAAATTTAGAAACGTCTTCCAGGTAAGAAAACTGTCGGAAAAAATTGGCTTAGTTCAGTCAGCTTCCCCCAAACGTTATCGCACAACCCTGCTGCGGGCGGCTCCATTGAACAGCGGGGCGGCTGTTTGGGACCGCTGGAAGAAAAATACAAGTTCTGTCAATCAGTATTGTTCGCAATTCAAACAAAGCAAGCCACACAGGAAGTTTGTGTTTGTTTTCTTCCCGAGTGTACACTAGACTCCGTGTTACGATATTCGCCCTTTCACGGGCTTTTTCATGCTGGTACTTCAATTACCGAAACCATCAAGTTTGAACCAGAGTGCGAGTTGTTTTCTTCACGTCCCATTGTTCCGAGTTTTTTTCCTGTGTCCGAGTGTGATTGGTGTCTCGTTTATCTGTGATTCACCACCGATCCGGGCGGTGGTTTATTGGTTAGTTGTTTTTGCGACAATGGTGAACAGTGATTAAGCTTCGTGTGCTGCTTTGATGTGCGCATTAAAATAATTCCTGAGCAACACTATTTTGCGCTTTAGAAGATGGAAGATTTCACGCCACTGCTTAACTTACAGGTAGATACTATTTTTTTTAATAAAAACGGCTTTTCAGTGTCCACGGTCGCTGCCGAGAAATTGTCCCCGCGACCGACTTACCCAACGAACGACCACATTGCTGAACGTTTGTTGGTTCTATTTTGCTTCCTCCTTTCTCATCGATTATAGCAGGCCACAGGGCATTAGCCTTTTGGGGCGAAGCGCATGTAACAGAACCGTGGAAAACGTGTAACATATTATGTAATTTATACATGAACATAACTAAACAGGAACAGGAACGTGTGACCTTTCTTTCAGTTTCTTTCTCAACAAAAAAATCAGTTTTATTTGTATCTTCTTTTCTATATTTTTATGTTCGTTTTCTTGTGATTGTAGTCGAACCAATAAACACGACGAAGTGCGATTTTGCACTTGTTGCCAATAGCAACAACGACATATTCTTGGATGCAGAAACCGGCGCAGACGTGATAAAATTTGTAGACACAACGCTAACAAGTAGCGTAGAGAAACACGACGGACGTCTGTTTAACTGAATACAGCCGCGTAGTGGTCGATAAAAAATACCGCGATAACGTGTTTGCACGATAGAAATAAATTGCAGCACAAGTGAAGGCGAAACGCACGACTGAAAACGGAAACGAATACTCAGAAGAACCCACCGTAATCACTCCCGGCAAAAGGAAACATTGTTTGTAAGTTTGTTTTATGTTTTTTTGGTTTCACTTTTAGTTTTTAGTTTTATTGGTAGTTTAGTTGCTATGGTGCACTTTCTTTGTTTGTATGTGTTTATGCACACTCACAGAGATGCGCAATGCTTCCTGTTCGCAACTGGATTTCACATCGTTTTTCCTTTAGCAGATTTGTCCCCTTCCCTGCACCCCAACGGCAATGCAGGAGACCGCCTGCACAACACCGAACCGTATAATTGATTATGGCACTAATTACTGATTGCGTTTTTGAGGTTCAGTTTTGTTCTTTACCCGTGCCTCGAGATTCTTTAGATTCGTCATTCTTGGTGCGCTTTTGCGGTGGGTCTTGAATGATGACCCTGTCAGCCACAGGTCACTTTAGCGTTACACGGTTTGGCTGGTAGCTGACCTGAACGAACCAGCAAAACCGATTATTTTCTGGGAACCGTCAGCAACAGCTGACTTCGTTATCAGTCGAAGTTCTTGTCCTGTTCATTGAAAGGTCCATCTTTCGACGGTTGCATCTGCCAAATAAATGAGCCGGAAACTTCTTTATAAAACCTATAAGACCCCTCGTTATCAACCGTGCCGTAGGCATAACTTGAAATTGCTCGGGAATACCCCCGATTGGGATTCTTTCGACGGAAAGGACATCATCTTTTGTCAGTGAGGTTTTTTTATCTCTTGACGGACAAGTTGCAGAGTTTCTCAGCACACAGAGTGTGAAAGTTATGACCATTCAACCGAATGGGGCGATGCCTTGTCGAAGTCCTTTGCAGTGTGAGCAATAAGGAAATGTGACCAGGACAACGGCCAACTTCAGGACCGCACATGAATACCAATGAGCGGATTAGTGGTGAAGTAGACTGGTCATCAAGAAACATGAACATGCAAAGGGTGAATAGAGAGTATGGCGTCCGGATACCGTTCCAGGCTGGACGCGCCGGAACGGTTCTATGATAAATAGGAAGCACGTGTTGCTTTAAGCACAAAATTTTAATTAGGTCCTTATCATTACTTTGACACCATTATATCCGACTCAAATCCATTATAAACTGACGCGGGACTCAATGTTGACATTTTTGTTATTTGATATTGATTATCGTAGTTGCGTTACGAAAGAATTTTACCGAACAGATTAGAATATTATATACGTAAAATAACACTTTCGTCATAAAAAGTTCCAGATAAGTTTCCAGTTAATGAGACGACATCTTACTTATTCCAAACCTCACACACACCTTCGGGGAAAATGAAATGAATTTTTCACATTTAAATGAAATGCCGACGGCATCGCCGTTTGATGTCGCCGAGTGAAATGCCACTTTTTACCAACCCGCAAGCGGACGGGGGTTCTCCGAGCAACCCACAGAAGATCTTTTCAACTAAGTAGGGAGCTTCGTTGGCATAGAAACATGGGCAGATGATGCTATCGTCGATGGGTAAGGGTGGTGGTCATCGGGCAGTAACGCAGACGATGATAACTCGACCACCAGCAGCAATAAGAGGATTTCGAAGAGAATCATGATTTGGGAGCAGTGATGGGGAATGTGTCATCATGTGATAAAAAAGAACAAAAAAAATGTGCTAAAGAAGTTTGGTCGCCATTTTTGAAAGGTTTTGATCTCTGGTGGGGAAGGAAGAAGCACGGTTGGTGTGCTAACGATAATGGACTGTCAGTTTTGGGCCGGTTTTTGCCGACATTTCCGTTTCTATTCCAGCCCGGAAGTATGGCCAGCTATTTTAGTGTGTGATGAAACGGCTTTCAATGGTTACTTCTCTTTCGGTAATACATATTTACTTACGCACTTTTCGAAAGGTTGCATCCTATGGATACTACGATAAACTGTACAAGTTGGCTGTGAAAGAATGCCAACCGTCGTCGGTCGAATGGCATCGGAATCTGAGGATTGCAGAAACTTGCCAGGAAGAAAAAGAATGTAATTTTAACGCACAAACTGGCTAGGATCTGTTCCTATCCCTCCCTTTGCCTCGCTAGAAAAGCCACCAACTCCCGTTTTTCGTGTCTCGCGGCAGTTCCATAGGTTCGAGTAAACACATGTCATGCGCTGTGCCTAAATTGAATTTTCTGGCAAACATTCGGAAATTCTCTTTCGAAAATTCCTTCAGTATGTCGAGTGTTTTAAATATGTTTTCTTCACTTCCCTTTGGAACAACTTTCAACATTGTGAAAGTATTGTTTAAGCGTTTTACGTGCTCCCAGTTGGGCCACTTTCTATTCTAATCCATAAGTTGACCACGTGATCTGAATCGGTTGGAGTTGCACAGAAGGGCACACGAGAACGCAATTTACATCTCGCCCTTATCGCCATTTCATGTCCATCCGTTCCGTGTGGGGATGCTGCTGGACCATTGTTTATGTAGGCCAAACAAAGCAATAACCCAAAGACATGGCAGAGCAGAAAACCTTCGTACCGCAGAATCGGAACCACTACCGGTCGGGTCGGTCTAATCGTGGTGGAAAATTTTAATTCCACTCCGTTGTAACGCTGCTCCCCCTGGCGTCTGTGGACTCTGTTGGAAAGGAAAAATAAACACACGCAAAGCTGGGGATGGAAAATTTAATTATGTCCGTCGCGAAGGTACGCAAGCAATGGGTCAAGCAATGCGGTGAACCTTCGGAGGATGAAATTGAAAGAAAATGAAACATCTTCCTCGTCTTGAGCGGCACGTTAAGCGGTCGATTTTTGAACGGTGAAGAATTATTCAGGTTTCTATTATTAAAGGATTTAAAGGCACCAAAAAGATCCATTCACGGTTTGCTCAACACCCTCAGCACTCGTAAGCTCGTAATGGAAGCAACATTGTAGAGAATTGTAACCTTTTTTCGGAAATATGGATGAAAACATAATATTGACATATGTACATTAACTTTGATTATTACTAATTGTATTTTTGGCCCATATCGAAAAGGGTCCACGAAAAATGAGAAATGAACGGGAACCCCTCCTCGGACAGTCGGTGGTCGACGGGATGGGCTCAGGCACGGACGAACCTCAGCATCCGCTGGTCCGGCCCGATCTTCGCAGTTCGCCAGAAAATACCATAGTGGACACGGCCAATGATACGGACAGTCTGGTGGCGAAGGAAGATCAAACCAATGGCTCACTGGCGGACGGGTACGATCCGTCGCTGCACCGTACCCTCGAGCATCCGACCACCAACCTGGATACCATGATCCACCTGCTGAAGGGTAACGTTGGCTCCGGCATCCTCGCCATGCCGGACGCATTCAAAAACGCCGGCCTCTACGTTGGCCTTTTCGGAACGCTGCTGATGGGTGTGGTCTGCACACACTGCATGCACATACTGGTCAAATGTTCGCACGAACTGTGCCGCCGGCTACAGGTGCCATCGCTCAGCTTCGACGAAGTGTGCCATCGGGCGTTCGAATCCGGCCCAGTCGGATTGCGGCGCTATTCGCGGCTGGCCAAGAATCTGATCAACACGTTCTTGGTGATCACGCAGCTCGGTTTCTGCTGCGTGTACTTTGTTTTCGTGGCGGCCAACTTGCGCGAAGTTGTGGCGCACTACTTTTTCGATCTTAACACACGCATCTACCTGCTGCTGCTGCTCATTCCGATGGTGCTGATGAACTTGGTGCGAAATCTGAAGTACATCACGCCGATTTCGCTCATTGCCACCGTTCTCACGATAGCCGGTAAGGAAACGCGATCATCATCGGTCGGTGCGACGGTTTTTGAACATTTCTTTTCATCCCGCAGGTCTTACGTGTACTTTCTACTACGTGCTGCAGGACCTTCCGAATACAAACACCGTGAAACCGACGGCTTCGTGGGCACAGCTGCCGCTCTACTTCGGTACGGCTATTTACGCGTTCGAAGGCATCGGAATGGTGTTGCCGCTGGAGAACAACATGGTCACACCGCAGGATTTCGGTGGATGGACAGGCGTGCTCAATACCGGAATGGTCATCGTTGCCTGCCTCTACACGGGAGTCGGTTTCTTCGGTTACCTGAAGTACGGCGAAGCGGTCAAGGGAAGTATTACCTTGAATCTTCCCGGCGATCAACTGTAAGTCGTGAGTGGTGTGGATGGATCGATGCGAAAGAATGTTTAACATCTGGTTCAATTCTTTGCAGCCTTGCCCAGCTGGTTCGCATTATGATGGCGCTGGCAATCTTCTTCTCGTACCCGCTGCAGTTCTACGTCCCGATGTCCGTTATTACGCCGCACATAAGGCGCCACCTGCACACGGTGCAGTCGCGACAGATCGGTGAATATCTTACGCGCGTTACCCTCGTCCTGTTTACGTTCATGTTGGCCGCTATGGTGCCAAACCTCGGTGCGGTCATTTCGCTTGTCGGTGCCGTCAGCAGCTCAACGCTCGCACTCATCTTTCCGCCAATCATCGAAATCGTTACCTTCTGGCCGAACGGGCTGGGACGCCACTACTGGATCCTGTGGAAAGACCTTACGATAATGGTGTGCGGCATACTGGGCTTCGTCTTCGGTACCTACACGAGTATTGCGCAAATTGTGAATCCCAATTTGAACTGAGTTTCAGCCCGGGTCCGTACACTTGAAGACTACGCTTATATGAATAGTCCGTGGAAGCTTTGCTGCCCTCTGCTAACGCCAGAGGGACCTATTCCGTGATAAAGAACGCAGAAAGGGGTGGTATCCTGTTTGGTTTATGGGTTTATAGTGTTCATTTCTACAGTAACTTCTTTCCAGTTGGGAAATACAAAAATTTCCCAGCCAAATTGCGAACGAATGCCATTCGACATTTGGGTTTCAATCGTACGGTGAATCGTTCAAATATTGTTCACCAACAGTAGATTGCATCGTTTGTTACGATTCGTTATGGGTTCCAACAAATCCGTTGACTGACTTTTTCAGTTTAGTAAAATATGACTCCTCTCCAGGAATGAGCTACGAACAAACGTGAGTTGAGTTGTTAGCAGGCAAACGTGGCGACACGCGAAATATCAATTTGTAACACGTAAAATGGCCACCAGAAAAGCAATGGCTTCGGTTAATTGTATCTAATAATGCCAACATACATTAGCGCATGACAATAATATTTACCCGTACTGTAGATCATTTAGGCATCACTTAAGGTATCCAAGCCAAAAGACAGCACACAAACAATGATGCAAGATTGCAAAAAAAGACATGAACAACTAATCCATGGTGATAATAATGTAAAATAGTTTAAAACGGTAGTAACTTCAAATCGCTGCCGATGAACGGATGCAGCGTTTTGTGTGTGTTCCTTCAGTTCCGGTTGCAAGTTAGAGACAAAGTGATGTGTCTGTATAAAAATTACTACATAGCAGTAGAAAAGAACTTTCCTTTCTTGTAAGTTCTTCCTTCGAACAACCGTATCACTGTGAAATAAAGCTGTATTTCCCCCCTGGGAAGCAGGAACTAGGAGTTGGGAAATAGGCAATCGTTTAAGGAGTGAAAGATCATTTACCTACCATTAACTGTCTGTTAACTGTTCTACTGTTGTTTGTTACTATCGCTGTCTTTTCTGTTACATTGAGGGTTGGTGAAATGCACTAAACAGAACGAAACGAAAAGGGAACAAAAGAGTGAATTTAGCAACGAAAGCGAGTAATCCTCGAATGGTGACGAAAGTTCGGTTCTTCCATACTCTACTGTCCCCTTTGTGGACTGTAGTAGAAGTAGACTCAATGACCGTGGACAATAATTCAATTGATTCGATTGTTTTTTTGTTATCCTACTCTAGCACTTCCTCCGTCTCCGTTCGCACAGAAATTCCACTCCGTAAACTAGTAATTGACACACAAGAAAGTAGCATTTAAAAAATTAGCCCCAGTACTAGCTGGAATATCTTTTATTGTGTAAACACAGTATCGCTCTCGGGAAACGTCTATGGACGGATAATGCATATTACATTGTAATAACTCAGTCAACTGTAAGCCTAATATGTTGCAAATATGCCCTGGAAAAGTGGCTCGCCGCTTCAAAGCATCGTTGCAACAACCTTCATTCGCTGTGTCCCAGACATTATGCTTACGATTCATCGTTGAGGTAGGCGCTACCAGCATACATCCTTATCCGATATCAACGTGTTCAGTGTTTTTTGTGTTACTATCCTACATTAGTCAAAAATGAAAGAGAAAAGAACGAAACATGTGTAAAACAATCTCTCACATACAAAAGTGATTAAAATTAGTAGACGTCTAGTGAAGGGGTGGAAGCATATATGCCGACTAGGGCAAATGGGACAGAAGAAGGTAACCGATGATAATAAACTATACAATTTTAATTAAACTACGTTGTCGATTACGTACTTCATGAGGTGCGTTGGGATGGCCGACGTGTAGAGAACGCACAGGACGCTGCTGCCCTCGATCAGTGCGTGGCATTGGTGATACTCCGTACACCAGTACTGTTCCAGGTTAATCACACGATCACCCTCGCGCAGTGTATCCTCCATGACGTCGACCGATTGGTGGAAGAACGCCCGAAGGATATCCAATCGATCGTTTCCTCCACTAGCCTGACCGACGGTGCGTTGCTGTTTACTTCCCGTGCTGGTGTTGCTCTGTGGCTGCGTAACGCCTCGAGACATAACGTACTTCGCGTGCTCCCGATGAAGCAACAGAAAGCCCAGAATGTGTGGATCAAGCTCGATCGACGATGGGAAATGTTTCGCATTGTTCTGCTCGGCCGCGATCAGCATGTCGAGTTCGCCCATCCAGAACTGCTGGCTGATACCTTGAAGGACATCGTACGGTGGTTCAGCGCCGCACAATGCACAAATGCTAACGCCCTGCGTAAGTGGAATGCTAATGAAGCGGTACGCGATGTTGGGCGACTTTTTCGGCAAATAAACGGGCACATCCTGCTGAATGGTGGCGGACGCGTTGAGTAGCAGCATGAGCAGCTTCCGATCGATCACGTCCAAATCCCACCAGCCCTCGGTACCGCAGGCGATTCGCTGGCGTACGAGCAAGGCGCAGAACGGTGAGCCGATCTGGACACTGAATTCGTTCAGCTTCGCCAGCATGCTCGCGCTCTCGGTGCAAAGCACACAATCGACGTACCGGAAAAGGTCGCTGTCGACTACCTCGAGCAGCTGATCCACGAGCGGGTAGTAGTGTTTCAGCTCTCGCTTGAAGCGGTCAATATTTTTAATTTTCTTTATCGACTGAATGCCCACGCAGAACACCATCGCCTGGTAGGAGTAGTCAAGCAGGTGGCGCAGCGTTTTCTCGGTGATGTCGCGCGAAATCCCGATCATGACGATCGTACCTTCGTACTCTTTCCACATGACCACGCTCTCCTCCAGGTAGGTGATGGGCAAATCGATGCCTTTCGATTTACAGAACATGTGCACCCCGTTCAGTGAGGCAATCGTCGAAAACGGTAACTGTAAGCATATTCGAACGATAAGATCACGATCGCTAGGGAAACCCACTGTCCCACGTCACTTACGGTTTCGCAATCTCCCCGTTTCTTCGAATATATGGGCACACCCCCATCCGACGTGAGGCACATTAGGTGGATGGACATTGTGGTATTGTGGAATTATTAGATCTTATTTTCTAACGGAATGTCTCGCCGGGAATGTAAACGTAAACAAATCGCGATCAACAAGTGCTTTTTTTGACAACTGTCAAAATTGTCATCGCAGCGGGCCACAGTAGATTCATATTTTGCTTGTGCCACAGTTGACCGAAACACTTCGGCTCGAAAAACCAGAGAGCGCGCAAAGAAACGGGAGAGAATAGAGAACAGAGAGAAAAGAGAAAAAACATCGACTATCTCGCTCTAGCGTCATGCTGTCCCTTTCCCGTTCGTAAGTAACTTTTGCTTCGGGTTCCCTTCGTAAGTAATGTTTAGACTTCGGGTCCCTTCGTAAGTATGTATGTATTTGTATAAGTTGCCATGGTCAGTTTCGGCTAAGAAAGGTAAGGTTCAAGAAAACTTCAAGCTTGGTTGTGTGTTGCTCGTTGCGTTTTAACCCTTTTTCGACTAAAGTATTCGGACGCGTTTTTGTGCGTGTGCCTTTTTCACCGTTCCCTAAACATCAAATATCGGGTCAGTCCGATCGAAAAGTGCAATTCAAGTTAAAGGTGCGTAAGGACGCCGTTTTCAGTGCGGTTGTTTTGTTGCTTTCGATGTTGAAGTGAATTTTTACTATTTCCACACTGTTTAGAAATAGAATCGTTCTAAAAAGTATGTTTATCTTAGCTCCAAGAATCAAGAATTTGCAGCTAAAAGTTTTCGGATTACTTCCGTGGTTCCTGGTGACGCTCAAATCCGCCTGACCAACCGATCGAAACGGCGTTGGTTACGATCGCACTTCGACGCATGCGAGATTTACTCACATTTTCGCAGTGAAGGTTATTAATCGAGCCAACGGGGAGTTGTGTCTGTGGATGAAATGTTTGCTTGCGTCTGCTGCCGGTAGTTGGTTTGGTAAACAAAAACTAATTGTTACATTTCTGCCACCGAACGCAACAAAAACGCGGTATGAGTGAATGAGAAGTGAACCGAAGCGTGTGTGTGTGTGTTCAAAATAGCGTCATACTCGTCGGTAAACTTGTTGCATTTCCGTGCGAAAGGAAATTTACCAAAAAGTACCTACCAAAATACCTGGTCCGTTTTACGGTGAAGTTTTGTACGGAATAACCAAAATAAAAAATCAACCACCGCGCCGATGTTTAATCGAAAGTGGTGACCAATTGCGATGCTTAAAATGTCTGTGAACAAGGCGTATGCGCCCAGCGTAACAATGGGTCACTTTCGGCGGCATTTAGAAGAAGCCCAAGTGTAGCAAAAAATCCGCCACAGCAGGCTTCGCTGATTGCGCCGTTCCATGCATCGATTTTCGCTGCCCGTCAAACAGGAAACGAACAAACAACGCGCCAACAAACCAACACAACCAAACGAAGAAAAAGAAACGCAGGTCGCGGTTCCGTAGTTTGTGGCGGTGGTTTTCCCTTAACCCCGTGATCCCCGGTCCAACGCACAACAACCTTATTTCAGGCGATTAAATGTTTCTCTCCATTTCCCTCTTAGATCATACAACGTGCCGTCGTACGTAAACAAAACAAATAGAAATTACGGTCGGAATTGTGGCGACAAATTGGATTACTTGATAACGGCCGCGCGCGTGTGTGTGAGAGAGATTGTGATTGTGGAATTGTGGATATATCGCTTGCCGGCAACGACAGAGTTGCCCGTGTTCCGAGGAGGAAGTGGCTCGTTTGAGGTTAGATGCTGCGGTCCTCAGTCATCTCGGCGTCACTTAGCAACGCAGGCAGCATCCGTTCGAAGAAGCTCCAAGCGTACTGTGATCAGCGACATTGTTGAGTGAAGAAATTCGAAGAATAATCAGTTTTCCCGTAAAAGTCGTATTTTCTTCACCGTTTTTTGCGTGCCGTGAGTGCTTTTTCCGATTTTCACGCGCTTTGTGAAGGTGTTTGGGAAGAAAAAGAAAGATAGTGTCTCGCCACGGCAGTAGAAAGTGTGTCGAGTGCGGGCCGGCGTGTGCCTTTCCGGTTGCCAAAATCGTCAAACGATAAAAGACGAAACAACAACGAAGCGCGCGGCAAGGGGACGATTCAACCGGGTGGCCAGCAGCGTCAGAAAACATAGAAGGCGAAGCTCGCCAAACCATATCTTCTTCGCATTGGCGCACCATTCGCCGCAAATCTGGCTCTGTTCTGTGTTCCGGTGAAGCAACGGTTATCGTCGGACTCTTCGGATGTTGTGAACGTAAGTATCAGTTTGGGATGCCGTTTGTTGGAAAAGCAATGGGTTGTCTGGCTATGGGAAACAGCATCATCGCAGAAGACGTCTGTTGTCTGCGAGGTTCTGCCGGTCTCAATGTCACAGCAACGATTCCAATGACATGTTGATCGGCGGAGAATACAACTTTGTTTCTGCCATAATTCATGGCGATGTAGGTTATAGCTCATGCGATAACACGCTGCAGAAGGCCATGACAACCTGGTTATTTCCCCTCACGATGGCTCACTGATCCTCAGTCGTGCGATCCGACGATGCTAAGCACGCGTCATAGGCCACGACGGATGATTGCGTCGTGAGGTCATCATTTGAGGCTTCGACATTGGTCGCCTCCCGGAACAGAGCACAGTCTGTGTGTGTGTGCAACGATTTCGCTCGTCGGCCAACCCATCCGCCGTAACCATCACGGGGCGTGTGACGTCGGCCGGATTCCACCTGCCTGCCGAATCATCGCTCCGCAAGCTCATGTGTGGTCACCTCCGCCCAACGCCAATGGCTCTTGGCCGCGTAGGTGGCGGAATTTTGATGAGCTTTGTTTACTCTTTCTGCATTTTTGATCCATTTCATGTTTTGGCCAGCGGGCCCGGTGTGCAAAGTTTCCACCTTCGCACAGACCGCCTTTTGCACTGCGCAACGATTCATTAATTTGTTTTATTTATGAAACAAAATTACCGAATACAGCCGCTGGCCGCGGAATGTGGACGTCGCCGCCGCGGTGAGTCCAAAATCGATCGAATCCAAGGGTGGTCGTCGCGTGCCTCTCCGTTTGTGTGATTTGCTGTGTAATGGATTGCACATTTGTATTTTAATTAAAACCCACAAAGCTACACTTTAGCGAAGAGCGATGATCGAAGACGCCAAAGGGGGTAATGATCGCGCGCAGCAGCGCCTCGCGCTAATGAATCGCCCAATCTCCGCTCCCTTCGTACCGGTTTCGCCACGGTGAATCGGATACGCGGTTGGGTATGTAAACTACACCGCCGCCGCGCGTCCCCTCTTGTGGTCGGTCGGTCGGTGTGGCGTATGCGCCAAATGGGCGAACCAATTTAAAAGTCCGCGAAAGTAAGATCATCATACTTAATTCGGCGATTTTGGTTCGGGGCTTCGGCTCAAAATGGCTTCATTCGCTGCCGAACTTGAATAATAATTTGCGGCTGATGAGCACCGGAGAAGATCGGCTAAAATCGGCCTTCCGTAACCTGTCCCTTGACGTGCCATCGGTTGGACCACAAGTTTGTAATGTGAGCGAGTCAATGATCTATTTTCGCAACGCGCACACATAACGATCTTCGCAGACACATAATTTCAGATCATGTTGGGGGCCATCAGCAGTGTTTCTGTCTGTTGCTTTGTTGGCAGAAGCTAGTTTGGAGCCCCGGAATAATGATTTCGGAAGTGCCGCAGCAAATTGATGATAATAAGAGTTCGGTCTGTGGCGGGCCGATGAATTGAGTAACGAACGGCCGACCATCGAGGATGGGAATGGGTTTGTTGAGAGCCTGTGTATGTTGGGTTTATTGTCCGGCTTAACGCACCCTCGTTACGGCAGCTTGGTCATGCTCGATCGATCGCGGGACCCGAAGAACGAGACCGATCGCCGAACAGGAGCCAGTTGCGTGGCGCATTACAGATTTCATAGATGAAAATCACCTAATTCTAGGGCAGTGTGGGCAACAACACATTCCATTCTCGGCTGCTGTTGCGCTCGATTATATAAGGATTAGCCTGGTACAATATGTATTTAATATTAGGGAATTGTTTGCCACGGGCTGATAGGAAATATGTTGAGGCGCATCTTCCAACGAAACACAGGAATACACTTTCATTTCAAGCATATCGTAAATTTGACAGGATGTGAAAGGAATAACGCGATTTGTATTAAAATGTGGAAAACAAAAGTCTTGTGCAATACGGATTTTTGCTTCAATCGACCACGCTGGGGCATTCCGCGAATGCAATACTCCCTTAACAGAGACCCTGGCGACAAAGCCCACAAACCGCAGCCATCATCATCAGTCAAAGTCAATTGATTGCTGAGTGCCAAGTCGCCGAGTCGCCGTTTTCCTGAAGGTTTGTGTGAGCCACACTTTGATGGATGTGCCCTCAACGGGCGTTCGTCCTCGAAAAAGGACTGTCTCCGTTAAGCCGTAAACCATAAACATAAGCGACCAACGCACAACGCATGTCTGCTTTCTTGATCTTCAAAAGGACCCGTAAACCAATTGTGTCGCATTTTCAATGGTGGGAATAAACGGCAAGATGGTTCAAACGAAAAAGCGCTTTGCGCAAGATAGCACTGACGGTGCCGGCGATTTCCGGAGGTCAGTCCGTGTTGTGGTAGCGAGAATCGGGGCCGTTACAGTGATCCCAGCTCCGTTCGCAGTTGACCGCAACAGCACGATGCTGTGAATGTTGCTGCGCTCCCCTTTTTGGTGATAATTCATCATCATTCAATTGATAAGATGCACAGGACGCACGTGTCTTGAGAAGTGGCCTTTTTTTGGACGACCCCGTCAGGTCCAATGGGTATTTATTACGGCACGACGTCCAAGCGCTGGACGAGCTCGAGACGGCAAATGAAGATTAAGCGCCAAATGATTGACCCAATTCCGTAGCCCAAAAGTAATAAAGATGACGGGAAGAAGATGGAACTCCCCGGTGGAGTCATTAGATGAGCTCCACGATGAGTCCATTGAGCTGTTACGCGATGGAAATGGAACGGAAGAAGACTCTGCCGCTGTCACATGCCACGCACGGAAGCAGTTGCGGGTTGAAAATGGCGTGGCATGTTTCGGAAGTGTCGGAAGCATTGCGCTGACGCCGGTAAAACTTTGTCACCGCAGCCCGGAAGCGCATCTCGCACGAACTTTGCTCGATCTGCCTGACGACAAACATTCTTCTGTCATCCAGACAGACGGCTTTCTCCCTGGCTGTCGTTCCATTGCCCTCCTATAGAAGGGTGAGGTCCGTCTGGAGCCTCAAGCCTCTCCGACCCGGAGACCGGAGTGGTGTCCGATAAAAAGTGCCAGTCAGCAGAAGCGACAACCATTGTGTGTCTGCTGTGGTGCCTTGGGTTGGACTCGATACGCTCTCATTTCCATCGCGCTCCCTGCCCGAAGAGTTGTCCAGGCTCTAGGGCTATCGCGTAGACCGACTGCAGACTCCGCAGCGGGAGTCTCAGACGAAGGAGAAAGTGACAAGCGAGAAATGCATATTCTGATGGGTGCAACAAAAGACCAAACAAGAAAATGGACGAAGGAAGACTCGAAGAGTGAGCCAACAGTGGAACTAGTGGGCACTTCATCGTGTCGCAGCCCTTGACACACCGTCCAGCCGGCCGCCATGTTTCTCCGGCTCCGGCCGGAAGTGGCAACGAGGCCATCGCTGCATGATTTGCGAAACTGCGCGCTCACCGCTCCTTTTAATGTCCGCGGCCCGGACGGCGTCGGGAATTTCACTCTCGCATTCCTCAGCCGAACGAAGATGAGCAGACGGCGCCGGGGCGAATGATGAGCGTTTCTTGGAGACATACGTTTGCGTGGGAAACTTCTTCGACGGTGCGCATCCAATGGATTTTGAACACTCCCGAGTGCAATAGAAATTCGCCCGGAACGCAACATAATTGTTCAGCGAGGCTTTCGGGTGATGTTTACGGGAGCGATGGGCAGCTGCGGCTCGTCCGGCGCACACCACCCACTTGGTTGGTCAACCTTTCCCTCATCATGCGCAGTGCTTTTCATCGCGCTGGCCTGATTACCGTTTTGATAGCTGATAAACGCTGCAGCCCCCACCGATCTGCGGACGGCGATGATGATTGGGTATCGCAAACAACGGCCGCGCGGAATGTATGTCAACCGGGCGGGCTGGCCGGGGCTTATCGGGGTGTCGAAAAGAGTGAAACGCCGCGTGCGTGCGCCATCATGTTTGGGCGCGCCGGCTGGATTGGGAGAAATTCCCCGCCCGGCTTATGCTGACCTGGATTCGTGTTGTTAGAAACAACGTCAAGAAAACAACAAACCCGTTTCCGAGCGTGCCGCACTCTTCCGTTCTGCTTCGATTTTGCCGTCGATATTCGCGATTTTTAGCTTTTCATTTCCAAAAGTTGTTTCTCGAAAACATTTTGACGATGAACAGAATGCCGCTATGAATCCTTAACTCATGATACAGATACAACGCGTCATGCTTTCTTAACTCATGTCAATTACGCCCGGCAGCGTAAGCACAACGTTGTACCGAAGGTAATTACGGTAATAAGACACTTTAGCAACTTCAGCCATGTCCCCTTAGTGAGCCCTAGTGTTGCTCATCCACGACGTCGTTGTTTGTTGTTTCTTGTGGACGCCGTTGTTGTTGTTGCTCGAAAGGGCACCTTCATATGGGACGGGCGCTGGGAGCGCTGGCGACAATTGTCAACGACTGGTGCCAGTGCCATTCACTGCTTCAGGCCGAGGGAAACACAATTGTGCAACATAAATTAGCCGGCGCAACGCGCAAAGAAAGGGCGACACTCCTGGCCCCCATCAAGCAAGGGTTGGTCCGGTCGGGTGCCAGAAGGTCTTCAGTCTTTGTCCGGGAAAACGGTCTGTGTTACGCCCGTGCAACTGCCGCTATGGAATGCTAACAAGTTCGCTGTAACACGAGTGTTTGCCGCGTGGTGTGGAAAGAAAATGAGTGAAAACCGGAGCGCAGTGAGCGGGTTCAGAGGCCATTTAAGACCTCGCATGTCATGTAACATTTTTTTCGGAGCCTCATTACAAGCGGCTTTTTAAAAAATATGCTAAAGTTTGCACACATTCACTCGAATTCCGTTATTCCGTTTTGGGTTTCTCCCGGCGACACAGCATTACAAGACACGGATAATGCACCAACACCTGAAGCGGAAGGATTTATGGACGTTGCACTGGCGCTAGTGGTTAAACAAACGCCACCGCGCCCGAGGCCGTAGGCGAGAGATGCCGGGTGTTGTCTGATGTGGCAACAACGTGATTAAATTCGACAACTTTATTGCCTAGTCAGCTGAATTCAAATGTGCTGCGCGTGACCGAAGGTGAGAAGAATGCCGGCCCAGTAGCTCCAGTCGGGTTGTTGTTTTGTGCGAAGGTTTATGCTGTGCTTGAAACAATGGTACATTAGGCGCAAAAATCTCCGGCTTCGTGTGTGTCAGGGGAATAGTATTCCTTCGCGGGATCATGCAATCGGGTTTTGTGCGTTTATGATGATAAATTCACGCGGATGATGAAATATAAGTCGCGCCGGGCGTGAGTGATGTAACTTGGCCGGTTTGTTGTGGAGTCGCGTGCTAATTATGCTGTCTCCCCTCACAAGCATCAGTTTTTGCTTATACCGACAACCGTCGGGCTCGGGACAATGTTTCTGTGGAATGTTTGCATGTTTGTTTCTCTGTTGCACGATGCCACTGTTTTACTAATTTATTTACCATCGTTTTAAGTTACACTTTAGTTACTGCCACGTGTCTGTGTCGGTTGTGTTTAGCCGCATCGACTTAATGTTTTGAGATGGCATCATTTTTCTAGCACAAAACTAAACCATTCGGTCTAACGGCGCTAGAGTCGTGTTGTGAGACAGACAACGGCCATGGTTAATGTAAATTTTCCAAACGACAAATGACCGACCACCAGCGCCTTCCACTTACCACCGGGGCTACCGTACCGTTCAAACAGCCGGGGGGGTTCCACAGCCACTGAACTCATTTGTCTCATTCATGCGCGGCGGGCGCGATCGAGAGAGACGTACATGGATGCATAATTAGCCCCAAAAGGGGTGTGCTACCGTTTTTGGCGGGGCCACGGCACCACCGGTGTACCGGTTGGCGCTCGCGCATTGGCGTAGAATTCTAATTGAACGCTAAGGCTAAGCATCGAAAACTTGTTTATGGCTGTTCGTAAGGTAATTCGCTATCGAAACAGGGCGAAAGAGGGTGAAAAGATATTAGGTTGGAGAAAAAGTAATCCATTATTTCCTTTCTTGATCTCAATTTTTCATCCCTCAGTAAATTTTGTAACGCGCGAAAAAGGTGTCAATCGCTTAGAGCAAGGTTCGGACTATACGGCGGATGCATTAAAACTTCCCAACCAAGCTCTCCGAACTTTCCGGCGAGTCACTAAAAACATTTCGTAACATTTCGTTATCCTGGTGGAACACAAAACCTCTTCCGTTGGCCGATTCTGGTCGTTTCTGGTTAATTACTAGCTTCGAACGGTGCAGTTCTCGACAGTAGAGATCTGAATTTAGTGTTTGGCAGCAACGGAAGCAACTCATAATAAACGATTCCTCTCAAGTCCCACCATAAACCCAGTAGAACCTTCCTGGCCGTGAGTCCTGGCGTGACCATCGGTTTAGCTGCTTCATATTCTCATATTATCGAACAAACAAATGGAACAAACAAAAAAACGTGAAAACATTTTTTAAAGTGTAAAGTATCAGCTTTAAAACGAACCTTGAACTGTACGATCGATACTTCACGAGATATCGATCACAAAAGTCGCCTACCTCGAAAATAATGGATTACTTTTTCCCCAACCTAATATTTATGGTCCAACCAATTTTATCGTTTTTCTTTATCGGTCGACTAAACCAAATAGGAAATGAATTTATTGTACAACAATTGGTCGAAAGTATTCCTTAACCCCGCCGGCGATCAATCGGAAATCAGTAGGGTCCGTATGTTTTTGCTGTAGCACTATTTGGCCGCTTACGCACATGGCCGCACCACATGCGGGTGCTGCGTTGCAGCGTGAAATAACTTCACTTCAATTAGATTATTGCGCAACCAACACACACGCAGCCGTCGTTCTTGGAGTGTAAGCGAGCCACTCCGGGCCAGGGTTGAGTGTCCCACGGCCGCCGCTGCTGCGATATGCTCCCACAGCATGAAACCCGATAACTATGCCTATGCTGGGCCGCGTGTGTGTGTGTGTTCGGCCGGTACTCGGTTGTGGTGGTAGTTAACATTGTCCGTGCATTCCCTTCCTTGCTTGCTTACCCTTTATGCAAGAAACCCTCTGGACCCCCGAGCCCGGGGCTCCTCAAGAGAGCTGATATTTGACAGCGTCAGCACTTGAAGTGTCGCTCGGTCACACAGCTAAACCGGAAGGGCTGTCGCGGCGGCGGTTGTTGCGCGTTCGAGGCCATGCATGGCAGCAGCAGCCGCAGCAGGAGGTGGTTGTGGTTCGCGTAATATTTAAGCTCCGTTTGGGTGCCGTTTATTTCTGGGTATTTGCATAAGTGCGGCGCGGGCACCAATCAGTCAGTCAGTCAGTCATATCGGTGTGGCGGGCCCCAGAAGCCAGTAAGTCTGCCGCGTGACTCTCTAAGGGGGTTTGCTGAGTGTGCGCGGCGAGCATAAAACGTGGCCAAATCGATGGCCTTCATTTTATATTCCAGCGGGCAGCGCTGCGTATGCGTGTCGAATCAGTCGGTTCTTTGCGTGCCGTTTGCGCAGATGAAAATGGTCTGATTATTTTGATAAATGTCCGAAGAAAAACCCGGCCCTATCGCATGTACTGGAATGTGTGCTGGGTGATTAGCCATTCGAAACATGAACCGATGGGTACGTGACGCGAAGCTATGACTTTGCGCATGATGCTCTGCATGACCACGGCCCGTGGCCACGAGGACTCATGACGCACACGAGCGCGCGCTTGTATGTTGGATAGATAATACTTTGTACTCCACGGTTTTTTTTTGTTTTGTCAAGCCTCTGTAGCTCGTGCCGACTGTCGATTGGCGAAACGTTTTTCGTTAATGAAGAATAAAAAATGTCTGCTCGTGCCTCACGTTCCCGGCCGCGGCGGTGATTACGCTCTGGGTCCCGTTACACATATTTGCCACGTTTGCAAAATGGTGTTTCGTTGCCCGAACACACCGAACAGGAAGCGGTTCCAAATGATCATTCCTCGGAGCCACTGGCAGCAGCTGGTTCTAATTTGGCGCTTCTGGGTTGGGCCGTTTGCAGCGAAATGGAACTCCGTCGTGTCATAGCTATTTTTTTCGGCCTCTCCGGATGGTGCAGACAAGCCACGTAGCAGCAGCAGCAGCAGCGTCATGCTGTGGGCCGCTGCACCACGGGCTGTCGTTTGCGGATGTTCCAACAACATGTGTCGGAGTTTCTTTAATCATCCCAAAGCGGGCGCGGCCGTGTGTGAGTGTGAATGGTCCTCTTTTGCACGAACCCTTTTTTATGTCCTTCCTCTTCTCGGCACAGCAAATGTGTGGCATGAATTGTAGCCCATGTTGGCGGCTGTTCGATGAATGCATCCCGGGGCGGTCCTGCGATGGTTTCGTTTTCCATCAAGAGATGAGTTCAATATCGCCCACTGAGTGATGGGATTTCTTACGAGTGCTGGCGTTCCATCATAAAAATTGTCTTCGAAACCGAAGACACAGTCCCATTCAATCTACCGCCGTGCCGGAACTGACGGCAAGGAAGAATTTGCGTGAAGCAATAAAAAGAGATCGACACAAGAAAACACATTGGCCGCCGTGAAACCAACTGCCTTTTCTTCGAAAGTAAACAGAAAACGGTTGTCAGTGAAATTATGGTCTCCGTCTTGCTGCACCAAGAAAAGAGCGACCCTTCTGGAAAGATTCGGCTTTGAAATTGAAAACCTCTGCGCTCCGGAGAGGAATTAGGAAATGTCGTCCAACGGAATGGCATCCAATCTTGAAGTACTGCTTGCTGCTAATGGAACGGCGGTCTTGCTTTTCAATTCAATCGGGCAAAGTGGTCGAGTTTTTAATGTGCAATGCAAGAGCGTGCGTTTTTCGACACCCTGCCCCGATGGGGTGTCACAAAGACGCACAATGTTTGGCCCCGGTGCTCGGAACCACCCATGAGATGCTGGGCAGCGCAGGGTCTCGGGCCCGGGTCGGCAGGCCATTTGCCATACGGCAACACCAGTACCTGCAATTTCTGTAACCCTCATCTCCGCTTCATCGGAGCAGCAGTTTGCGTCCCGGATTGTGCGTCCGCTTGCTGTGCCAGGCCAGGACCGTTACGGTGCCTCGGAGTAGAAATTTGAGAAGAAAACGACCGGAAAGTGAACAAAGCCGGTCGGCGGACACGTTTTTATCTTCCACACACTGCTTTCGGAAGGATCCCAATCCGGGATCGCTTTGAATTGGGTCTTGAATGGTTCCCTCGATGGGACGGTTGGCAGCATTCCTAGCACCGGCGGGAAGAAGAGAGTGACCAACTCATCTTTTGCACACAACCATCAACGCCACAGTGTCTCGAAAGCAGGGTTTTGGACGCGTCGTTAAGATAATCTCACTAATTCCTGTAACTATTAATTAGCCATTGTTGCTAATGCATTTGAATTTACATCTCTTAAGGTTGTCCACAGCCTCGCGTACGTCAAGGTTCGTCGCCAGGCTACCTTGGCGCTGTCGAAACCTGAACTGCGAATGGCGGCTGCTGCTGTCGATTCCGTCCGCTGTTGTTGTTATTGTTCCAGCGCGCCCCAACATTTCCACCTGACATTGACATTCTTTCGGTCGGGCCGTGGATCGACGCGACGACATATTTGCATCGGTTGACAATCGGCCTTTTTTCCGCTCCCGATGATTGGTTACCTTACTAATTGGCGGGTACCACCAGTGGCCTGTTTGTGGCCCAAAACTGAAACGCCAAAGAAACAGCTTAATAAGCGTGGCAGAACGCAGCTGACGTTGCATTGGCAGGTCTCCCCAAACCGGACACCGAATTCGGCGACGGCGAAAAAAGAAAGCTGGCCGAAAACTAAATGAAAGAGCCTTCGTTTGGCAGACTTGGCCGGGAAGAAAGCCACCTGTTGTTGCGGGGCACCATTTACTACTTTTTCTTGGTTGTCGTTCGTCGTTGTTGACAGTCCATTCGCGTCCACTCCACACCCCGGATGGGGCATGTAGCGATGGAAGCGCATTTTTTCGACATTTTTCGAACGACCTTCGCGGTCACGATTGGGGTGTTGGCCGCCTTGTGGCCCTCGGAAGACCTGTGGCCGGGGGCGACAGTAGCTTATGGTTGTGACTGTTGTTTTGTCTGTCGCCCAAGCCTTACAAACAGGCGTAACTGGCGAACCGGAGGGTTGTTGTCACCTTTCACCTGGCTTCGGTCGGAATGGAGAAATGTAGTGTTTTGCTGGTGACGGTGACGCTGCCGTTGGTGGTCAGCAAAAAGAGCCCATCTTTTTGACACCCATATTTGGCCGCGCACACGGTGCCGTTGAGTTTTGGGGTTCGGCTGAGTCGTTGTGTTTCGTCGTCGTGGAGCGCAACCTTGGCGAGGCATCATAAATCGTCACGGTTGCACTTCTCAAGGGCCTCCCGTTGGCGGGTCATAAAACAATGTGGGGTCGATTGGCGAAAGTGAGAGGTTTCGGTTGCTGAAATGTCCTCCCGCGAGAGTTGACGGGGTTTCTGGTTGGTCGATAAGAGCCCCGTCGCCGCCGGGGGCCGATCGGAAATTGGCCGGAAAATGTGTTTCTTTCACATCTGCCGATAATCCCCGGTTCGCAGACGAATGCTGCAGATGTTGGCCTGGTCTGGCCGAGTAGTTGACAGTCACCCCGATTTTGCTGACTACTTCATTCCGATAACGAGTCGACGAGGGGAAACCTTTTCGATTAGATTATCAGCCGTTGTGGTTGTTTCCCTTCGGGGCACCAGTTATGAGGAAAACATTATTGCACGACGCCCGTTTATCGTCTTTTCTGAGACTCCCCGAGGAGCAGCGGTGGTGCAGGATTCGTCCGTCGGAACAACCCTCGTGATGGATCGCAATTATGCGCACGTGCACGGGTGTGTGCGGTATCGAAAGAGTCATTACTACTTCGTTGCGGGCAGTTTATCTTAAAATGTCGACGTGCGCGGGGTCACAACGCCCGGGTGGGACGTCCCAGGGCGAGAGGTGTTAGAGGGAAATTAAAATGTTACGCGCCGGCGGAAATGGATCACGGCGGAGGGTGCCACAGAAAAGTCAACACATTTCTCGCGCGTGTGGTGTGTTCCCTTATCGTTGGCCCCTCGGACCACTAAAGAGGGGAACATCAATGGTCAGACGAGTCCCCGGAGAGCGGTTCGGGGCGGTTGTGGGCTGGATGTTTACCAAACAAATACGGCACGACGCTGTACTGTACTTCTTCTCATCCCTTGACGGAGGGACATAAAGACGAGCTCCTTAAGGGTGATTAGTCCAATATTTAGTCTGTTTGGGTGCGTCGCGGTGTTGAGGGATGTCTATATGACCGTGTTGGTACAAAATAGCGTGTGAACGGCCAGACTGGTATCACACAACACCTAACCTTGTAACGATAAAACGATGCCAATAAAATACTGAGCTCATCGAGTACACCAGCTATCGATTACAGAGTAGTGGCCTTGTGGACGATAGTGGGCAAGGAACGCGATGCAACCTACGGTCGGGTGGGTAACTCTCCGCAAACTATCATTGCACGGTGCGACGATGCCCAAAACCCGCCCAGCTGGCGACAACATGCCTTAACGTGGCTCCGGCCATTTTTTCCTTCAACGGCCAATCAGCCAATCAATCATCGCCATCGCACCGTGGTGGCAGGACTTTCGACCTTTTTTGGGCGGATGGTGTTCCGATCATCCGTCCATAGTTTGGTGAGACGACGGTGACGCTCGGACCTGTCCGGTGACCGTGCGCAAAACCGCTTAAAACTCTCATAACGTGCGTCGCGTGTTGTGACGCCAACATGGCGCTCTCGATTTGGTGATCGATCGACAGCGGCACCCCCCCGGCCGGCGCAATTACTTATCGGTGACTGTTTAAGGGCCTGAAATCTGTCGATCTCACCATCGAGTGCCTTATCAATCTTTTCGCCAGGGCTGCCACTGAATGCCAGTGAGCCGTTCGCTTCCTGTCCCTGGCCTGAATGGAAACGTCGCCGACGCCGAGTATGCGTCCTCACGGTGCGGGATGTGCGGCCGGAAATTTTCTGCACACGCTTCCGTCCGTTCCGTTTATCGCAGTTGTTGTCACATTAGACTCCGGACTATTTACTTAGGTGTTAACTCGTTCTCCAAACACGCGATGTGTGGAATAGTTCCTTTCCCGGTGAGAGGTTGCTGCCTTCTCTCCGATGGCTCCGGGGGTCCCCTGATGTTGACTTATGTTTTCGTCCCATGTTTTCACTTCGGGTGCGCCCAGTCGGCGCAAAACCAAACAGAAAAAGTATTCAAACAAATAGTGAACTCAACCCGGGCTTACTTGCCAACAGCTGCGGACACTGGCTGGCCGACGGAGGGATTCTTGTGCGCATCGTGGACCTTGCGATTTAGATACCCGACGACCCCTGGGCCCAGACAGCAGGAACCCATTCCGGAGTTTTGACCACGATGTGTGGTATGCGAATAGAGGGTTAGCAAATCGCTTTGAAATTCTGCTCACGAGAATAGCGTTTTATGAAAACGCAACATTGAAACGCACGAAATATTGAGGAATTTTCGTCCGTCGACGTGGCGGCTACGTGGCTAAAATGTTTAATTAAAAAAACGGCCCCATCCGTGAGCATGTTGAGCAGCACTAAAGCATGTTTATGCAAAAAGGGTGACTCAACCGGGCATAGTTTTGGCATGATGCATTAACGCAAAGGAAAGAATGGTACCCCGTTTTGAAGCATAGCCCATGGTCGTGCGCTAAAATTTGTATTGTTCGTGTAATGTAGCCAACAGCGCCGCCGATCGTGCTCTTCCGCGTGCCACAACGTGCCGCTTTGGGGGGTGATGCGAGCCGCGCCACATGATGAGATGAAGATTATGCAAATCGATTTACTCTGCTCTGCGAACGCTCCAAAAAACCTACACAACACTTACACCTACCAAACCCCGGCCAGCAGCGGAGCAAGGTGGGGCCGTATCAGTGGCAGTAGCATAACAGCGCGCCCCGTGGTGCAGATGCCGCCGTCCCCATCGTCGCCGTCGTCAATCAGTCAGAGGTGTTGGCATCGACATGTCGGTCGTGGGGGGGTTATGCAACGTTTGCAATTAACTCGATGCAATTCTGGGCTACCGGCGGGCAATGTGCTGGCGGGGACGGTATTGGGTGTTTTGTTCAGCACAGCGTTTCGTCTGTCTCCCCTTACCGGTGACTGATGGGTCGCGATGCCATAACCAACCACCGGAGAGCGAGAAGAGGAAAAAAAATGTATTGAGGATGCAGGAAATGTTGTTATCAGCCGGCCGGCCGGGCGCTGCTGCTGCTGTGTATTTACTCGGTCCGGATAGCAACGGATGCAGACAGACAGGCTGTCGTGGGATAATGACGCACAGGTGCATGCGCCAACGGGGGACCATATTTCCACCATCATTACCCCAATTGGCCGCGACTGTAAAGATGACAAGCAGTGGCTCATAAGCCCGACGGTGTACCGTCAACGTTACCGGCTTGTGATACCTTCAATTTGGCTGTCAATTTAACAACCTTTGCCTATTTTATTTATGGGTGCAGCGAACACAAAAGACTGCAAAAAACTTGTTTTAAACGATGACTTCTTTCCATTAATTGATTGTTTCAAAATGCCACTCGTTATTTGAATGTTTTATCGTGTATAAAATTAAATAGTAAATTAATTGGAAGAATCTCTACGATTTATGCTGCCGGTGAGTTTAAGCTTGAATATCAATTAAACTTTCAAACTGAATGCACTGGCGAGAGCACTTAATTTCATGCTCGTCTGGCCATGCTAAAAAGGCCAGCTCGGTTTGGGCCATTTGGCCACCCTGTTGTCGCATGCTCCTTGCGCACACAGGTGCATACCTTCGACTGGCACCGAAATGGGGACCAGAAAAACAGGCCCAAATGTGCCCCGAAAAAAGCTTCGATCCGCCGCCGAGCCCACGGAAATGGGGGAAGCGCGCGCCCAGTTGAACGAGGTCAGAACAATGGCCGTTTTGATTGTGGAAATGACATTTGAATGGCTAGGCCCCATCCCATTCGCCCGTCGGAACATGGGCATGATGTAGGGAGGGCGTCGCCCTACCGTTTCCACTTTCCCGGGATCCAGATCAGGTTTTTTATTTATATCGCTGTGGACTTGTTCCGGTTGTCTGACTTCTGACCGAGGCGCGCACCGGCGTCCAATTTCGACGTTTTGTTGCACTTTACTTTAGATTCTTACTAATTTTGTGCATTTTTCTCCCGTGTTTCTCTTCTCTTTTAGGTAAGTCGTCAGCCCTCTTTGCATGTATCATAGAACCAGAGCTTCCTCCGTCCATTATCCGATCGCTAAGAAGACCAAGGTAAATAGTTGTTTTTGTTTTGTTTTTGTCTGTTTGTTGTGTTTCGGTTTTCCTCTTGTGTATCTGTCTGGTTTTGTTGCTTTACTGTGTTAGTTTGCAGTGTAGTGGCTCTTGTTTCGTCTTTTACGTTGTTTAGTTCTTCGTTTCGTACTTTCTGTCTCGTGCGAGTTGGATTCTTCGGTAGCATACGGTCTTTTTATTTAATCTTCTCATGTTACTTGTCATCTTGGTTTGTCTGCGTAGTTCTTTAGCGTTTTCTTGTTTCTTCACTGTCTCACTGACTTGTAGTTCTTTTGTGCATTCGATTTGCTTCCACTTCCGGTGTAGAAAGCTTTGGTACTTTTTTAGCAGTGCTTTTTCTTAGAAATAATCTTACAGGATGTCTTGACAGTGGTTTACGATTCACTTCCTCCGTAACGGAGAATAAATAAAACGAAACGATAAGGGACCATTTGTCTCGATTTCATTCATAAACAGTCGGTCGGTCGGTTCGGTCGCTTATGAACGATTTTTGGCTTTATCAAGCAAAGGCCGCGCGTTCCGATAGTGCACAGTGTTCCGTCGTCTTTACTGTGCACGATCGGACAGGGCTGTGTTTGCCGCGGAGATAACAGCACAAAAAATACCCTTGCTTGCTTATCAGTCTTGTTTTGCATCTGCCGCGTCCGAATGCACCGCTCGAGAAGACGCTGCTAATAAAGAAGACATATTTCATAAGCGACGGGAGATTGTCCGAGGCAATCTTCTTGAGACAAGTAATCAAGTTCTCGTTCATTAGCTGGTTTGCAAATTTACGAGCAGCTGCAAATTTTCTTTAATTAAAGATCACAACCTTTGTCGTCATGTCGTGGTATTTGAACTTTGCCAGCTTTGGCACAGAGAGATTGATTTGCCTTCTTCTCGACTCTCGCATCTTCTGGGCCGCCAATTTGCCACGCCATTTGTGGTCCACTTTTTCGTGGAAACTGTTTTCGTTGTATCGAATTGATCGACTGCAAAAACAAACCTTTCTCCCGAACGACATGAAATTGTTGCCTTCATTAAAGGATCCGCTTTCTGTCCGGAGCTGGAGCTGGTTCTCGAGATCGCTTAATCGACGAGTTGGCTGAACTCGCCCGGCATTTCCGGCTGCAGCAGACATAAACAGTGAAAGGGAAGAAGTGTAAGTTTACGGCACTCTTTTTCATCTGCCAAGATTTGCTCTGATGACATGATGGCGCGGACAATTTAATGGAATCCGGCCGAGGGGGGCCGGCAAGAGGCGTCGGAATGCGGCGCGAAAGTGTAAAACCTTAAACCCAACTTCATCGCCGGTTCCAGACTGCATTTTTAGGTGGGGCGACCGGCCGGGGCTCGATTGCGATGCGATGCGGGTCGCTGTGGTGCCACCCTTTTGAGATCCTTTGCCGGGCCCGGTGCGAAACAAGATCAACCGAATGGTGCCGCCCGTCGTCGGGTTGTTGGATGCTGCGTACGCGTTTTGCCCCCCGGATGTATCTAAGTAGCCGCGCGCGGTGCGAGAAGACGGAAACGGCGGGCGAAACAATCGACGAGCGGCGGCTTCCTGGCACCACCGCACGACTGGTCGGGATTCTGGGGGTCTCGTCTTGGGCAGCGAGGTCTGAGACCTCCCGGTAAAGTGCGTTTCACTTTCGCAATCATAACAACAGGATGTGGTGCTGTTTCGATGAGTGTGTGTGTGTGCGTCCGACCGGTGCCGGTTCTTTAAAACAACGAGAAGATCGCTGCCTCTGGCCACCGCCACCGCCATGCCAAGTCATCGTTATTATTTTAATGATCGCAATCGAAACGATCCTTACCGATCCGGTTGTTCTTTCCGGTGATCGACCGCGCTAAGGGGCGATGGCTGCCCGCATTCGGGTGTTTTATTGCCTCTTGCGGTCGAACGCAAATAAACAGATTAATGGGAGTGCTTTAAAATGTCCGAAGAAGTTCTTCGGGTGACTGTACGTTAGAAAGCGTTTTAAGAGATAAGCCTGCGAATCTTCGGACCCCGTTTCATTGAGGAATGAGTCGTTTTTTGATGCCCGCTTTCTTGGTGTTATCACTTTTCATTTGTCGTTTCAATGGAACGGTCAACCTCAACGTGTGTGTTGTTGATATGTTTTTAGATGAACTTGACGGAGAACATTCCTTTCGGGTCACTGTAAGTAATTAGGCCTTATCAGCTACTGGGTTGGGCGATGGATTGCGTAGTACAAAAGTTTTAATATGACCTGCTTCATAGTAAACGAACGATTATTTTGCCTGTTATCTTCTATTCAATTACCAGTGCCTACGGGCGTTTTGCTGGCCAACTTCGTCCTAGACTCAACATTATGCTCTACGTAGCTGCCGTCAGCCGTCAAGTAAAAATGATTGTTTCATCCCGTAGCATCCTGTTTCTGGCCCTGTATCGTCCGGCTAATTTGCCGTTGACGAAGAGCCCTTGCTCAACAGCACTGCGGGGCTAGTTTCGGTATCTTTTCCGGTTGCTTTTCATCCGCTTTTCGCCACGTTCACCACGTCGAAAGGGAACGTTGCGCCATGCGCTCCGTCCTCCGCGTCCTGACAGACGCGTGAGGATCAGAAGTCAATGGCGAAAGAACGCTCGGCAGGCCACTGCGTCTGACCCGCGGCGCGGTTCGCCCTTAATAGCCTCCACTCTGCAGACTAATTACGGGAATGCGAAAATTCTCACGTTCCGTCGTCGAGTTGCATCCTTTTGCCCCTTGTGTGTCTGTGTGTTTTTTTCTTGTTTTGTCCATGTTGAAACCGGTGCATCACGAACGCTGCATCCTCCGTCTCTGTGGTGGTGGTGGTCGGAACGCCACATAGAAGAAGCCCCGGCTAAGATGGCTGTTCGGACTTCTGAATATCTATGAATGAACCTTACCGCGCTCTTCTAAGACGCTGCCGGCAATGCTTCGTTCTGGAAAGTCAAGAACAGTTTTTGGCAAAATTCCAAGAGCATTTAACAGACTGCCTGCGGTGGTGGTCTATAATCCGTCCGATCGTGTTTCTTGTTTTGTACTCGACTCGACTCTCGGAATGTCGGATTCTGTTCGCTACCACTTCTGACTAAAGTCTCAGGTTGCACCCCCTTCAACCGTGTGGAGTAGAGTTTGAGCTGGTCATCGATTTAATATTTCTGCTCCAAACAGATTTTGCCAGAGATTGAAATGCCACTTCGGGCAGAGTTTGGTGGAAGACTTTTTCAGTTTTTTAAGCACCCCATGAGCACACCCTTAAACCCCGGTGTGCTTTCGGATTTCTCTTTTCTGATTTCGCCCAAATAAAGATGATGATTCACAGCGCAAGTATGCGCATTGGCAACGTTCCGGTCTTGCCAACTGCTTCGCCTCTTCTGTTCGCCAATCTCTAATCCTTTAAAACGATTTAAGCCCCGCTCATGACAGAGTTAGGTTTTAAATGTATTTTTTAAGGTCTTTTTCCAGAACTTCTGGGTTGGTTATTGCAAACTTTATGCAAATGGACTAAGAATCATTCATAAAATTCCTCAAAGTTTATAACCTTCAATTCCTCAAAGTTCAGTGCTATTCGCACACAGCAGTATGGAATGTGCGGTCGTTCCAATTATGTCTACCTTATCTGGTGAATAAGCGCGTAAAATGTATACATTTCCACGTCAATCGTTCGCGCGGCGATTGCGTTTCTCTTCGCTATGCAAACGATCACCCTTCAGCTTGATCTGAAGGTTGATCTTCTCTACACGCCACACGGTACAATGTTGTAGTCGTTCTGTCGGCAGTTTGTAATAGTTCAATCAGTTTTACGGCGGAACCTACAACATGACTCGTCTACCGCTTTCGTTTTATGTTTGAACAACAAAAAACGTCATCGGGCGGCATTATTAAGGAAGATGTTGTTAGTTATGTTGGCTTGCAACAAAACTCCATTCTTTTCTGCTGCCCGCGAAGGGTTAGATGCGTGCTACGCAACCCGTCGTGGCCCATAACTCGTGGGTCGTGTTGCTTCTTTGAATTATGTGCGAGGAAGAAAACTTATTCCACTGTCATCGAGTGATTTGTTCAAGGCATGCGGTACTATAGATACAGGAAAGTTGACAAAAACCAGGGGAAATGTTTTTCTCACATCTGCTGGGAAAATCAGAGCCAACGAAAGAAAAACAGTACCCGGAAAAGCAATTTCTCTGCGAGAGATGTATGGACCTTGGGTTCGGAAATGCGCCACTTGAGGCTGAAACAATCTCTTTGGCGGCCTCTCCGAGGCTGCTACGGTGTTCGCTGCTGTGGCTGGGTCCAGCCTCATCACCATCTCGATCGTCGTGTTCCGCACGGCCTCTGGGGCATGAAATTCTGGTTTTTGCAGCAGCTGCCGTTGGTCGATGTGCTGCTGGCGGAATTAATTGAATCCGGAAATGCCCAATTTAAGCTCCCGCCCCCTGTCTGCTGCGCATTGTCAATGCTTTGTGGTTGCGCTGTGTCGGTGGACAGTTTTTACCAGAAGGGCACACCGCGGATTTCGCGAAGTTTAGCAAAACAGTTGCAAACAGACGAAAGAGACGCCTTGCTAGGGTTGTAGAGTGAAATATTTTGAAATAAATTGAAACTGCACCATATTTTGGATGGACCCGCCGTAACAGCGGTAGCTGACCGCAAAATACGTGGCCGGCGGATGAATAATAGCCAGCGGTTCCCTCCGTCGGTAAAAGCCGCTTAGCCAAGTGCTGCGGGTTGCTGATGTGATTGATTTACGAGCCACTGTTGGTGATTTTTAATTGCTTATGCTGATGGTCCGGCTCGGCCACGTACGCGCGCCGCTCTTTTCGCCGACGAAACACGACCGACATTACCGATGCGAAATAAAATTGAGAAGGAAGCTTGCTGGCGGCCACGTGCTGCACATTAGCCGATGACGATTCGGATTTGTTACCACAAAAGTGGTGGCTTTATGCTTTTTCTCCACCCGATTTGGTTTAATTTTCCCATCCAAATAAATAATTTTACATAGCCCATCAATTATTCATTAGACGTTTTTGAACAATTATTCATACTTTCCTTTGTCGTGCAATTTTTGTTTAAGTAATTGCATAAGAAATTAATGAACGTTACCGTTAGTCGTGTAGTAAAAATAAAAATGATATTGTCTTCAACATTTTTAATCATTTTGTTAATCGTTTTCTCACAAATTACTGCTGTGACCAAAGTGTGTTATGTCCGCTACGTATCGCAACATTGTTCTGAGTTCTTTGTAAATATATGTAAATATATGAAAAGTCTCATGGTTCAATTGGCAAGGATCCAATTGATTTGTAATGGCCATTGGATTAATCAGCTTCAAGTTGCTGCATAGATTTACCTCCTTTCTAACGGTTTCTTTTCCCTAAACAGCTTATCATCGGAAGTATTTTCAAAGCGTGTGGCACTTAAATCAACATGAAAATGTGCAATAAAAACGACCTCATGAAGAGTTTCCACGTTAATGTTCAATCGCTTTTCGAACTCTATTTACGTTTATGGCCGCCGGAAAGAGCTTCTCACGAAACACTTTGTTAACCGTACGTTTCTATGCTCTACTTCTAATAATTCACTCGCTGTGCATCGAATTTGTGTCGAGGGAGCTGTGTGTGTGTCAGACAGGGTAAAAAAACACGTTCTCGAAACATGTAATTTCGACCGGTAATTCCGATCCGTTTTTTTCTGTTGTTCACCCGGACTCCGATGGTGGGTGTTTGAATTCATTACCAGAAAATGAGAGCGAAATGAAAGTGGTAATCCAATACCACCACCGCCATCGCTCGTTTGGTCCGTCGAAAAAGTGATCGGATTTTGAAGGATTTCGGTTCGAAGGAATTTGTGCTACTGATCTAATTATTTTTGCATCCACTTGCTGAGTCACCATTTTGACGTTGTCTCGAAAATAATGCAATATTTGATGTGCGAATATATTATTCGAACAAAATACTGAAGGAGCCGGAAACCCTTGCCTTCTTCAGCACTTTGAACGCTCGAGTGCGGCTCTTCGTCGCGTCGCGAGACTTGCTTCTTTCAATTGTTGTTTCATAAGACGGAAATTGGCGATTAAATTGTCCTCGAGAAGAGCACCACCGCGCGAGGTTTTCAAGAGGTTCAATGTGCCCTCGACACAGGCCGACACAGGCCGACAGTTGATCAAGATAGCAATCAGGCGAACGGGCCAGTTGACACATATTGCGCCCACACTAAGCGCTTTGAACGTAACCGGCTTTCCGTCCTCTGGGATGTCGTTGTTTTTTTAACCAGTGTCCCGACGTGGCGGATGTTGCGTTTTTTCCCTTACTCTCAGTTGCTTTGGGTTTAATGTAATTTTTTATTATAATTTTAATACGGACGACACTCCTTCTTCGTTGTTTCGGCTCGATTTTTGGGGGTTGTACATGATTCACCAGGCCGTGTTTTGGGGTAATTTATTCAGGTCGCAGATGAACGTTACGCTCATCACGCACGTCACGAGATGTGGACGGCGATAGTCGATTGCGGCGGGGCCGAGTGACGTGCACCAGGTGGCGTCAAGATGGTGGCGTCGGAAGAGCTAAAATCATGAACTTCCCAGAGGAACCGCACGCCCATTCGTGGCGCAAAAGTTGCCCACATGGTGTTGCGAAAATCCACAACGATCACGAAAGCCACAAAATGAAAAGCTTTACAGGGAAAACACAACCGAAAAACCCAACCGTGCCAAACATACGCACGTGTTAGTGTGCCGTGTCGGAACACGAGACAGCTTTCTAACATGTGTCTACCTTTGTTCGCGGTTTGGGCTATACAAGCAACACCCTTACCAGTTGCGGACACTTTTTCGGTGACAGTTGGCATAATTTGCATAAAAGTTAGATGTGTGCTCCGTCGTTAGTTTGAGTATTCCCCAAGGATGAGTACGTTTGCGCTGACCAAATGTTCCACTGATGGTATGTAATTTGTCGGGAACTTTCGGCCACAACTATTGACGAAACATTGAAAAATGTTGCCAGTCCAATCATGGGTTCGATAAACGAATTATACAGCAACTTGGCGTGGTTCGTTTTTAAATTTACAATTTTAATTTGTTCTTGTCCCGTTCGGGAGTGTAAGCTCTGGCAGCTAATGAGCGAAAGGCTGGCTCTATCTATGCTGGTCGGCCACAACATTGGCGGCACTCTCCCAGGCTAATGTACTCTCCGTGACTCCTCGCCGTCCGTGCGTGCGTGAATGCGTTGGCTAACTGTAGCCTTGCGCGGGCTGGCAGCGAATTAGATATGTATCATCATTAGCCGCCGGAGAGTCCACTATTTGAATCGCTTCGGTAGCTTCCCCCGGTAGAGCGCAGTATGGTCCGCGATCATCCATCGTTCCTTTCGGTCCATTAGCGGACGTCGCGCCCAGGGACCAGCTTTTCCCATCTCGAACCACGATTGTTGTCTCGCCGTGTAAACCGCTGGGGAGGAGAAACAATAGAAACTGGTCCAGTGAAGAAAGTGTCCAGTGGAACGTGCTGCTGGTCGAGAAAACACGGTGGTTGTGGCCCTTTTTCGAATCGCCAGACGATTCATAGAACTGTGTTTCGCGCAAAGAAATCCATCCTAACGGCGTTGTGCGGCGTCGCTAAATCGCTAAATCGCTTCATATTGCCATTCACGATCCCGAGCAGGAGATCGTGTGTATTATAGATGATGGTAGGATTCAGAAATGAAAAATTAGTCATCATAACCGTCGTGACGCCGTAAAAAATGCAGGAATGGCTGTCCAAAAGTGATGCGTAAATTTGAATAGATTTAGAAAATCTCTTTGTCAGAAGTGCGGGCTCACTTTTTGCTCACTGGGAATCGGAGTCGGTAACTGTTGACCACGCTGTTTCCGCCGCCGCCGGTGGGTGGTGCGCGGAACGTGTTTCATCATCACCTCCGTAACAAGTGATTGTGTGATCGTCGTGGGTCTTCACCATTTATCATGTCACATCGTGAGCGGTAGACTCCATTTAAACCATTTTAGCTTGCTCGAAACAATGAGTGCGTTTTGGTGGCGGATTTTCATAATGAGAAGATGCATTTAATCATCTCGCAGATAGCTTCCCGGTGGCCCGGGTCATGCTGCGCGAACTCAATTACACGATTGTCGTCGCGATGTTGCGGTGCGGTGAGTAAATGCATCGTTTAGCGAGTTCGCCTTCGACGATGGTGGTCATCGGTCATCGCTGATTTAATTGTGCGATAGCAGTGTTGCTGCGGATGGTCAGGGGTTTGTTGTAAAATGCATTAAAAGGCATAAAAAACAACAAAACGCAGTGGAAGGCAAACACGGTCAGCTAATGTTGTCGACGATACGATGTTATCAACAATTATTCAAGATCATTAAGGCGTCTTCTTGGCTTGTTCAGGTCGATTGTTTCTATGACTATTTCTATTACAACGTACTAATAAGTGCACTGAGTGTTATCAGGAGCAACTCAGTTGATTAAAAATGTGCAAAACTGCAATCAATGCTCGTTTGCCGTTTTATTTCCTATCATCATCATGAAACGACATCCGTGTAAGGCTCGCCATTGTAAGTCCCCAGGCCCACATCTGTTGTCGGATTATTTCCGTAATAGTAATATTTTGGGAACTTCAAGGGAACCGCGAACTGTCGCTGTGCCTTTGTGTTGGGTGGGCTACATATTCGGCGTTCGGCGGTATTCTATTAATGTTTGTTGACACAATAATCTTGTAAAATGCTAATTAGTTCACTTTAAATTATGCATCGTGGCCAATCCGAAGGGAATGCGCGCCGGGCGGCCTCCAGCTGCGCCACAGCCGATGATGATGATGTGCGTGGGTCTCTCCTCCTAACACAGTCGATCGCGCGTGGCCGCCGTGGCTGCTGTCGCTCCCGTGGCTGCTGCCATAAAAATGTCATCCCATAAAACGTGACTTGTTCGCCCTTAGAACACCCCGCCGCGTCACTGTTCTCCACACCATTTGTTTGATGAGGATTAATGAGGAGGGAACAAAAGTGTGCATGCCAACTAGTGGAACTAGGAAGTGGGTGGGATATTTAGTAGTAAACAATCGTGAATCATCTGTTTTTACACACGGGGGACAGCACAGAGTGTGACGTGTAGTCCGATCGGTGGCTTTTATTCGTCCATAAATCAATCTTCATGCTTCAAGAATTTGACGTTGAATGCCAATATGTTCCGAGAACATTAATGCGAAAGCGAAACTGCAAAACGACTCGGCCGTAATACTTTGAAGCGGAATTATTCAAAACGTTCATAGTTTCTGTATGTTTCTCTATTTCATCGCTCTACATAATTATCGATTTCGTAACTTCCGGATTTTGCAATGGTAAGAGTCAGAATCGGTCCGCTAAATCATTGACCGCGGGCATACAGGCAGAGCTCGCCTTGTGTTTATGATACTCGTCGTCATCCTCTGTTCCTGGAAGCATTGTACGGAAATGCCAAAATTTCAACAAAAAGTCATAAATCTTCCTAAAGTGGACGTTGCACGTGTTTTTGGAGAATTTATTGCAATTTATTTATTGTGTAGAGGGGGTCGAGATCTAATAGTCCTTCCAGCTATGATGTCACATCCAACGCGCACTCAAAATGTTAGAGGGCACTGGAATCGATTGGAGTTTGGTTTGGGGTGGTTCACGTTATGGGACAGAACAGCGCTTAATGAGTTTATAGCCTTCGACAGACTGAGACGTTGCCGTCTGAAGTATGGTCATATTTTGGGCATAAAACATGGTTTCCATTCAACGTATCGATCCATTTATATTAATTTGCAAATGAAGTTGTAGGAATGGATGTTAGGATGCGGAAGAGATTGATTCTGAAACTATTTGCTTCCATTACTTTACACTTCTCTTGGGTCTGTAGCTCATCCTGTACGATGCTTTACTATTAGCTGAAATTGTATTTCTAAATTTAGTCTTAATGCATTTTTTCCTATTTTCTTTCTTTCTAGGTAAGTCTTCATTGTATTTCGCTATGTGTTGGGGAACTCGCATCGGTCTCAGGTAAAATTAGGCAAACTGATTGTTACACTTTTGTCGGGCCCAATTGGTAATGCTCTGAGGTGATCGAAATGCGTTGAAAGCAGCTTGTGGACAGTAAAATTACGATTGGATCCGATGCACTCGGAACTCTCTCCCCGAGCTGCAACGCAACGGTGAATTTGACTTTCTACCAAAGTACCGCCACCATAAAAGTGCAACGTGTAGTAGCTCTACTGAAGCCCGCCGACATTCGACGAACGCTGATTTGGCATGGTTAATCAAAAATGTTCATCGATGCAGTGTAAAAAATTTCTTTTCCACAGAAAAACACCCATCTGCTAAACAATCTCGGCGGGGCTTAATCACGAACATCAAACGCGGTGGGCGCCCCTCTGGGTTGTGCATCGAAAATGACGCTGTTGAACAGCATTAAATGTGCCAAACATGTATGCACTCGCTGGACACATTCAGCTCGCTGTTAACGAATCTTCCCAAGAAATGTGGGGTTTCGATTCGTTTCAACGCAAAGCGTGTGGAGTTTCTTCGCTGGCTTGTGGCCATCTTGGCCATCGCGTCGTGACCGACTAACCGTGACCGTTGGTTACAAGCACATAACAGCTTACACACGCCATCCGTTTGCGTGGAGAGCGTTTTCGAGCGCGGTACGCCGATTAAGCCGATCGCGAAAGCATTACGAAAGAAAGTGAATCGCGATCTTGGCGTCGCCGTCCAGCCCTCGACTCGCCTGTGGTTGGGAAAATGAAATCCTTGAACGTGCTTTCGGCTTAAAAACGACAACAATCCCAAGAAGGGGCCGGTCGGCCGCTGTTTGGGAAATTGTGTCACGGATGACAGATTTATTGATTGAAGATTTATTTCGTAAAAAATACGTGCCAACATACTCCCGCTGTGGTTCTTCGTGGTGCGACCGCTTAGGGTTTGATTGGAAGCAAAAGTCGTACTGATATGGCAATTAAAACGAGAAGGAATTAAAAAAAACGAACCTCAAAGTTTGTTGATCTGTACGATTCTGGGCAAAAACTTAACCGAGCCCCCCGCGTGATGGGGTCTGAAAGTGTGGGTCCCTTCCTAATGAGAGTGAGAAACTCTCGTTGCTCGTCGAAGCATGACTACGAGGGGTGCAAAATTGCTCCCTAGGCTCGCCGCGTGGTCAACCGAAGCAAAGTAAGTAAATCGAATCGGTGCGCCTATAAAGCACCGGGAACCACTGTTTTTCTTCAGCGGGGTTCAGCGACACGCCCGGTGATCACCCGGGTTTTCTTTTTTCGCTGCGATTTTCCTCGAAATGCATCCTTTCCGCCGCTGGCTTCTCTCGCTGGCACTGGTTGGGACGGTTTGATTGATTGGTAACAAGTTAAAGGCAAACCTGGCGCCGCCGATGACCCACTTTTTGGTTCGCCCGCCGTCAGTGCCGTTTGTTTGATTCCGCATTTCGAGCATTTCACCTTCGTGTGCGCGCCGCTCCATATTCCATAAACCGAGCTGTCACTCTTGGTTTGCGGAATGCGAAAAGGGAGGCGTCAGGATGCCCCGGGTGCATAAAATAAAGTTGTAGTGCACGCTGCAGAAGCCGTTCCGGTTCGACTGCATTTGGCGTTCTGCGGCAAAAATGATTCCCCGCCGAGTGCGCTGAAGCTGTGATTCGCTGTGGCGCCAATCTGCGAGGGTGATTATAATTGTACGATGCATAAATAAATAATCTCTGTTTACGCTGGCCACGCCAGCAGTCGGCCTGTGTGCGGCGTGTATATAGAGGTGTTTACGTTGCAGAATAAATAAATTCTGCACGTGACTTGCCGTGGCGAGGCGAGAAAATACGGTGGCTGCCGTGTCTGCCGTGAGTAATAATAATGAATAATTGATTGAACGGCTGACGGGACGACAGCATCAAAAGAATGTTCGATTGTTGTTTGTGAAATTAAAATGGTGTTCAATCTGCGCACTCAGACAGACGGCATTTTATCAACGACCCACGTCTGAGTTCTTAATAAATAGCCATCCGACAATCTCAGTGATAGTGATCCTCTTCTCTGCCTTTCACCACGCCTGGGCGATCGTAGGCGACCGGGCGATTGTGGTCATTCCCTTTCCGGGGCCACCACCGCTCTCCTATTATCATCAAAAGCTTTTTATATTTTCCCAAAATTAATACATCCTATCGCAAATGAATTCCCATCATAATCTGGAGCATCATCGCTAATGGGGGTGGCTGCTGGCGTGGGAAGATAAGCTCCGATCTCCAATGACCATCGCGGGGAAAAGTAGCGGTAGTTTCGGTCGTCACCAGAAGAGAGACCACGGGACGATGTAGTCGGAATAGGCGTTCGCTTTGGCGCCGAATATTGTCCCAAAAAAAAAAAAAAAAGGAACGACAGACCGTTGCCGTTCATTTCGTTAGGCGGCCAAAAGGCTTTCCAAATTGGCGCCGCCACGGAACTAAAAAACAAACTCAGTAGAACGGGACATAGTAAAGCTGCGTTCGCTCCAGAAAAGATTGCGTTAATGATGATGTTCATCACGCCGGAGGCTTTTTTAAACCCGCGCAGTGGCTTCCCTTTGCGTTTATGGTGTCCCAAAAGTGGACGGATAGAATGCCAATTGCGCACCATTCGCTGCCGCACAATTTTTATGAAAGTAATATACGCGGTAATTAAGAGAAAGAACTCCGCTGGTAGCCATCTTAAGCCGTTGTTTTGCCAAACTTCACGCCGCTCCCGAGAGAGCAACCCTTTTTTGCGCCACCGTCGTCGTCGTCGTCGTCGAGGAAAGCTGCGGCAGATAATGATCAACCCGACCCGAAGCCAGGAGAGAATGTGTTGCGGTTTTGTCCGAAAGCAATATGCGGTTGTGACGCGAAAGAACCGATACGCCGCGACGGGGAGATACGAGATTCGTGTGTTTTTTTCGTTGTTGGTGGGGTACCAAAAGCCGGTTTTGCGTCACGCTGCTGCTGCGCTGACCGGATGGCTAGCTGCCGGTGGCCCTGGAGGTGGTTGGCCCACCGGCTCAGCTCCAGTCCGCGAAGTTCAACCGCGAACGGATGCCAATAAATGACCATCGGTGGCCGCTGCCGCCGCCGCACCATGAGCTTTTGGTTAATCACTTTGGGCTCTCTGTGATGAAATGTGAAGTTCATCCACCGGAACGCTGGCGGTGGTCCTCGGTGGCGACAACATGGTTCGATGATTGACTACTGGCTGGCGGTGGCAGGCGCTCCGCGAACCAGTTTGCGGGGCGGCCTCCGTCTCAAACCAGAAAGATCATAAACAACCGTTCTCTGGATATTCTTATCGACGGCGACGGGGTCTCTCGCAGCTTGGCGTTGGCTTCTGTTCGCGGAACACGTTTTTACGTCGTCGTCGTCGTCGTGGTTGCTGCGCAAAAAAGATGACTTTCTGCCCATCGTCTGAGCTCCCCGAAATGACAACGTGACAACAACGGTGGATGAATGGTAATTAAAACGTTTCCGTTGCGGCTGATGGCCAACCAAACAAAAAGGAGTGCGCGAAATGTAAATCTGGCAAGCTGGGAAGCGGAAAACATGTCGCGAAGCTCTCGGTTCTGTTCTTTCCACTTCGGGGGTACGCTTTTGGAGCCACTAGAAACTGGCCATTTGGCTATTCGCGGAGCAAAATGTGACACATCCCGTTAGCTCCATTGTCTATTTAGGGATTATTTCTTTTCCCCCCTTTTTATTCTGTCAAGAAGGTTCTTTGGATTAGGTTAATGCACCCGTGAGTAGTTGTCACGTGCTTCAGAGATTTGTGGCCGCAATACACTGGGGGTTGTGTACGCATGTTTGGTAACTTGCCAGCACGTAACAGTCCTTTTTGAGTTATTGGTACATCATAAAGCGAAATAGTTGTTTGGGGAGCTTCGGTGACGCCGAGACTGCGTTTACTTAACTGAAGTAACATTTTCTGCTACGTTTTCATCGCTTACCGGTTGGCTTTTACACAACCTCTATTGCGCATTGCTAATATGACCATTTTTGTTGTTGTTTCTCTCTCTAACCTTTCCACCTCGTTACGCTCGTTTGGAGCCACCACGCCCGTGTTTTCCACCGCGCGTCGGTGTTAGTAGCGTTGTTGGTTGCGAATGCTGTTGATGTTTTCATTTTTTGTGTTACCTTTTTTTGCACCAGCAACGTCGTCGTGTGCTGTCCCAGCGAAGCATATCGCGGTGGCTTCCACCAAGCGGGTGGAAAAACCCCATGTCACTCTGTCGTTCTGTCTACTCCCAGCGCGGCGGCCGCACAATTGAAAGGCTCCCCGCACGCGCGCCCGGGTCGGTGAGAATCGAGTCGAGAACACAACGGCAAAAAGCGAACCCGGCAGGAAAATCCATTGGCGCGCTGCTAGAACAATGGACCGACCGATGGAACACGGCGGGGTTCAGTGGCCGCCGCCACGATGGGGCTGTTTCCGGTCGACGCACGGAAAAACAGTGCCCACGCGGAACGGGAGTCCCCCTCCCATGGGTTAGGGTGGAACACACTAAAGCCTGCCGCCGGTGTCGGGTTGTCGCGCGTTAATTTATTTTATATCATCACAAATTAAACTGGTCACTGCGAGAAGCGAAAAGCCGGAAGAATTACGGAGGAACACTTCATCAACAATCGTTCGCCGCTTTCGATCGCTCGGGCGGAGATTTCGGTGGAACACCGATCAATGCTTCTTCCTTCCGGCCCAGAGCCAAGATGGCCCAACTCGGCCAACAACTCTGCCAACCTGTTCTGTGGGTCCGAAGAATGAGGGCGCAAAATAAAAAAATTCTAGACAAGGGCAATTCGTTCCCGGGGGGCCGCTTTCGACGGCGGCCATAACGGTACAACCTCTAATGGTCATCCATCCGTCCACACGGCGGGAAAGTTGAAATATTCTAGTCCACTTTTCACGCTCGACTCGGCTCGTTGGGCCTTTGAATATCACCTTTTTTCAATTCCGCCGCTACAGCTTTGAGCGAGAAAAAATTAGGGTTCCGCCGCCGTGGAGTGAATTACTGCGCTGCACGTCACCGGTGGCCGGCTCGGTGCTATTTGGAACATCATTTAAGCAGCATTTAACTTTGCCGTGTGTGCGGTAGAAAGTGCCTTAGGAATGTATCGACCGTGAAGCGTAACAGCGTTTCGTGCGGATGTTTGGTGCATCGTCAGATGGTGCCAGAACGTGATGCACTTGACGTCGGCGCGGATGCCTCCGTAAACAACAACAGCTGTCCGGCGACGACGTGCCTCTCGCCGAGCACCGAGTGAAGAATGTGTGAGATCCGTGGAACGGCCAGTAGATATCGAGCAGTATGTGGGTCGGCCGCTGGAACTAAAATGTATACCAGCACAACCGGTATGCTGCCGTAACGGAATAGAACAGTAATTTGTAAACACGAGCCTGAGCCTCGAGCCTCGAGCCTCGAGATTCGAGATGATGGGTGGTTTAAACAATTTGTTTTCATTTGCTCCGCTCAATAGGAATACTCGTTTAATGAGCGAAAATACACTTCGTTTGTATCGCAACATTGGGCTTTCGCACAATGTCCCGTTCGCAATCAAAAGACTCACACTCGGGCGACTGATACGTCAAGCGACGAACCCCACATTATCCCCGCAGCAGTACGCTGGATTGCGAAACGTGTGCGATGGATGTTGCTGCAACATGTTCGGATTTAATGGATTTGGCTTTTCTAAAACTCAATTGATTGGCATATTAGTTACGCATCGTTAGAATCGGTTCAGCACCAGCAGCATTGGAGGTCGTTTTCAGCCCTGCGGATCTTAGCCCAGACTTTCGCCTCGTTTCGAATCGATCAGAGATCGCGGTTGTTGTTTGGGGGGAAATTGGATAATCTGTCCTTGGGCTTGGGAACGATTTGTTCGATTGGATTTTTGGAAACGATTCGATTTTGGGCAATGATATCGGTCCATTGAGTGGTGTTAGTGCCAAAAGATAAGATGCGCGGCTGCGTAAACTTGAAGGGCATCAGATAATGTCCCGCCTGCCCCGCAATGCAGTAAGCGGTGTCGAAATGAGTTGAAATTGGCCAACTTTTAATGCCCTTCCGGCCACTGACAAATTGATGGTTTGAAATATTAACATTGATTGAAGGACTTTTCACATGATTTATGTTCCTCGCTAGAGTGGTGTCTGCATATTCTTTTCAAACATTCAGTCGCTCAATCTGCTGTTATTGTATTCCGCAACCATGTCCACCGCAACCAAAGCAACATATTCACTGCGCAAAGGTTATGCCGTTGCATATGGTGGGATATGAAAGGTGTGGTGTACTGTGAGCTTTTAAAACCTAATGAAATTATTGAAGGACAACGCTATTGCCAACAATGAATGCGTTTGAAGCAAGCTTTGGCCATAAAACGACGTAAATGAGATAAAAGACATGATAAGCCGACCCCACATCGCAAAACCGGTCAAACCTATCTCGAAAATGTCGGATGGGAACTGTTAACCCGGTGTATTGACCAGATGTTACTTTTTCGGAATAGTATTTGTTCCAGAACTAATTTGGCTTGGCAGCACAGCGGTTCACTTCTTATGAAACTATTGATAAAAGGGTCTCTGAGTGGATCGCTCCTAAAGATAAGAAATTCTATCGACGCGGAATCGAGGAACTACCTAAAAGATGGCAGAAAGTAGTAGCTAACGACGGACAATACTTTCATTAAAGTATTCATACGTTTTGTTGTTGTAGTTAGGTCCCAAATGTCGAATAAAAATGGCACGAATTAATTTGCAGACCTAATAGATTCATATGATTGCCTTCGACTGTTTCAACAATCGTCGAAAGGCTTGTGGAAATTTTCCTCCTTGAACCGGGGCCAATTGTTAATCCGCTTGTTGGCACCGATTGTTAATACGCTACCGCTCAATTAACCATTTTCATCCGTTTCGATTTTTGTACGATACTGAACAATCTTTTGAGCACCACCACCACCATGCCGTGCCATGTCTTTCTCACCTCCGGAGGTAATAATCGGAAGTGGGCTCGTGAAGCTTTAGCATTGGCAGGAAGGAAGACGTCTTTAGTTTTCGATACAGCCCAACCGCCAAGCCCTCAATTACCGGCGCTGGGAACTAATTGATATTAGCCCTTCACTCGGTGTGTGTGCCCAGTCCAGCCGGGGAGGGCGCGAATGGGAGATTTTCTGTACCGGTAAGGGATTGTTTGCTTTTTGTGGAAAATGGCTTTGTTACCACGGCTCGCGGCGGAACACAGGCACAACGGGGCGGGTGGTTCCGGAAATGTTTCTTTGTTTTGATTGAATGAAAGTAAGTGGATGTTCCTTTCGGGGAACATTCGGATCGGTTCCCTGTTGGATGCTCCTATTGTTACCCGCCTCTTTTTGTGTGGCCTGCATTAAGAAAGGATCCCGTAACCATCCCGTTTTTACTAAAAGCTGAAACACGGTACGTACTTCCTGTTGGGAGGGAACCATTTCGTCACATCCCCAACGGCACCGAGCGTACTGGAATCGATTCAATCTTAGATCAAAGACTCAATCGCGGCGCTGCTTTAACGGATCCGAATGTTTAAATCGCATAGTAAAATGGTTGCCGCTCAATGGTTCCATTCCTTCCATTAACTGGGCTCTTATCAGCGACAGCCTTCCCTGCTGCCCGATAACGATTTTGACGCAGTTCAGATTTATTTATACGTTCGCTCGCTCAATCATGCCCTGGTCGAACATTTCCGTTGGCCGCCGGTGAAATTAAATGCGTTTTCGGTGTTCATGTCGCTTCGGGGGGTTCGATTGACAGCAAACAAAGCATCTGAGCGTAGAGTTCATGTGTACCGACTTCATACGCTCGGCATCGATATCTATTTTTATCTTCGAGGCGCTGCCGATGACCACATCGCGCCTTCCGTCCCGGCTTATCAGCGGGAAGTGAGACAAGGTGGCGACCCTCTCGGGTGTTATCAGCGAACTAAGCAAGTTCAATGATTAAAAAACTAAATGTTTGTTAAACTGTTTTTTGTTTGGTTGTCGGAGTGGAAATTCATCGATTTCACGCACTACTTGTGCCGGTGCCAAGGCAACGGAATCCTCGGATCCCGTCGGGAGTCGGGCTGCTAGAACAGGGAAGCCGCACGTAGCCAGCCCCCCCGGGCACGTGGTCAATCGGCCGAAACCTCTCGCAGGGAAGCCATTCACCGTGGCGGCGCCACGGACGTGTGGTGTTTCCTTTTTCTGCCGGCGCTCCATGACCGGAAACGATCGCTGGCGTGAAATTGTTGCATTTCGCGGCCGATGTACCCGCGGCCGCTGTTACAGCATGGCGCACACCACGTCTTCCGTCTCATTAGGCCAGCAATGGGAGTGTGAAGAAGCTGTACTCACGTGCCACAACCGACCGGGACCGGGAATGTATTCAGCTGAGTATCTGGAGCGATGCGCACCGATTAGAGGCCGCAATGTTGCTCCACGCGATGGCATCGAAAATGGAAGGTACAGTTTGTGGGCCGTTTCTATAATGCGCACTTCAATCGCATTCAGTACCACCATAAGCGCGGCCAGACTTCTTTGACCAACCTACACACGTCAACATCGACAACATCTCGGGTTTCCGCTCGATATTTGAATTATGGTTTGAATCATCAGATCGAGCGACAAACATTGGCGCGGTTGCGAAATGGCGCAAAGGAAACGACTCTAACCCTCTGGCTCTAGCCCTGGGTTAGGCCCTCCGGGAGAAGGGCAACCTGTACTAAGGTGTGTCACCCAGAGGAGCAACAAGCACCCCGATGACGGAGCACTCCTTCGCTCGCAAACTAACCGAATATCTTGGCTGTGTGTAGAACTTTTTAAAGTTCGCCTGAGAATGGCGCAGGTTCCAGGTTACTTCCACCGGTTAACCCTCGCCGATTCAGCTGTCTCAGTGGCGCCGACGACACGTTTGTCACGGAATTCAGTGCGCACCTTCCAGTGGTGAGGTGTTAATTGAGAAACGAGACACAGAAACACGACGGTCTCGTCGGTGAAGAACATTCGAACGGAGAGGATTTGAATGAATCGAAATGGCCGCAAGCGTTCGGATTACAAATTAACTAACAAGGCAGTTGTGGAGCAGGTTGCTGTAAGTGCTTTTGCATATTGACACAGTTCCGTAAGTGGTTTCGCAAGCTGCCGTAAGCCCCCGCGTCCATTACATCTGCTGCAATCCAATGGGATGCATCATCACCGCGTTCGGAAATGGGCGTCGATCGTGTGCGATGCAGGTTCAACGCGATCGAGAGACAAGTGCGATGCATCGATCGGGCCGAGCCCACGTCGGGCTTTTGGGTTTGGGATTTCACAATCCGGTCAGTTTCGAAACGCCGCGAACCGGATGCTGCGGAGGTTCGTATTAATGTGTCTAATACACTCCCCGAGGCTTTCCGGCCAGTAGTGTGCCGCATTGAACGCCATTTTATTTTTGCGTTCGCCACTCGGTGATTCATGCATCCTATCACCTTGGAGCTGATCGTCGGTTGGATTTTACCGCCATTTGCTACCGGTTTAACTGAGTGTCTCGTAGTGGTGTGCCGGTCTCTGACTCATGGTTGGCCCAGACTCCTGACCGGACCGTCTCCTCTCTGGGTCGCGTGGCCCCAGAAAGTCACGACGATGGAGCTGGATGGAGCTCTGTTTTGTGGGAGAGGCAGAGAGCGCGAACGTACCAGAAGGCTCGCCACGCCGGAGTGGTCCCAAAACTAGTTACCCGGTGGCCGCTCGATGGCTGCGCAAAAGCCACCAAAGCCTGTGTTAAAGAACTTGGCTTTGGCACAAAGTAAGTCGATCGGCTTCGGCTGGTCCGTAAACTGGTTTTCGTGCTCCGCTCGTCACTCCGGGAACGGAGAATGGAACTCTGTCTGTCTGTCTGTCTGTGTGTGTTTGTGTGGTTCTTTTGCGGTCAACTTCAACTTCGGACCAAGAGAATCCTCTCGGAAGGGAGGAAGGACTTTAATTTTACCACAATCACACATCCCGCGCGCTGGGAGAATGTTTTCGCCCCGGGTGAAGCCCAATATGAAGTCCCAGGGTACGAAGAGGGCGCGATTAAAGGCACAGAAACAGGGATCGATAAGTTTTTGTGTGTGGCGCAGTGAAATGCCTGCTCTCGGAACGGTAGTTTTCCATCCCGTTCGCCTCATTCCTGGCCATCAGTTCCAGGGCATATTTTTGCGATGCTGATGAGGGCGAACGATTGCGTGTCGTTATGCTGTCGACGGCGCGCGGCGCAACCTAACGGTAAGTGCTCGCTGCTCTCTGCACACGGACGGGCGACCGTCATGAAAGTGATTCTGCGATGATTTAGACGACGATGTGAACGATGGTGAGCTTGTGCTCAGTCAGGACTCAAGTTGCGCCCAGTTTTTGGCCCAGAATTTCCCGTTCACCGCTGGAACGGTACCTGGCGTTGATTACTTACTTTTTGCGCACGGCTTTGGTCGAGCCTAAACAGCATCGGAAAAGCGGGAAAAACCCCTTTCGCTTTTTGTGCTTAAAGTTAAATTCGGAAAAAGGAACCAGAACGGAACGGACCATCATTCGTGCAGCGTGGTGGAAAATGTGTTTAAAAATTGGTGGGTTTTGGGAATTAATTCCGTGGCTGAGGTGTTTGTTTTAAATGAAATAATTTAAAACGGAAACGTGAAAAGGGAATTAATTCCGGGGTTTTGTCCGAGTGAAAGGAACGAAGCTTTCTACGAAGCTCGACACACTCGACCAAACCCAATTTAAAATAAGGCGTAAGAGGCGCGACAGAATGTTCACCGGCCGCGGAGGACACGTAGCACACCCATGTGTGCGGCCCAGCGTGAAGAAAAGTGTTTCGTTTTCACTTTTCCTTTCCGCATACTTTCCATTTTTACTCTCATTATTTACCGAACATTTGGTTGGCCGCGGGGGCGACGGCGTAGGTGTGGAGTGGCGATGGAAACGGAAGCAAACAAGTTGGCTATCTGAGCGGAACATCCATTTCCACGGAGTGGAGTGATTTATGGGGTTTTCCACTGGCGCTTTTCTCTCGTCACCGGGCGAAAAACGGAGCGTCACTGCGTGCGTCCGGGCCCTGCGTCTAATCACTAGAGGATCGCACGTATGCAAATTAAATGCCCTGCTCCTCTAGACGATTGTAGCAACGTGGGCCAACGATCGGTAGTGCGCATGATTGGCGACAATGGGTGAAATTGAGGCCCTCCACGGCACGTGATTGTATGGTAATTTCGCAATGATTGTTTATCGTGATGGACACGGAGAAGAACCGCCCCACAACGAGGAAATGGACTCCACCCGAAGGCTCCACCAAGGGAAGGGTTAGCAAGAGTTTTCCTGCTCTCTGGGCCGGTGATTTTCTCCCTCGACGACTGATGCAATAGCACGCCCATCGATGACTGGATGTTTCCCTTTCATCGGGTTCATTTGGCCATAGAAGATCTCCTTGATTGGCGGGTTCCGACGCTGGGTGGTGTTTTCCATTCGAGAAGGAAAAACCCCTCGAAACAATAGAGGGGCCCACAGAGGTACGGAAGCCTCGTGGCAGTAATCATCATGCTCCGGACGACACAGGCCGGCCAGTTTTAGCTTCTTCTTGCGACGAGTGTGCACCCAACCGATGCACAATTTATTAGCTACGATTTCCGCCCGCAGCAGACGGCATTGGGTGGCGTGTCTTTCGAGTAAGATGTTTTGCACCGGAAACGCCTATGATGGTCCGCTGAGTAGCCCTTCTTTTTGCGCAACAATCGGCCACCCGTATCTGGCGACTTTTTGTGTGTGCATTAAATCAGATGTTTCATAAACACAACACTTCAACGTTTAATGTGAGTTCCTCGCTTCTTTCCATTGTAGGTAAGCATTCTGCGGTGGCTCTAAATCCTCTACCAGCAGCAGCGACCCTCGTGAGTTGGAGTCTGTCCGGTGGATGGATTTTTATTCAGGAAGAAACGTTCTTCTTCCCATACGGCGGGCAGGTTCCCAGCATTGTCCACAGTGTCCGGAGGGGTGTTTGAAAATCAATCTTCAAGAAGGGGCATTCTCAGGGGGGGGGGGCACGAGACCGAGCTTCCCGCCGGCTAATTGCAACACTGCCCGACCTTCAGAGCGCCCGTTTTCATCGTGGTGCTTGGCGATTTATGCTTCCCCTGGAAGTTGGGGCTTCTGGAATGCATCTTAAGTCACCGGTCTCAGTGTCTGTCCCGCGGTTGGCGCTCTCGGGGGGGGCTGGATGGTGTATCATCAACTCATCAGCACCCCATTAGAGGTCGCCCGATGGGTGAAGGGCAATGCGATCTTTGTTGCGCACGCTCGCGCCAGTCCAATTAAAATAGCTCGCGAGGCACACCGCGGTGGTGACCCTGTGGAGACCTTTTGGGTCCACGAGACCACGCGGCGGGGGTGACCTCCCAATTATCGTGCAACGGCGTGCACCCCTAAGGTCCAAAATCTTGATAAGCGCGGGAAGTTGGCCCTTACGTGCGAGAACTTCGATAAGCTACGGCACTATTGTGACCCAATGGAGCCATTAAAGCCCCACCAGAAGCATCCCAGGTATCTGGCGAGTAGGAGCGCGGTACAGCAATGCCTAGTTTCCACAGTGTTTTATCATTAAAGTCACTCGGATTAAGTCGGACACTCTCACTTTTAAAAGCAACACAAAAAGAGGGACAGGAGGGACACCGGCTTCCGGCTGCTGCTGGATTGGGTGTGGTGTGCGTTACGCGCAGCGTTTGTCACCTTGTCGCTGGCTGACGCTTTGGAAAATGGAATGCTTTAAATGGTTGTGGATTTTTCTTCACTTTTCCGTGTACTTGCGCCACGCGTTAACGCTCAATTGAACATCAACCCGGGCTGCGGGGAACGTCGCGCGCGTAACCATTGTTCGTTCGTTCGCTAGTTGTTTGCCGCGTGTCCCTGCCGCGAAAAACACAATCCAACCCCCAATCGGAGTTGTTGCGAACTGTATTTTGACGTTTCTCACCGATGTCTTCCATTAGTGTGCGCCGCGTCCGCGCATTGAGTGATGGGTTCAGCCCACCTGAAGCCTGATTACTTTTGAGGGTAACTGGGGAAACAATCGCCACAGCTGACATTTAATGGTGGAGAAGTAATGTTGTCAAACAATAAATCTAAATGGCACCCGGGCGACGGCTTTCAAAGGCCCCGACTGCCGAGGTCCCTGGCGTTATGGAGGTGATGGAATAACGCACCCAAAACCACAAAACCGAATAAGCGTGACAGCAAAAGTGTGAATCTAATGTTCGCTTCCGGTTCGCTAGGTACCTTTTGTTTTCCAGCGCCGCAGCGCAGCGTCTCCACGGCTCTGTGTTGCGGAAAACGATGCGCAAATTGCGCAATCTAAACGTTCATAACGTCTCTAGGTCCGCCGACGAATGCTGCTTAAGATGCGCGGACTTCAGATGCCGTAACCATCCGCAGCTAATTGTTGTCGCCTGCGCGATGTCCAAAAACAATGCAATACGCGGGCGCTCGGATCACGAATTAATGCCCTGCGCCGATAAGAGACCACTCCGATGTTACCTTGATTTAATGAGCGGTTTGGGGTTAGTTTAATGGGGAACTCGTGGTCCCAACTAGGCACGAGAGGATGCGCGCGCCGGAAGTGACAGGTAGATTCTACAACCCATGGGCGCGGGGCCATGGGGTGTCGTGAAGGTTAAATCACCATTCACCGACCGTTTTTCGCGCGCTCTTCGGAGTTGCGGAAAACAAAATAGGAACTAAAAAGCACACCTACAAAGCGACAAAGTGTGAAACAATCGGCTCTGCCGCGTCTCGCCGAAGTTTATTGGGCCCCCAGAGCTCAGTGACTGTCCGATGGGCAGCAGCATATCTGTGGTGGCGATCGTCTGGGAGCGTCGGATATTTAAACGATCTACATTTGTAAACAATGAGGAAGATCACGCTCCTTTTCGCCCGTGGTGGCCAATTATGCAGCCCGGGAGGGGATTTGGTTGTCGAAAGATGAACTACAGCGTGTTACGGTGGACCATATTTCAACACGACGCCCGCCAGAACACTCGGTCTGAGGCAGTTCGCTACGACAGTCGTGGCCCTAGTCCTAGTGGCGATCGGTGGTGAGTGAATAGAACAGAAGTGTGAAGGAGTCCCATTCTCGATGGAGAAGGGTCCAAGTGTTCGGATACTCCACAAGACGGCGTCCAATGGATTCGTTAATTTGCTAATCGATCAGCGATCAGCATCAGCATGGACTTTGTGGTGCACTCTCTCTTTAAGGTAATCATAATTTATTAATTTATTCTCCTAAACCACACACAAAATTCGCGATCTGAACGGAGATCGCGGTCTACACCGAAAGAGGAGCCGCAAAAGTGAATGACAGAGAGAGAAAAGTGATGTGCCAGAATCGTAAAACGCCAGCATTCAGTGCGCACCGTGTAACCTCAATCCTCGCCGGGCCGGATCGCCGCGTTTTCAGAGCGTCGTCGTGTCCGCGTTGTTGTGTGGTGTTGTTTGGGACATTTAAATATGGCCGTCCGCGGGCTCCCCAGCACAGGGAAAGGGGGCGAAAAAGAGCAGGCGCCCGTTTCGAAGAGGAAGAAGCGGACGTGACGCTGCTCCACAAGCCACCGACCGGTCTCTCTCGAGCTGAGTTGAAGGGGACTTTGTGCTCCTTCTTCTTTCGGGCCGCGGGCGACGACGATCCTCCCGCGGGTGGTGGGGTGACTAGGGGCGCGCGGCCACAGCCTCAATTCAAGAGCCTGGCTGGCTGTTGGTTCAGCGACACGCCGACGGGATCGATCGTCGACGTCGGCGCGCAGGTCAGCAGCAGAAAACCGGTTTCTACTCCAGAACGATCGCGACGCGTCTAATAGTATCGAGGGACCCCGGGGACAGGGAGCGGAGAGTCGTCCACACCCCACCGCCTAGGTGTCCCAGGTGTGGACCGTTGTTTGCCAGTGAAGCCTGGCGATGTGGTTGTGACAAGATCGGCGGCCCGCTCGGTGGTGTTTCCTGTTGGCCCTCGGGCATTGGTGGCCCTACCACACTACAACCACCACCAACAAGGCGAAGGTATCGAAAGCGAAGAAAGAATAACACGCGCCCGAGCGACGGAAGGAGAGCCATCAACACCGGAGGCAGGCCGGAGCTGAGGGGCACATGATGACGATGATCGTCGGGTCGGCGCACGATCGACGAAAAGAAAGTTTCGTAGGATTCATTTTGCGTACCCGGATTCGACGCGGACACCCTGGCTTTGCGGTGATCGAAACCCAATGGAGATCACGGTCAAATCACGGCTGAGCTACTTCGGGGCCGCTCGGCCAATTGACCTACGCCACAGCAGGGGAGCGAGATACCTTTCGGTGTTACCGTGACCTTTTGGGCGCTCTGTGAACAGCACTTTTGTCACAGCCGCGAGCGCACAGCTGCAAATCCATGTCCACGGCATCCAATTCTTGTCGTTCACTGGATTTTTAGAAGGGCCGGCAGGAAACGGAAACTGCCAGGATGTGATCCGTGGTTTTTCGGTTTGGCTGCAGCGACGTAATAAAGAGACGGGCCCACGAGACCGAAACAGGTATCCGACGAGACGGCAAACCTGTCGACGGTGGCGGGGTCTCTTAGAGGGTCTCTAGAGAGGACCGGGAACCCGGGAGCCAGAAGCATGATCTTCGTCTCTTCTCTGTGGTCCCACCACAGGCACAGGAACCACCAGGACATGGCAGAAGAATGATGGGCCCACCACCGGTTATCGATTTCAAGTGCGCTGTGCGTCTCTCGTTGTTCCTTTCATCAATTCTTCGTTCAGATTGGGTTGTCTTCTCTCCATTCTCTCCTCCGATCCATGACGACATTCACCGGCAAAAGGGAAGAAATGCTGGCCATGGTGGTGTTGGTGATTTTTTGTTGTCTCGTTTAAAAAACTAAGAAAACAGAAAAAGAACGTAAGGCGGACTTGCAGAGGAACACGATGCCCCCTGAGAGAGGTCCCCATTGAGAAGCGAGAAGCAGAACGAGGCAAAGAAAGTTTATTACCGACGCACGATGCTGGCGGTCACGGGCCTCCTGGTTGCGGGGCTCTGACCGCAAACACACGGAAGCCCTCCGCGCGCGTTCTGGCCGCACCGGCGAGTCCTGCGACGCAGTAGCGCGGCTCAAACCTGATGATGCTGCGGCTGAAAAACCGAACCACTCTTCAATGGGCGTTCAGGTTTTGCACTGGCTTCCTGTGACGACGGGCGAGAGCGAGAAGAACGGGGCAAAAAAAACAGAAATAAATACATCGAAACCGGGATGGATTCTTTGTGGGTAAGGCCCGACGACCCAAGAAGGGAATCGAGAAGAACAAGAACGCGGGCAAAGCATATCCCGTGAAGAAGGGAACCCACCGACTCCGGAGCGATTTATTCGAATTTTATGTTGTACACGAGATGATCGAACCGAACCGGAAATGAAAGCTTCTGCCCCCCGAAGGCCAGGTTGACAGGACCCATGACGGCGGCGAACCTCTGGCGGGAACCGGCCAGAAAGTATTAATTTCGTGAAATGGCGAACTTTAGTGCGACTTTAATTTAATGGCGGTACTTAACCCCAGCGGGCCCATCTACCTCGGAGATGGGCTTTTTCGCATTGTTTCCGGTTCGTTCCAGCTTCAAAAGGTGCGCAACATTGGAAAAATGTTGCATGATTTATGCAAACGCTTTAATAACGAATAAAATTGTCAAGACGGCGCTTTAATGGTGCGTTTTCTAACAAATGATCTGTAAGCATTTTATGGCCACTACGGTCGCATAACACTCGCGCAGAAAAGCATTCGCACATCAAACCCCCCCTAATGTCGGGTTCATTAATTTTAATTTGCTTCGGTGACTGCCGCGCGACCCAAACAATGAGTCTTGTGGGCCAATTACTACGGCGAGCACTATCTGCGGATTGACTTGAAATGCCCGGCGTCGAATCAGACGTTAGAATCTGTTTCCAAATCCCTTGACCCTTGGCACGGACCGGTGGTTGGTTCCAAAATTCCCATGCCTAAAACAACGCTTCCCATGGCTCCCGTTCGCGGTGATTTTTATTGGGCCGCTCGCCGTACAACCTCTGCCAACCGAAAAGGGCGAAAGGCGGAAGGTCTAGATGCGTCGTAAGAGCAAAGGTTATGCCCTCAGAACTGGCAGCGGGTCTTCACCGCGTTGGCTAACCGAACGGCGCAACACTCGGCCTAGTGTTTCTGGCCACTCTGCTACCTAAACTCCTATGCTGGGCCAGGGCTGGGCGAGTTTGCGTAGATCACACACACGATCGCCGCTAATGCCGCACACACACCGCGCAGAACTCCGAGCGGAAACGCAGCGAAAAACGAATGAAATTTAAATGCGTAAACGATGAAATACATTTACACAAAATTAAACACCCCAAAAGGGAGCTTAATGCGCCCCGGCGAAAGGAGATTGACGGCTCCATCCGCTCCGGCGCGCAGAGTTGTTGCTGTGATGGAGCCAGACCGAGGAGCAGCTCCCTCGGCGGCCCCTCGGTTCAGGTCTGGGACTTAGAGACTGGAAAAACAAAAGCGGAAGACGCACACATTAAAATAAAGTAATGCTGCCTGGCAAATCTAGAATAAATTCTGACCAGAACCGAGCGGAAACGGAGGTTCTCCATGTACACAAATGGCGCAACGGCGCAACGGCGCTGATGTATGCGCGATCTTGATGATGAACTAAACCTTGGCCCCTTGGCTCCGAGGGTAGCCATTTGGCCTGAACTCCTCCTCGTGGTTCAGAATTCGCTCACCATCAAAACAGTGCTCCATTTCTAGAAGTTTCTTCGACTTGAAGCGCTGTCACGAGATGCCTAAGTCTGTGAGTATAAGTCACGATGTGCCTCAAAGCATGATTGACCGAACGGGAAGGACCGGAGCCCCCCTATCTAAGCCGCCCAGTGTGAGCATGAACTTAGTGCGGCAACGTTTTGTGGCCGCATCGGTGCAGTGGATGAAAGCAGATTCGGGTCCTCCATTTGGCCGTAGCTTCGACTGGAAATTGCACAAAATACACCGCTTAAATGGGGGATTAACCTCTGCGTGGCTCTCTGTTTGATAGGAAGATTTGCCGCCGGCGCAGACGTGAGGCTTGCTAAAAATATGCTGTTCCCCCCGGAGGACGTCATGCCCCGCTGGAAGAGTCGTGATTGAGCATTTTGGGCGAGTCAAAAGCTTGGAAGCTTGATCGCTGCATGCGCAACCTCACGCGGCTCTCTTGGCGGATTCCCAAGGCGGAGGAGCGCGTGTGCCAATTAGCACAGGGGGCAGCTTTCGTGCCCGAGACCCAATTAAAATTGATGACAAGGTGTCCGCACACAGAGGCGCGTAGCGCTAATTGCTTCCTTTTCGGATCGTGGCATAAATCACCGTTAAGGCAAAATAGCATTACCCCGCGGGTTGATTATTTTCCAAATTCTCAGCTGTTCGAGATAAGCACAGGAATTGGCCGAGGGCGTAGATGGTCACATCCGGCCCGCCACCGGGAGGAACACTGTGTACCACCTTCCGGGTTTTGCGTCACTCCATAGATGCTGACGCAAGGTTGATCGGCATTCGTTCTTATAGTGACCGCGACTTCGCTAGAGACACGTGACTTTTCTAGGTCACAGTGACACGTACCGAGTTCGCTAAGTCACAAACGGCTACTGGTATTGTGAGGCACAGCTACTCCTGGCGCTGAGAGTTCGGCTCGATTAATACCGGGCACGGAACCTCAATTCTGGGCGCGCATTCTCGCCCGGTTCTCATCGCAGTCTCGGATATCGGGTAATTTAATCTTTCCGGTCCCGCAGGCAGGGGTCGGTCGGCCTCCACGGTGGAAGCTGGAAAAAGAACGAGTTAATTAGGCATCGATTTCCCGCCAGCAATTGGGGGATGGCCGCGGCCCCTTGGTGGTGTAGGCCCCGGCAGCAAAATTATCGAATCCGATCAAAGATCGAGAGCAGCACCATCATTCGAAAGGGAAATTGATTCTTTCCGCCGATTCTTCCGCAGACACACTGCGATCGAGCACGGGACCGATCGACCCCGGGCGGGAAGAAAATCGTCGAGTTCTTTGCTAGATCCGCCCGTGACGGATGCGATTACTTGGCTGGCTGGCTAGCTTGCTTGGCTCTTCTCGGCGGCGGCGGATTGCGTGCGAGGAGTGTGCCCATAGAGCACAAGAAAAACGCTCCGGATACGTAAATTTAAAGAATCTTGCTGGCCATTTTCGGCACCGAATGTTTTCCGCCAATGGCTGCCTTCGACGCCGTACCGTGCCAAATCTCATTAGAGTGCTACGAACCGGCGGACAAACAAACAAAAATTAAAGCAAAGAGCGAGTTTGCCTCAGCCGAACGCAAACAGATTAAATTAAGCTCGCTTTGGCTTCTGGACAGCTGCTGCTGGGAATCCGAATTTCCACGGCTTAAGCTCTACGTAGATTTCGAAACGTTGAATGTGTGTGTGCTCAGCTCATAATCATAATCTCTCCAGTGCGCGCACCCACACGAAGGATTACGACGGCACTGGCCAGCGGTTCCCATCGTTCATACTCGCGCTCCAGTCGCGACTATAAATTATCGATTCGGGAATCATTGGGACAGGAAGTACTCCGAAGAGATCGTTAGGTATTCGAAATTTGGCGCACCGTCTTCCGCCGCCGATGAGGCGGAACCGACCCGACCCCGGGAGTGAAAGAATTTGCTTCCCCGGCCGAGGTGAAAGGAAAAGAAACATTTCATTATCTAAATTATGCAACACGGACCCGATCATCATGCTGCTACGGGTTCTGTGCGATCTTCGAAGTAAAGTTTTGGCAGTAGGGTTGTCAGTAAAGCAATCCAGAACCGTGCTTCGTTCGGTGTTTCAAAGAATTTATCTACTCAGAGCGTGGCGTTTACCTTATTCAAATGATGTCCAAGGACAGAATCGTGTTCATTCATAGAATGCCAATGCCGGGGAGAACCTCTCGTACCCCGATGCCGGAACTGTTTTCCCACACACACACACACGCGGGACAGGAAGAAACAGGTTCTCACGTTTACCGTGGGCGTTCCCATCGCCATTAAAGTCAAATAATTTTCGATAAGTCTAATTTAATAACCTCTTCAAAGCCGACAACGAAAAGATGGATAAGAAACTCGTTCCTTCGTTCGGTTCGGTTCCCTAGGTCAGGAGTGTCCGTGTTGGTAAAGGAATGCGATCAAATTATGTTGATCCACCAATGGACGGTGGACGAAAAACCCAATTTTCCTATGTTGTTGTTATTGTTCTCCGTGGTTCGCTTCGCTTCCTGCGCTTCTTGGCCGTGCGTCTGCAACGCGCCAAGGATTCGCCGTCGGTGTAAGGATAACACAAAAAGGGCGGACGTACCGTATTTGGAAAACGGATCATCGTGATGAACCTGTTTTTGTTTTAACAACCGCTGCTGCCGCCGCAAAGGATCAATCGGGAGACCGGAGGGAGGCCCGGAGGGCAGCCCGTCGTAAATAATGATCGTATCCGACGGCGCGATCGGTCGTCCTTTGCTTTATCTTCTGCTTGGTCCATTTCAAACAAAGTTTCCCTATCTTATGGGAAAAGATCATAATAAGAAACACACGCACACGAATTCTAAGACCCTCGTCGTCGAGCCCACGCGCCCTCGTAATGAGAGAGTCCGGCGACGCGCCCGACGCGTTTCCGGACGCGCTGCTGTTTGGTCCAGGTCAGGGTTTTTTAATCGCTGGGTGCCGTGCCGCGGTGCCATATAAATTATTACACAGTTTCGTCTCCATCTTCTGCTTTCGTTTCGATAAGATTGCTTCGAAGAAACGAGAACCGAATGCCGGACTGCGATATATGTAGGAAAGAGGGTCACACGCCGACGCTCGATCCTAACGATCACCAATCGCGATCTGGACCGTAGAGGGCCCGTTTTGGAATCCACCGGCTGAATAGAAAGTTTACCCATAACTACACCAGCTGAGACGCTGAGACGGGCGCGTGTTTGGCGCCGCGGATTCGAAGCGTGAAAATTGAATATCTCAATTGAGCGTTCTCGATACCGGGATATCCCGCCAATTGACTGCAATTGACATCAATTGCGTCTAGGGATTGCCACTCTCCCGCGCGCGCTCTCTTTCTCCGTCTAAACATCCGTCAGTCTCGGACAGTAATGTTTAGAAGAGTAGACTTGTCCATCGACGACCCACAAGACGGTTCTGGAAAGTATAAACGGAGCAGACGAAAGATTTGGCATATAAATCTTGCGTTCAGAGAGCGACTATCGAGTGCGCGGCCTAAGTACTTGCAAATGATATGCCTTCGGCACCACGTCCCGGGGGGGCTGTGCTACGGGTGGCCATCAAGGTCAGTGGAAATAAGTCACGATCAACTCGACGCTCCGTCAAGTCGATCGCATCACGTACGCGGCTTTGCCACCAGTGTAAGATGGACTTAATCGTGGCGTTGGAGTAATTTTCTGTTGATAACGATAAATTGTCTAGCGGCGGGATCTTATCACGCAGCTCACGATCTAATTGACAGGTCTCCTTTCCCTACACTTTCGCCCACTTTACGGCCGTAATTCGGGCAGCGCGCACGCGGCACACGGACTGAAATATGACACTCTATCGGCACCTCATCATAACTCATCTATCTAACAACTTCGCCACCATAAAATGAGTCATAACTCAATCACCTACACGCTGGCAAAGCGCAAAGAACCTGGTGGGTGGCTGTCGAACATCATTTAGGCCCTGCGGGGTCGCGCGGGTCGTCAACGACCGAGACGACTCGCTCTCGGGCGGGGGACCGAGGACTTAGAAAACTGTTTGTTTTTCGACGGGAACTGAAATATAGACGAAGAAGAAAACGGAACAATCGTGGCCCATTCTTTTCTGGGAAGAACGTCGGGGACAAGGCGCAGGCGATGGGAAAAGCAAGAAACCAAAAACCATACGCGTAAAAGGCGAACATCACTCAGACACACAGTGACTCCAACGGGGACGAGCCTCGAAAACAATCGACTCATTATGTCGACACTTTGGATGAATTATTCAAATTCTTCCGCGTCTCTCCGGCGGTTTCGCTGTGGTAACCCGTTTTTTCCCTTTCGTCCACTTCGTATCATCTTTCTTTGCATTTGTTTGTCCGTCCCATCAGTCCGTCTCGGGCTCGGGATGTGTTCCGAGACGGTTAGAACTGATTGAAACCGAGTCTGATATTTGCATACGTCTCCGTCGTCTGTCTGGTGCTTCTTGAGTGGATCTGAGCACTGGCTGGAATGTTTTCCGGGAACTTCCAGGACAGGCCAAAAAGTGCCACCAACAACTACCGACGTCGTTCCCATGTGGGGCTTCCAAGATGCGCCACGTTCGAATTAAGTGACACAATCCACATAAGGAAATGCCACTTGAAGAGAACCACAGCAGCATGGTTCGATGCGCTATTGTGCACGGCGCTGTGACGCAGTCGCGAAGGGCAATGTGGTGCCTCCAGGTCCTCCCCTCCAGTTGAGTAACACTCGGTTCGGTTTCTCGAGAGCGCCAGGCAATAGGAATGCGCTAAAATCCGTTCGCCAATCATTTCTCCGTCACGCCCGACCGAAAGGCACACGGAAGGTCGAAGAAAATGAAGTAACACTTGACACATAAATCCAATTCATTGGCCCCCCTTCGCTGGCGTTCCTTACGGCGCCGTTCGAAGATGTCTTAAGTGTCCATAACCAACCACAATACCTGTAAGTTATCGCCAATGTCTGCAGCGCCGCGGTGGTGACTGATGTCTGATTGAATCGGTTTGAACCTGACGGCGCCTTGGGGCCAGTGGCCCCCGAGCGACGGCGCAACATACCAGTCTAATTGTCTTACCCCGCATAGCATGTCCCTATGGTAAACGTAAGTAGGTTTCGAAGCTCGTTGTTGTGTACCGTTACGACCGGCGTTGTTCCATACGGTACCGAAGTGGCCGAAGCATTCCTTTTGTGTCGCCAATGTCACCAATTAATGCTCTCTCTGTCTCTCTCTTTCCGGCGGGAAGAAGCCCGCTGAGGGGGTTCTAAACCTGGGAGGAGGTGGTCACAACTGGTGAGTGTGGTGGAAAAATGCCAAGAATGTCCCCATGTCCATTTTTGCAATTCTTGCCACTTGCGACAGTCGATACTAGTATCCAAATGGGTTTCCTGTTGGCGGCGGCCACACTGTAACTGTGTCCGTGTAACTGTGCTGGGCCATAAATCTTCCGCATAAAACGGAGCTAATTTGTCACTGCGTCCCGGCCACATATCCGCCGGCTCGGGCGTAAATCGTTGACCAACAAAGAACGAACCCTGTGTGGCAATTGGCGGCCTTTGCATCGGTTGCTCTAAAGTAAACATTGTTCTGTGTTGCTGTGACTCCATCATACTGTAGATCGCCCGCCGAGGGAACCCTTTCTGATTCTGGCGGTGGTGGCCTTAATGAAAGTAATGTGTAAGCCGGTGGCCGGCCCCCGGAGAGTTCTTTGCCTTCTCGCGGGCGACGGCGGGTACATTGCACCGTTTTTTTTCCCTCTTTTTGCATAAAATCGCACATTGAAATGAGCGCCGCGGACGGCGCTGTGATCGCGGGCGTAAGATTTTACTGCCGGCTACTGGTTGCTGCGGTGGCGCCCACATGCCACTCGGAACAGTTCATTGCCCCGTCGTAGAGAACTGGCGCCTCTCTCGCGGCCGCCTTAATTGACCGAGTCACCAAGCGGAACGATCAAATTCTGGAGCAAAACATTCCACGGCACGTTCCACGGTGACTCGGTGACTACCGATTTGTGGGTTGATCATGAGATCATTCTGGCCGGGCCAGGCTTTCGATAAGAGTCGGCGTTTGCAACCATCGAAAGCGAGGGTAAGCCGACTTAATCGGGAGTAGCTGTCCAGTTTTGGTCGCACACCGCGGCTCCAGACAGAAAACGATCTATTCCGGTCAGCGGTCGTAAAACGGAAACGTTGCAGTGCGTTGTTACGGGAGACACTCATGCAGGAATCCGGAATAAAACGGAGGTATAAATATCTGCCAACGTACACGGCGGACACGGACAGTCAGCTGGCGAAGAAGCGGACAGAAACTAGGCCAGCCCCCTGTTCTAACCGGTAGACACGCCATAGGCGCAATTTTACTACCTAGTCTCTGCTGGCTTACGGCTAAATCCTACTCCAAGGAGACCAAGGCCTCTAACGCATGGCCCCATCACGACGCCACTAGTTTGCCCTTTTCCTTCTCGATAGTCTTCGTACTGTTTTTGCTCTTCTTGGCTGACTTGAAGGGGGTGCGGACAAACGCCAGGGCGCGCTACTATAATAAGATTACTCGCCGTGGTCGAAGTTGATGTGTGGAGTGCAAAGGTGGAAGCAATCAGAAGCCAGCGCCGCCGTAGGAGGAGTATGTCTCTTCGGGGAGGTTGAGTGCCCCAACACATCGTGGCCACAACACAGTGTACAGTTCTATACAGTCCATTCCAACTGCGCCACGGGATTGTGTCGTGAGAGCTGCATATTTATGAAGTGCACAAGTGCGCCCAGCCGGCCGTCGCGGCCATTACACGTCTGTCTAGAATGTGCGTGTGTTGCTACTACGATCACCGGTCCGTGTGGTAACTGATACACCCGCGGCCGAGGCTCCACCACCTCGTCGTGGGCAACGGTGGTCCCGTGCGTTCTATTCTTATGTGCTGCGCCGCGTCACATCACTGCGATATGCATCTTTGCGGTGTGCTTCGCCCGGATGAAGCGGGTCTATTTATTTATTTACTGATGCGGCCGGTTCCTGCCGGTGCTCGCGACCCGTTGACGGAGGGCTGGGAGCAGCGCGATCGGATAATGTTACCTCATAATATGTACATTACGCATTCGAGTTGCTCAACCCGCTCCGACCGAAGCGAGGAAGACCTCCTTTTTTCGGAGCAGGAAGATTGTCGCTCGCAGATGATCCCACAAATTGCTCCCTTCTATAGAGACCACCCGCAGGCGTATTATTGGTTCATCTTCAGATTATTCAAACACAGCACCGGAATTGATCGTTGTTGACGAGGCACAATAGTTGCAATTGTGGCACAAATTGTTTGTCTCGCGGGTGGTTGTTGCGTCAGCGCAAACGGCTCAACCAGTGCCCGTTCGATGATGCTGATGATAAAATGCTCTTCGTTCACCGTTTCTGCCAGTGTGGCCACTTCCTGGGAATTTATGACTTTGACGCCCGCTCGACAGAGCATCAGAATGCCGCTTCCTCATTCGCTCTCGTCGGGGTCCATTCATGGAGAATCTACGACCATCGGAACATGACACGTGCATCGGCGTTCCGTAGGAGAAAAACCGTTAGCCCGAGGCAGAGATGCTGTTAAACGTGCTAACGTTTCCTGCTTCCTTTTTAGTGGCATCCGAAGGGAAGTCACACACCAGTCATAACGCATCAATTAGTTAAAATGGATAATCACCGGTGGCAAGACCTTCCGCGGGCGAAGGAATGTTGTTTGTCCTACGCTCAACACCATCCTCGCACGTAACGTCGGGGTCAACATTCCTGCGAATGAATCTTACCGATTATGGGCTCCGGCTCTCTGAGGTGGCTCTGAGATTTCCCAGAGACATCCATCGTAATCCTGTTCGCTTCGCCACGTCGAGGAGGAGATATCCGTGTTCGCCCTGTTTGGTAGCCCGTAACCATAAACGACTCGTAATTGTTTTGGATAATTCCATTCCCAGCCAATGTGGCGTAAGAGAGTGTCCGCCGTTTTGTGCCGTACCGATCAACGAGAAGTCTCACGGGCCACAGAAAACGTGTTTCGCAGCATCTGTTGATACAATTCCTGCCGGGCGCGAAGGCCCCTTTTTGGACTGGGGTTCGTCAGGAGTCGGCCGAGACTTTGTCAACACCCTAGCACCACCATCTAACATATTAGAGCCTAGCGGGCATCATAATCTCCGCCATCCAATCCAGTTCAGGGAACCGAATGGTTTGTTTACGTTTTTTCCCCATCCCGCTGGGGTCGATGAGCACACGGCGGCCCGGGTCTTCGAAGGCAGCCTGATGCAGCGCGACCGCATTGAGTCGACATTGGCCCCTGTCGGGGACGGGTTGTGTGAACCGGTTGAAAACCCGCCCCGGGGTCCCGCTTTCGAAGACGATCGTGTCGCGCTCTAGCGACATCATGCCACGCACCTCCGAGACAGAGCGAGAGAACTCGCCTCGAGGACGAAGACGAGCGGTACACTTCTGTCTCGAAACGGGCCGTTTTGGCGCGGGCCGCCTTGTTTACGTACGGAGCGGCCAAACACGTTTTCCTACTTTCGTTGACTCCGTGTCGGGGCACAAGACGCGAAGACGATGCACTCTCAAAACTCTTCCTAGAGCCGCGTCCACGGGGTTTGTTTGTGTGCGTCTCTTAGGGCGACGAAGGGGTTCAGGGGTGCAAGCGCGGCAGGAAAAACCGTTACGAAGGCAGTAAACCCCTTTTGCGATTCCGTGGCACCGGAGAAGAAGGGTTCTTACAGGCGGCGACTTGGGGACCTAGACCTACCTCGGCTATTACGGGCTATTAAGTGTTCGCCGGGCACCAGCAAACGTCGTCGGCCCGGCCACCAGTCCGTGATCGACGGGACTGTGATTGACCGGCGCGAAAAGTCAAGCGTTCGATCCGAGTCCGAGTCGTAATTGGCAAACGATTGGCACTGCGCGAAACGCCGCGAGTTTAACATGTCACACTGCGAAAGGGCACAACCCTTCCCGAGCTGAGGTCGCGCCAAGACCTCCGTGCGGCGGCTGTGTGAAGCCATAGAAACCGATTCTCTCCCATCGATCGATCCAGCAGATTCTTCGACAGTTTAATTGACTGAATGTAAGGCAAATGCAACAGATCGGTCGGAGTGGACCAGGGCCGGGCCCTCCGCTCGGTACAATTACATTTTCGAGGGCACTTCGTCTTCGTTCTCAGAAGAACCGCCGTGAGGAAGAAGTCACTGACGCCAGACAGCGCATCAAATCGATCGATCGACCCAAAATGGTGGATCTCGACGAGCGTGTTTGGGTTGTGGAAGTAATTTGGGTCCGTGTTTTCGACACGCGCGCGCACATCCTACTGGAAGAACGCGCTACCAATTGGCAGCTGTTGCGAGTTAGACGAGGAGGATCACCCAAAATCTCCGACGACGACGACGACGGAACCGATTCCGATTTGGAGTTTATTCTTGGCCAGCTGGCCCCAGAGACCCCGTCCAACACTGCATCCAACTGCAGCCCGGTCCGCCCAGCGTGTGTGTGTGTGGGTTCCATTTTTAATTGTATCCCTTTTTTGGGCGAACCGAATTGCTTTCTTCCTTTCCGATTCCGACAGGCGAGCGGGTTTTAATCACCTCGCGGGGCGAGGGACGCCATGATTGATGCTCATCCCGATTCTGACATCCCGCAACGGAAGGCGGCGTCTGTGTGGGACGGTTCGGGAGCGCGTATCACGCCAGTCACCGCACCCGTGGCTTGCCATCAATGGATCGCCCCGAAATGAAGTGTTAATGTGCTATAAAATTAGATTAGATTGAAGCGGACGTCGGACGGAGTGTGGTGGTCCCCAAACTGCATCTGTCGAGTCGTCAGGTTGGCGTCCCACTACGATTCGACGGCGGGCCTATCATCACATCCGGGTGCTGTTCCGCGCTCGCCGATAGGTTAAACGGCCACCGTTAGAAAAACGGAGCCTTAATTTTTATATGATACCCTTTTTCTTGGCCTTCATTATGAGAAAGCAGTTTCGCTTCGAAGCGGCAGCCTTTTATCAGTCTCTCTTGGCTGGCTGTGGCCGGCTCTAATGATATAATCATGACAAAAGCCTAATGCGCGATCGCGTAAACATGATCAGTTGCTGATGAGTGGTGCGTCCCCACCACCGTTGGTCATTGATTTGGGACACACTTTCTCTCAGCAGCGTCTCCTCATCGCGATGATATTGAATCCACGCGCCAACTGCGGGGCCGACGGCGATCTAGAGGGGAGCCGGTTGAAAAAGTGTACACTTCATCTTCCGTTGATGAACACCGTGCCGAGAGCGAGCGACGGAGTGACGTTGCGTAGTAGCTTAAAGTCCATTAATTTCACGTTTAACCGAGGACCGAGCTCGACGTAAGACGCTCCACTTCTCCGGGGGGGAAAATGACACTTCCATCCGGCGGCACGACTCCGGATATTAAAACCAGCCGCGCCAACCTTCCAAAACGATGATGAACTTGGCGTGGCGGGCCCGGCCGATGGACCCCTAACCGAGTTTTTCCGCAACACACATTCCAGGGCGCGCTGCTCCGAGGGGGTCCGAAAATCGTTGGCGGTTCTTCTGCCTTAGTTCCATCGAAGGCTCTCGAGAAAGGCCCATTGCTAGTGGTCGGTGGCCCGGTATCCGGGTCACAATGTCTGCTACATTCTCTTCCTGTCCGTTGAGTGGTAAAGACAATTACCAATAATTAGGCCGCACTGGATTTGAGCATCTTTCGGGACGCCCCAATTGTGCCCCGCAGAGGGCTGGTAGCTCAGTCTTTGGCCCGTAGAAGGGATTTTGGTTTTTCGATCCGAGTCGGTTCGAGACCCTGCTTTGACCGTTTCGTTTGGTTGTTGATACTGAACCATGGTGGCTGTGTCACTTATTTGGCAGAAAGGTTAAGTTTAAAATACTTTTGACTTACGGTGGCCACTTCTACTAGGTTGTTCATTAAATTCGGAGCCTCGATAAGAAAAACACATTTTTATGGTTTGAAATACACTTAACTATTCAGAATGCGGCCTTCCCAAACATCAATACACTTGTTCCAAGGAGACTCTAATTTATAAATTCCTTCCCTGAAGTGAAATACTGGAAGGGCTTCAAAATACGCTTCCACAGCTGTTATAACGTCATTGTTAAATTTATTCACTCTCGAGTCAGCGACAAACTAAACACCTTTTTTTTGAAAAATGATTCAATGCATAACATCCACTTTGTCCTTTCGAATTGGACGATTTTCCAATACGATATCCTGTATTTTTCCTGCGATTTCAAGTGCTGTTGCTGATTTTGGAGGTCCTTGACGTAGATCGTCTTCAAGGCTTCAACGACCACGTCCAACTTCAACAAATCATCTTTTTACTGTATTAATTGAAGGCGAAGAGTCCTTATACAGTTTCAACATTCGTTCATACATGTATTTCGCTTTTAAACCCTCCAAAACAAATAATTCAATCACTGGCTTGTGAATAAAAGCTAAATGTATTGTAAATAAAGAATGAAGTGACCGAAGAGTGTACCAATATAACAAAAAATGTCCATTGTTATTGAGACTCCGACTTTAATGAACAACCTAGTAATGTCCCCTTTTCTCGCGCGTCTCTTTGTAGGATTCTAGCAATGGGATGATAAACTTGGCGGAGGTTGGAGGACCACCACCTCTCATCGGCGGCGGCGGATCAGGAGCGGCGCATCCGCAGCTGATGCCAGCACCGGTCATTGCCGGCAACGGCATCACAATGATGGGCCACCAACAGCAGCAGCAGCAACAGCAACAACAGCAACAACACCATCATCATACGCCGCTTCAGCAGTCACAGCATCACCCGCCGCAGCAGCAACAGCGCAACTCGTCGCATCAGTTGCCCCCGTCGGGAATGCATCTGCCACCGCCAGGCGTCCCCCCGGTGGGGCCACCACCGCCCCCACAGAACCGTTCGTCGGCCCGCGAACGGACCATGCACGCGGTCGAGTACTACCGGTCGAATGTCCGGCGCGCCCGGGTTGACGCCAATCTGGTGCGGAACTCGCTGCACGAGCGCTACTCTTACGCCCAGCGGCAGATGGGCGCACTGGGTCCGGGGCCGCCAAAGCTTGGTCCGTCGCATGGCCACACGACGGATCACCTGTACCGGAGCAACTCGAGCCTGGAGTTGATCCACGATCATGGCGGCGGACCGGGCCACGATCATCTGTCACCGGGTGGCCCGGGAACTGGCGGCGGTGGTGGTGGTACGAACCTGAGGCGAGAGTACGGCAGCCACGGGTCGATCGATGTGATATCATCCGATCGTCATCACAATCATCACAATCATCACCACCATCAGCCACTGTCGGAGACGCCGGGCGAGAAGTTTCTGTCGATGCTGCAAGAGTACCAACCGTTCGGTTTGGTGGACGCCTCGTCGTTGATCTACTCGCTGAACAAGCATCACGGCCACAGTCACACAAACGGTGGCACGACCGGCGGATCGACGGTGGTTGTCAGCAACGGAACAGAAGACGTCGTGGACCGAGGCGGCGGTGGTGCAAACGCTAGTCCGAAGCTACGCAACAAATTCCACCGCCTCTGGTCATCCAGTACCAATGGGGGGGCCTCGAACGGTAAACAGTCGCGCTCGCAGCAAGGATCCGCTGCGGGCGCCGCGCAGAGTGCCGCCAGCACTGGCTCCTCGCTGGATGACAGTCAGCTGTGTTTGGGGTTGAACGTGAGTGCGAGTTCCACAACGACGACTGTTTCGTCGGCCGACATCGAGGAACGGCAGCGAAGACGCGCGTTCGCCCACTTCGACTGCCGCTCGCTGACCGCCAACCTGGGGTACGCGGCCAAATTGCGCGGCTTTCTGCTGGAGCGCCGCCGCAACACGACCACCGGTGCATCGGCGGCCGCCACCTACGGAACGCGCTCGTCCACACCGGACGGCACCGGTGGCGCTGGCACTGCCCCTAGCGGTGAGGGCGTGGACGAGGACTACGGTGATGGGCAGCAGAATGAGCTGCTCGAGAACTGTCCCTTTTTCCGCAACGAGATCGGTGGTGAAGAGGAGCGCGAAGTGTGCCTGACGCGGATGCAAGCGGCAGGCACCGGAGGGGGGAATGCCGGCACGGCCGCAAAGCAGCAGCGAGCGATCCATCGGCCAGCGCTGGCGTACGGCGTTTCGGTGTTGGAGTGCGGCCCGAACGAAACGCTCTGGAAGGGTAACACTTGCCCGTACCAGCGCGGAACCCGACCGATCGAGCAGATCGACAACGGGGCACTGTACTACCGCCAATACTTCTTCGGCCAGGAGCACCAGAACTGGTTCGGCATGGACGAGCACCTGGGGCCGGTTGCGATCTCGATCAAGCGCGAAAAGCTACACCCAAATCCAACGCAAACGCTGGCCCTGCACGGTTCGGACGTGGCCCCGACGACGACGCACCCGAGCGAGCAGTACCTTTACCGGCTGATCGTGCGCACATCGGAGCTGCTGACGCTGCGCGGTTCCGTCATCGAGGACTCGATCCCGAACGGGCGCGGATCCGGCAAGCACGTCAATACCAAAGAAATTCTCGAGTACGTCGCACCGGAAGTGCAGATCAACTGCCTCCGGCTGGCCGTCAGCACGGCCCAGTGCGAGCAGCAGCTGCTGAAGCTGGACGAGCAGGGCCTAACGAACAAGTACAAGGTCGGCATCCTGTACTGCCGGGCGGGCCAATCGTCCGAGGAGGACATGTACAACAACGAGGAAGCGGGGCCGGCTTTTAACGAGTTCCTCGACACGATCGGAACGCGCGTCCGGCTGAAGGGTTTCGAGCACTACAAGGCCGGGCTGGACAACAAGACCGACTCGACGGGGACACACTCGCTGTACGCGGCGCACCAGGAGTGCGAGATTATGTTCCACGTCTCGACGATGCTCCCGTTCACGCCCAACAACCGGCAGCAGTTGCTGCGCAAACGGCACATCGGCAACGACATCGTGACGATCGTGTTCCAGGAACCGGGCGCTCACCCGTTTACGCCCAAGAACATCCGCAGCCAGTTCCAGCACGTGTTTATCATTGTGCGCGCGGTCCAACCGTGCACCGAGCACACGCAGTATCGGGTGGCGGTGTCGCGCTCGAAAGACGTGCCCGTCTTTGGGCCACCGGTCCGGGCGGGGTCACATTTTCCGCGCGGTAAACAGTTTGCCGAGTTTCTGCTCGCCAAAGTGATTAACGCCGAGAATGCGGCTCACCGATCCGTCAAGTTTATGATGATGGCAATCCGAACGCGGCAGGAGTACCTGAAGGATCTGGCCACCAACTACTGTACGGCCACGGTCGTCGAGACGGGGCAGAGGTTTTCGATTTTCCCCAGCAAGAAGCGCGAACGGACAACGAAGCCACGGTTCTCGGGTGACCTATCGCAGCGGGGTGCCTTCTGCTGGCAGGTGGTCCTGCATGATAGTGGCCAGGCGACACAAGTGGACTGCTTTCTGGGTATCTCGGCCGAAACGTTCGTGCTGATCGAGGAGTGCACACGGCAGATCATCTTCGTTACGCCGTGTAAGGCCATCCTGGGTTGGTCGACGAGCCAGAACGCGCTCCGGGTGTACCACCATCAGGGTGAGTGCGTGACGCTCAACATGCGCGACACGGGCGATCGGGACGAGCAGCTGGAGGTGATCGAACGGTTGCGTGCGGTCACGAACGGGTGCGGTGCCCTCGAGCTCGGTTTGCGCCGCAATCCGATGGGACAGCTTGGGTTCCACGTGCAACCGGACGGGGTCGTGACGCAGGTGGAAATATCGGGCCAAGCGTGGGCCGCTGGACTGCGCCAGGGCTACCGGTTGGTCGAGATCTGCAAGGTAGCCGTGGCGACCCTGTCGCACGATCAGATGGTCGATCTGCTGAAGACCTCGGCCCAGGTGACGGTGACGGTCATTGAATCGTTTGCCGATTTTGCCCCCCGACGTGGCTGTACGCTCCAGAACTGTCGCTTCAATGCGATGAACTACGAGAACGACTACGAAACGATGCTTCTCGAGGGAGGTGGCGGTGGGAAGCACGGCGGTAACGGTAACGGTGGTGGTGGCAGCGCCAAAAAGGGTCTTCCCAGTGGACAGTTGCAGTCTTCGGCCAGTCACCGGCGACGGTATGAGCGCAACTTTTCGCCACCACGATCGAGCAACAGTTCGGGTTACGGCACCGGAAGCAGTAGTCGATCGTTCACGGCGGCCGGCGCCGCCGCCGCCGGTGGACAGCAGTTGGTGGCTGCGGGGGTCACTAATGGAACCGGCAACCACACCGATATGATGGGCACACTGACGTCTTCGTCGAGTGGCCACTCGTCGAACGATGAGCGTTGGTACGATGTGTTGGATCCACCGCAGGAAAGTCCCTCGTCGATGATGGGCGGAACGGCGGGGCCTCCGACGGTGAACGACGGAGCCGCGTCTGGAGCTGCCAACTACCACCACCCGAAGCTGACGGCTTCGAGCAACTCGCTGCCACTGGCCGGATCGAGCCCGCGGCCCTTGTCGTTGCACAACGAATCCGGCGGATCGCGCGGAGGCTCAACGCACGCCCTGACAAACACGGGCCGTGACAGTTCGGCCAACGTGGCCCTGCTGAAGCGGCTCATCATTGCCGACGCGCCAAATGGTGCACCGGCGGACGGCGGTGGCCACGTGACGTCCCCACAGCAAATGCACCAGCACCAGCAAATCGGTCACCAGCAAGTGTCGGGCCAGTTGCCGCAGGAACCACTGTACAGTAGCTCGCTGAAGAACCTTTCCAATCACCATCTGAGCGCCACGGAGGAGGAAAACCTTTCGCGGCACAATTCCCCATCGCAGTTGAGACGATCCGCAACGACGACGAACATTTACGGGATCGCCGGAAAGAAACCGACGACGTCGGGTAGCAGTGCTTCGAGTAGCCGTAACAACAGCCCCCGGCCGAACGGTGAAACCAAGCTCCGGAGCGGCGTTATGAAGGGACAGCTGCATCCGCAGCGCAATAGTGTCAACTACACCGGCAGCACCCTTCAGGAGGACCTCATGAAGCTGATCAACCCAGACTATATCGCGAACGATGACAACTTCCACTCCGGAGCCGGAGGCGGTGGCATGGAGAGGATGCAGAAAGGGCACCAGAATAGCCACAGTTTGGGCAACATTGCCAGCTTGACGGGCGGGCTGAAACCGATCCCGCAGAAAAGTCGCTCCCGGGAGGCCATCAACCTGGGTTCGAGCCAACAACTGTCGGCGGCGGCCACGAACGGCGGCCTGAAGCTCACCAATGGCGGTGGCACGAGCAGCCCGAGCGTGACGTCGGGCGAGGAGGAGGTCATCTTTACGACGGCTCGCCCGGCGACCGTCGTTTCATCGAACAGCTCCAGTCCGGCCAGTGAGCTGCTGGGCCAGAGGCATCACCAGCTGCATCTGAACGAGGATCATCTGAAGATCGTGTCTCCGAACCGCAGACAGCAGCAGTACGGTGCTGCCGCCGGTGCAGGAATCTTGAAGAATGGTGGATCGCCGGGTGGAGGAGGAAGCAGTTTGATGCCGCCACCACCGCCACCGACGAACGGAGCTGGTGGAGGTAAAATTCCGCTCCCGGACATGAAGGAGATGGATTGGAGCAGTTTGGTGGACACGGCAACCAAAGCAATGACACAGGTAAGGCGCACTCACTTACATTCGGACGCCTTTAATCTAAATTCTCTCCGTTCATTGCAGTTCACAGAAACCGTGGCCAAATCGCACCCGGGAAGTAACGTTTACTACGACGACATCAGCCAGGTGCTGAACGGAGTGCACCATCTTCAGCAGCAGCAACAGCAACAGCAACAGCAGCAACAGCAGCAGACGAACGGTGTCAATGGCGGTAGCAGCAGTATCAGCGGAACCGGAAGCAGCATCGGTAGCGGAGTGGACCTTTCATCGTCCACCCCGAGTTCCGCTTCGCCCGTATCGACCGGCAGCAGTAGCGCCCAGCAACAAGCGCTGATGGCGCTGCAGAACAGCTCCAGTCTGCCGGAGCTGCAGTGCCAAGTGAGCCAGCTGTCCGATCGGGTACTGCGGGAACAGCGCCGTCGCCGCTCGCTGGAGCACGCCGTCCGCAAGCTGACGGAGGAAAACCGACGGCTGCAGGATGAAAGCCAAGCGGCCGTCCAGCAGTTGCGCCGCTTTACCGAGTGGTTTTTCCAAACGATCGATCGACAATCGTAAAACACCAAACACCAACAGTCCTATTCTGTTCTGTGTGTCACACGTGGCTCCAAAATTGTTGCCCGCCGCAGGGGCACGTGTCTTCCAAAGCGTGATGATCTTATAAATTCCTTTCGTTCACATCCAATGACCAAAAAAGCGTGCGTACGCGAGCGAAACAGTGTTAAACGGAACTATAAATTTACAATTTACAAAAAGCACCTACGAGGTGTCTTTATTATACATTAAGGAGGGCAGAATCGAAGGCGAGAGCACCAGTATAAAGTTAAACATTACATTATACACCATCGGGGAAGCGTCGGTCGGGGGACGACGGAACGAATTTTGTGTGGCAAATGTTTGGAGACCGTTTTTTTGCTACTTCTTTATCTACTAGACTTAAAGCGCCGTTCGTTCTCATACCTTAGATATACCGTAATCTATACACAACATGACACAGCGAAATCGGCCGAGTGGCGACGGTGTCACTTCGACCAACGAGTTCGATCGTCGCAAATGATTAGTAATTTATGCGACCCGGCGGCAAACACCAACCGCTGTAACGTTTAGTCTTTAGGAACTCATATTACACCCAGGCCCGCACCGGCGAGAGTGAAACGAAGAGATAGCGTAGCCCCTAGTGTATACGCGTCAGCCGCCGTTCAAGACAAATAATATGCCAAAAATGCCTCTTCTTCATAGTTCGTTGCTTTGTGTATCATACTAGAAGTCTGTGTAATTATAGTGACTCGACTTAAGGACTACCACTTAATTTATGGCACTTTTGTTTCGTTTACCCGTTCCGACGGTCATGGTTTGAAGTTTTCCATGGATTTTGCCAACGGTGCTCGCGCGCAAACTGTCGCCGGACATTGTCGCAACATTATGGCGTAATTATTTGGCGTAAGCAATCATCAAAAGAGCACCAAACCCCAGTTCCAGTAATGTATTATTAGTCCTAACTACTAGGAATCGTTCCTTTTTTGAACAGCCCCCTTAGAGTCGCCACACGCCAGCGTCTCACGAATTTCCGTTTCTGTTTTTTTTTTTCATTTGGCATTCCCTATTGTATAATTTTCATTCCCACATTGTGAACGACGTAGCGTAGGAATTCACCGCATCTCTTAATTTATCGGTAATCACAGCATAAACTATGACGCTATATAAGTTTTTCTCGTTGTAATCACTAGACGCGCTAAGCAATACACACGCAGGATCTTTGAAGCAATTCGAAATAATAAAACGTTATGAAACTTTACTCTACCGAAATGTGTTAGTTAGTGTGGCGCGATCATGAACTTGGTCTTACTTTCATTTATCTGCAGGCCGAGATTCTCCGCGGCTTGCTCAATCCCTGTGTAGGCTTGAACTACATCGGAGAGCCGTCGGCCTATGATGTCTATGTCATCAGCATAGGCCAGGATCTGGCTGGACTTGAAATAGATTGTCCCGGATGGCTCGCTCCAGCATGATGTTAAAGGGGAGGCAAGCTAGGCCGTCCCCTTGGCGCAATCCCTTGGTGGTAGCAAAGGGATTGGAGAGCTTTCCATCCACCTTTACCTGGCTTGTGACGTTGGTCATGGTCATTCTAACAAGTCTGGTAAGTTTGGCCGGTATTCCGAAACTAGTTATGGTCTCATACAATTTTACTCGGGCTATGCTATCGTATGCGGCCTTGAAATCGATGAAGAGGTGATATGTGTTCTGTCGATACTCAATCATCTTTTCCAAGATCTACCGCATGGTGAAGATCTGATCAGTGGTAGACTTTCCTCTTCTGAATCCTCCCTGATAGTTACCAACTATCTCATCAGCGTACGGGACTAGTCGTTCCTGCAGAACGAGGGAGAGGATCTTATAGGCGGTATTGAGCACCGTTATACTATTTTCACAGTGCTTTAAAATATTGCTTTCCTAGTCAGTTTAGTAAATTCAAATAATTTCCTGCTTACAGAATCCATCACGAGATGACGCTGCGGGCGGCAGCTGGTTAGCTTTTAGGTTTTTCACTGGGCATGACTGCCGGAGAAACGTCAACCATTGTTTTGATCGGTGTTCCTCGGTCGTGTAAACGGTGATTCGGTGCTCCGTGCCTACCCTATTGCGGGCCTACTGTGATTGAGTTTAGAACGTAAATAGATCGTTTTATCGGTTCTCCTGCTGTTTGGGCGGTGTGCTATCGGAATTGAGTGAACTATTCTTCTGCCGGCCAATTACTGCGTCCTAACGAACTGTGCTTCACGGCGCGTGGTCGTCGCTCGTTTCCGACAGATTCTTGTTTTTTGCTGCGGTGACTTGTATGCAACTTATTGCGCCAACTACGAAGCTGGCACGCAACTAGGAGCAACTGCATATTTCAAACGGTTCATTCCGACACGTGGTAAGTAGTTGTAGACGTAATTTCCTTTACTCCGTGTTCGGACAAAAATATCATTATTCAAAGGATGACAAATCAATTCAATTACATAATTTTAAAATGTATTTTTCAATCTATAACTTGGTTTCACACGAATAATTTTACACGAAAATTCAATCACCCACCGTTTAAATCTGTACGATATCTCGGCCATCGATGAAACGATCCGAGTGGCGCGATACAGTGAAACGTGACCAGCCTTCCGTGATTGAAGCTATCCGATTGAGCATGATTGACAGAGAGAGCGTTTAATTTCGATGTCTACCGCGTTATCGCCGGCGCGATGACGACAAGAAGGTGCACGCGACGGCCCCAAACAAGCCCGCTTCAATCTGATGTATGTTACGTTATCGTTGTCAACAATCGGACGTATGTAGGAAATCCCGAATCATTGTACGATTGAAAAAGTGACCTTCCTACGTAAGGGTTTGTTGGCCCCCCGAGTGCTCGGAGCGTGGCGGAATTGGAATAAAACACGGGATGGTAACATTTTGAATGCTCTACGTTTATAAAACGCATTATGGGAATGTCCTTGTGGTGCTCTTTACGCTGTGATTGTTTTAGTCAAAAAACGTCTCCGTCAGCTCCTGACACTTCCGATCGTCGTCGGCCTGATTGGAGACGATTTCACACAGGTGATTCAGCAGACAAATCTCGTCGCATCCGCTTCGCAGCGCAACATCGGCCAGCTTCACCTTAAACTCCCAGTAGCGCTGCAGCTCTTCGCGCGCCGCTGGTGTGGCGAGCCTTCGCACCATTTCGTCAAGCCCGGCCGGGCTTAGATCGGTCAGTCCGTACTCCTCTTGGAACGAGTACATTCGGAACCACGCTGGTCGCTGGCTAGGCGTTAGGTTCGCATCGGTCAGATTGTACGCGTACGATTCAAAGTCCGTCACTTCCTGTACGAGAAGAAACAGAAAGGTTTAAAAATATTGTCCCACAACAAACCACATTCCGTGGCACTCACATATGTATCCGGATTGACGTAGTAAACGACATAGTTGGGGTTGACGTTCGTGTGGGCCGTGCCGCTACCGCCGTTCCATGCCACGGACACAGCAAACTGGGGATCGTTCGCCGCGTAGAACACGTTAAACTCGTCCTTGTGAGTGTGGCCGTGGAACTGGGCAGTGACTGTGTCACGGAACCGTTCCAGCACCCGACGATACTCGCGCTGCCACACGCTAAAGCAATCGGACGACACGGGCAGATGGGCCAGGATGTGGACCTTCTCGCCGGCACGCTCGGCCTGCAGCAGCACATCGTGCAGCCACTGCAGCTGGCCGCGCAGTGCGTCGGGCTGGAACAGGATCCACCAGTTGAAGGTGTAGCAATCGTTGTTGTTCAGCGCAACCACACGGAAACCGGGACGAACGAGTGCCGTGTAATAACCTCCCATGCGGATCGTCTGCTGGGCGGTACGGGGCAACCAACTGCTCCACAGATCCGCGGACAGATGGTACAGCCAGTTGGTGGAAAAGTCGGGCCGTGCGATGTTGCCCAGGGCGTACACGTTCGTCGGGTGCGCCTCGTGATTGCCGAGGATGTTGTAGACGGGCGTTTGCGCAAAGTTGTCCAACAGCTTCTGGGTGACCAGGTTGATCGATCGTACATTGTACCCGATCGATGTCTCCCAGATACCGTGGTCGATGATGTCTCCCGTGTGATAAATAATGTCCGCATCCGGGTGATCCTCCGCCACGCGATCGATGATGTCCTCGACCGCATTCCAGGGCGTATCGCACGCCCGATAATCGCCCCAGAAACCGGCAGCTGCTTCAGGATCTTCGGGGATACCTTGCGACTCCCGGCAACAGGCGGGCGCTCCACAGTCGGCATTGTATCCGGCACGGTAGTTCGGATCGAAGTGCAGATCGGTCAGCTGGACGACTTTTAGATCGTTCGGCCCTCGCTGAGGTGCCCCAGACTTGGACTCCGTCACCGGTGTCCCGTTCGGATCGATATCGACACTCCACGCGCTAAAGGTCGCATCATTCAGCTCACAAGCGCCCGACTGGAAGATGACGGCACAGACCGAAGAGACCGGCAGGGTGGGTCGATTGTCGATGATGTACAGCAGCTGGTCGATGTTAAGCTCGATCAGCCCACGGCAAATGTCCGGTGCCTGCAGATCAAGTAACGCACACAGCTCGAACGCCGTATCGAACACTTCCTCGCGGGAGGCTCCTTCGCGGCGGAACTCTAGCAACGAGCCACCGAACCCACGGCAGATGCCACAGAACGGTCCTTCGCGGGCCGTTGGAAGCTCGCGTAGCTCGTAACCTCGCTCCTCCGGCGCGATGCGTACCGAATCGATCAGCTCGCGGAACCGCGGCGACATCACACCATCGCGCTTCCACTGACGGAATTCCCGACCCACTTCAGCCTCGAACTCAACTGTGGAATACGGTATGCGGTTGAGGCGCAATTGATTGCAATCGGAATTATTTCCGTGGGACAATCAGACGATCGAAGAAGACTTACCGTAGAATTGCTGCATCCGTTCGACGTTCTGCTTGTAACCCTTCGGTCGCACCCAATTGGCGCCGGTCGGGGCGAACTGGATGCTGATCAGAAGCAGCATCGCCGCCACCAGCAGCCCAAGGCGTCCTAACATGGTGGTGTGCACCTTGACACTTCGAAGTATCAACGAAAACAGATGGAGATCCGCTCCGCACGGAACACTGCAGGTGAACTGTATGGCGCATTATCACGCCAATCGGTTGCTTTTATAGGCCGGAGCCCGCGGGCCACGGTTTCCGCGACGGTGGCACGATAACGAACCGTGTGCGGGTTCGCAGCGGGTTCTGTGCCACACACCGTACATGTGCCATTTGTCACCGATTGTGATGGAGTGGAGTGTTTTGTGATCGCCGGAAACCTTGTTGGGGGCCTGTTGGGGGGTGCGCCAACCTGTTGAGTGCATCTAACAAGAGCGCCGATAGCCGCGAGTCGGTAGAAGGATTCGATTCGTTCGACGCGCACAGTGGTGGATGTAACTCAAAGGGCAAACGTGCCCGAACACCGTTCTTAATCATATCACACGGACTCGATCGCATTGTTTCGATTTATCTTGTCAGAATTGTAGGATGTAAATTGAAGGTGTTTCCCCAACTTCCAACACTAACAATTTTTTTTATTTATCGTTTGGATCGTTTTGTTTGTTTCTGATAACGATTGTATAATCGAACGATTCGTATTGCATTTAATTTCTTTTAGTGTAGGGAAACATTTTCATGCCTATCTACAGCGCCGCTGCTTGTGACCGATTAGTAGGCTGATCGTGGTCTTCGTCACAACGATGCGATGCAGTGGATCAGTTGGCGGCTGTATGAAGTGTTTTGGTTTGTACTACCGAGTAGCCATTGTCGTTGCTATGGGAAACGATCAGCCTGTCAGCGAATAAAACAGGTTTACAATCTTATCTGCCTAATTGGGAGACTTACAATATCAACACCCTGTAGGTCAAAATTCTTTTCGTCTTTCCGATGTACATTTTGCAATCAACTGTAAAACCAACCACCGCCGCATGCAACAGTTTCGGAACATTACCGTCCGACTTACCATCCGCAGCCCGTGCGTGTGAAGCGGAGATAAGTTTTTGCACCTCAACAAAATGCATCCTCCGAACTCCGGTGTAAGGAAATTCTGCTTCCGACAAAAACAACCACATGTTAGAACCTGGCACCATGTCCTCCCAGATTTCAGCTTGCGGCTTACACTTAGCTTCTTCACACTTCGTGCTGCTCGACCGTTGTAGGGTTGTTTATTTCTAGGCAACAGGACCATCGAAGAGTGGCCAACGCATGAAACGTCGTCGGCTAGCCCTTTGCCAACTGACCGCCATCGGCTGCCAACCGAAATTCTGGGACGACCCAGACATTGCCCGGGTCTTGCTTTCCGAACCGAATGGCAGCCCCGACAGCTATCGCGCGTAAAAGGCAATCACTTTTGCGCCACTTTTCCTTTTTTGCTTGTTAAATCTTCAACCACCGGTGCTCCATCTTTCCCGGGAAGGCACAGACCACGCTTTCGTACACGGTATGTGGTGGCGGTGGCGTTCGCATTCAATTCAGTAGAATGAAAGTGCTCGAGTGCTCGGTAGTGAGGAGCCATCATTAAATATGCATCGTTTTTGCCTATCATCGAACCGGAATGCCGGAAACGAACCCCGGTCGAAACGACGGGGCAGAAAATCACTATTACCGCGCCGCGGATGCGGAGGCCCACAGAAGCCACAGGATTTTGGAGTTTTTCCCATTCTCCGTGGTGGTGGTTCTCCCGTTCCGTTCGCGGCACCGGATAGAGGGAACGTTTCGGCGTGTATCACGCTACTAACTATCAATCGATCGATCGATCGATGCACGTTACAAGTGGGCAGATAATTGTTTTCCAATATCCACCCACCGGGCGAAGTCCTCACACGTGATTTGCACAATACGACATGTCGGTGCGCCATTGCGGTACGTTTGGTAAAGAAATTGCTTATGAGGGCAGAAGAGCACCTCGAATCGTTGACCTTCTCATAGGGAAACCTTCATTGCCTGTAAGTACCAATGAAGGCGAATGAAAGATTAATTGGTTGTGCCAGGACGGCCGTGCACGTTCTGGCCAATCGCACAGCTTTACGCAGGAAGACTTCCGAAGTCCTTGGCAACGTGGGTTACCGTTTGGCTAGGGACGGCAACCTTTTTGCCGCGAACCTTTGCTGCTCCACACATGTGCACCCCAGCAATCCGTCATTCATCTGTCGAATTATTTATATCCAAACCGGACCCGGGTCTGGGCTCGACTCCTGCTGGGGCATCCTTTCGACGACGACGGGTTCGTCTACTGGTCCGCTCAGGTTGATCGGTCGTTTGTTGAGCCGTCCGTAAGTCAGTGGCTAGCTACCGGGCTATCGGCCGGGCAGAAGAATGATGTGCTGCGGTCGCAAGAGTAAAGCACGACCCAATTCGTTTACCGGTTGGCCAGTGGTGCTGTAAAGGGGAGTAAACATGAAAAGGAGCGTTCCCTTCCCGGGTGCACGTATGTTGTTGGCCGCGGAGAGATCGTGAGTCATCAACCGCAGTGCACTGACAGGTTCTATTTATCCGTCTGCCAGATCCAAAAGTTCCACCCCGCCCGATGGGGCGGATGATTTATTGCGCCCCCCGCTTGTTCGGAGGGTACACGCTGAAGCACGGACGGTAAACGGCCAACATCTTCGACCGGACGATGAAACCAGCGATGAGAGGTTGGCGATTGGGTTGCGGCTTCTTTTTGCCACCGATTCCGACTCCCATTCTCAGCCCACCTCAATGCAGTGAAGCTTCGCTGATGAAGTCCATCGAGTGAGGGGAGGACATCCTGCGGACGAGGTGCAACTCCTGGCTGGTGCCCGTTACGGGTTGTCGTCGGTCGGCCCTTCGGGGAGTTTTTCACCGGCAAAAGAGTTAAGAGCAAAAGCGTCTCGATGGGCGACAGACGAAACCAAACTATCCGAACACCGGGCAGCATCATCAGCGCGAACCGTTTTATGTCCGGACGCGCGAGGTACATGGTTCGGTGGCGAAGGCATGTTTTTAGCACCACCAATCAATAGAAAGGTGTTTAGGGGTTGTAAAAGCTGATGGCTCAATCATTTTGCTGCTGACGGAGGGGGGGGTAGATTTTCGTTTTTGCTTTCAATCTTATGTTTCGTGTGGGAACCTGTCCGTCGCGGAGAGCGGCTGGGGCAGATACAGTGTCGAGCACTCGGATGCTTGAGTTTTCTAATGTGCTTCACGATAATAATTAAATCAACAAGTCGATGGGTGACGGTGACTGGTGTCGAGTAGGCTGTGGAGTGACTTTCAATTATTTTCACTATTTATCACGTAAGCTCACCCGGAATATAGGCCACCAGGATAAGCGCTTCCGAACAGAAATGATGACAACTTAATCGCTTGTCGAATCAAATGCTTTCCGACAAGTAAAGTCCATAATTTTATTTCACTAATTCCGTAATCTCTTTTTAGAATTAACTAAATCTTCCGGAATTTGTGGAGTGGAAAAAGATCGGTCTTTCCTTTTGCTTACCCATCATCCCGTAACAGCTTATTCACTCGAGCAGCCTAACTTCCTGTCCGGTGCTGCACAACCCATTAGCTCTCCGTGCTCAGGTCTCGAACGATATCGTTTTGCGGAGTCTGCCAAAGATTATACTAATCCTGCACGGACGAAATGAAGACAGTATCTTTAATCGCCTCACCCCCGGCGCTATCATAGCCCTGCCACTCAATTAATGAGACCATTTTTCATCCGATGGATTATTATTTATTTTTCTCACTCAGGCCTTTCAGGCGTTTACATATTTATGATCCGTGCGTCGCAGCGCAAAAGTAAGCTTACCGTCTCGCCGGCCAATGTTGTCCTGTTCATATTTTTATGTTGCTGCCCACTTAGCATAATGAATCGGGTTGTTTTCTCTCCCCAAAACTGGCGGCATTCACTTTGCGCATTTCGGTGAAATTCACACAGCTGTGGAACCATTTTATAAGCGCATGTCCGAGTGTTTACATTGACTTCAGCATAGTACTTATTAAACGAAGCCAGGATTACAGAGACGCGAAACGCGCTAGGATTGTTCTCGGTGACCCGCGCGCGGTCAACCGTTCAGTTATTTACTGTCCGTAAATGTACATCGTACACCTTTTCTCCCCGCACGTCCCCCAGCCGACAGGTTGACGGTGATTTATTTATTTTCTGGCCACCAAAGTTTGTACCGGAGCGTGCTCTCGTCGCATTACTTCCAGCACATTGCGTCACAACATTCAGCCACCGATCGCCACCGGTCGGTCGGGATCGCATAAAAAGTATGATAATTTAATGGCGCTTCGCTCGCCGGAGCGTTGTTCGATTGATGGCCACCGGGTCCTCCCCGGAAAGGTGTTCGTGTAAGGGCGTAAGGTGGCAACCGGCCAACGGGCCAACGCCGTTATGTAAATTCCCCGCCGGCGGAAGTCATAACGTGGGAGCGGTGAGAAATGGTAAATCTTTTTTTTTCGGTAGACCCGGTTCCCGTCGGAACCGGGGTCGGTCCTCATCCCATAACACGACGCCATGATGGTGACTAGCGGGTTGGGATGCGGTCAGCAGGCAGGCTTTTGCATTGTTTTGCCTCACATAAGTGTCGAGTGTCCGCGTGTGTCCATCCGAGTCACAATCCCCGATTTCGGGATAAAATATCAACAGCCCGAAAACATGTTTACGCTGAAGGGACACTGGCGAAAGTAGCTCGGTGGACAGCGTAAATAAGCCTGGCCGATGGTCGATGAAAATATTAACTGTCCGCTGGTTGTAACGGGCAAACAATGCGATAGTGACAACAACGACGACAATACGCGCTGAGTGGCTCCTGGTTTTGTTGTTTGATTTTAATTCCGGTTATTTGCACTCCGCTCGCCACGTCCTAGTGGACACGAGGAAGGTCGCCAATGGAAAGCGAAAACATGCTCCGGAAAATGTGTCCCCGTGCTTTGTTTTTTGTTAATTATCATTTCTTTCATTCGTATGGCCCCGAATCCTTTTGTTTTTTAGGCCATCGTAGTTACTACGAGATTGGAAAGTTAACGCTGGACCGGGCAAGGTGTACATAAATAATGGCCCATCGTGGGGCCAGATGGATGGACGGCGCGGAAACACACCGTGAGCTGAAAATTGAGATGACAAAAAGGGCCATTCGCGGAAAATCTCCGGCGAAAGTTCTGCAACAACAGACACCGGCCGAAAGCCTTCATCTGCTGGCCGCTTTTCGCCGACATCAACATAAAAGCTAATGTCCATTGATGTATTTTTTTGCTCCCCTTTGTCCTCCGATGGAGTGTTGATGGTGTACCGCATTCGAGAATGGAACCATTAGGGAGAGAGAGAGACAGAAAGGACACAGACGACCCGACACGGATACGGAACGCCTAGGAATATTGCCTACTGGCGAGCATATTTTGTAAAATACTTCCCAACCGGCGCAGGACGCAGCTATCGAATACACCAAAGCCAACGGACGTGTAAGCGTGTTGGAAGGAGCATGGCCCGGTTTATGGCCCGAAAAGAGCCATGCCAGCATATCGATGTCATCTGTGCGCTCTGTGCGCTCGGGACGGAATCCGAAGTCAGAGCTAGTCGCGCGGGACGGCAAAAAATCCGAATTTGCAAAAGTTACAATTTTTGAGATAGCATTCGAAGGATGGACGCGGAACCCGATGCCGAAGGTACGATAACGAAACGCATCAGAAGGATTAGGTGGCACGGCGACGGCTATAACCGAAGCTTACGGTGCTCCTTTTTCGCATTTTATTTTGTTTATTAAAAAGCATCCGATTGAAATGGATATTCCATCCGACTCGCGCCAAAATTTGTGGAAACGAATCGTAGGCAGAGTGTCCATGTCGTTGGCTTTCGGTTCTACACCTTTAAACGGCCCACTGAATGGCTTTCCTGGTGTTGCCCACAATTAAAGCAGAAGGTGCTTTGAAGTGTGCCACCCCCTGGCGGCACCCCTTTTCGACCACTAAACCATCCATTGTGCACGCAACCTTTGGTTCCAAAGCGGCACAGGACACTGCAATCAACACAACCTGGCTGCCGGATGGCTTTTATGGACTTCGTGAATGGGTCAATAGCGTAGCCGTGCACCGTCGTCCTCGGCTTCCCTTCCAACCCATTTTTCCATTATCCTTTTATTTTTACCCCATTTTCACCACCCCGAGTTCAGTACGCTGCGCTATGAATAATAGTTTTCCACCCACTGGCCACCCGACCCCGTCGTCGGGGGGGCTGCTTCGGCTTTCGGTCCGTGTCGTGTCGGAAGACGCTGGGCGCCCGTGGCGGTATTCAATCGAATTCTATTTCCTAACCTCGCGTGTGACGTCATGGAACGGTGACTTCCTTGGCCGCTTCGGCCATCAATCAGCCGGGCGGGCGGGCGTTCGAGCGGTCTGGCCACTTGGGCTACAGAGCAATGAAAACAATAAAGTTTTCCACCACCGTGGACATACTGCGGGACGTCGGGCAAAAGGTATCGCCGCTCGGACGGGGGCCGGCGACAGGCCAGAATTAATAGTCGACCGACACTCGGGGAGAGGCACGCACCTTCATCCCCGTCGGTGTGTGTGTGTGGGGCTCCGACATCCGACATTTACGTAAATAGCGAGACGAAAGCGCCAGCACGGTTTGTTTACGTACGACAACAAATCGGCGGACATGCGCACTTCCTGGTGCGCTCCGATCCACGAAGACGGTTTGAAGTCGGTTTGAAATTGGCCACCAAGGTTCTCGGATTCGGTCGGTCAAAACGCTCTGAAAAATACAGAAAACGTAAATCAGATGGTGGCATTTCGTTCGAAGGGCGCCTCCATTACGAACGGCGATGATCGCGCCATACGTGGAGCGTAACTTGTACTCGAGTACCGCATCCGGCGGCATAGACGGTGGGACGAACCTCTCCTTCGATATTGATAAAACTTCGTGCAGGCCGGATGGAGGTCGGCGATCCGAACCGTCGACGGATTCCCTCAGTAGTAGTTGAGACGCCGTGTGCACGTAGTCGGTCACTCGGTACGCGCACGCTGGTCGGAGGAAAGCCACAGCACGGCTCCAGCTGGAACTGGAAACTAAGAAAAGTGCGTACAGCAAGGAAGAGGAAAACGAACTTGACTCCCGCGGTTACTGTGTCTGGCGCTCGGTTGTGTGACGTTAAAGAAGCCAAAAGCGAGAGCCTTCAAGGTGCCTCTTGTGTGGTTGCCATGGTTACGCAAAGGTTGTGTGCTGCTAAGTAACCGAAAAAGGTCTCCGAATTCAGCACCCGCGGCGAGTGTGCTGAAGGATATTGGGAAGGAGTTCGAACGCAAACAATAATCTCGTGCAACCCGTGACAATGGAGTACTCCCCGACCGTCGGACTTTCGTGCGGTGCCATCTGTTGGCTGGCACAATGGCACAGCCCATGGCAACCGTGATGTTTCTGTCACAGACGGCCGTCGCCGCGATTCAGATAGCGATTATCCTTCGCTCCTCCGGCCTCCTAATCATCCATTACTGTCACGTACGGTGCACGGTGGCATCCCGATAGTGACGGCTACGTGCTAAAAAGTGGCGTTGTGTGGATGAGCTTGGAAAATCCTACAACCACGGTGCCGAGCACGACCGAGCATCGCAAGGCCGCGATTTTCAACAGTACGCTGTCACTAGTAGTCACCGGCTGACGAATAAAAATATCATCGAAGGATACGCGCGCGGCATACGGCACGGCGGTCAACAGTTGGAACAGGGCAGGGGCACTTTGCTTACATAATTTCGTCCATGCCGCGTCCGGTTCCGTTCCGTTCCGTTGTTCGATGGTATGCGTGATTCGGTGTTGTGTAACGTACGAGAGCGACACGACCGCCCGACCGACCGAGACACAGTGTGCTTCGTCGTCCTTCGTAAGTGCACCGGGCGGGCCACGTAGTAGTAATAGTGTGCCGTACCGATTGGCCCGTACTGTGTGCGCTGATGTGTGGCATTCCGTTGCCCCTGGTTACCGCGATATCCTTTCGCAGTGAGGAGAGTCTACTTCGGTTCGAAACCGGAAAGTAGTGGCCATCTTCTATAGTTTTGTGTTTTCCTAATTTTTCCTACTTATTTTAGTGAATGGAACCGAACCCAAGTGATGTGCCCCGTGCGTCTCCCTGTCAAGCTGTACGAACGTGTTAGTGATCCATCCACAGGAGTGACAGAAAGTAGGCGATGAACTAGGCAGTAGGCTAGGCAATTTCGCAAATTCCTTTTGGTGTGACGTGTGCCCGACGTTACCCCGTAACGGATCTTATGAAGCCAACACCGGCGGCGGCAGCAGCGTACGATAGGATGCCCTTGTCCCACCGCCGGTACGTGAGCCGCCGACCCCGACCCTGGACCGCGTATCATGCTCACGGAGTCTATCGTGGAGCGTGCGACGCAAAAACACGGACCGGCCAGCACCACCAAACCGAACAGCAGCAGGATTGTCGCCAGGCGCAACCGGATCGCTGCTACCACCGCCACCGGCGACCATCGGCCTGCTGGAGCCGCGACCAAACCACGCACTCTAGTGCAGCGATTCCGCGCGCACCTGCGACGCCGGGCGCGCAAACTGACGCGCAACTCGTGCTGCTCGTCGCAGGATAATCTCGGCGCGTCCGAGTACCGGAAGGATCGCCGGGTGCACGGTCTCCAGCTGCCATTGCATCCGCTCCAGCTGCTCGGCTGGTTCGCTCTCGCCCTGTTCGGTGGCTCCACCTTCGGGGTGCTGATTCCGGTGCTGGAGCCGTCCCTCCAGACCCCGCTGTACGTCGGTCTCGCGGCGCTCTACGCCCTGCACGGCCTTTCGCACCTAACGGCCCTTTTGCTCGATCCGGCCGACCCGGAGCTACGCCGGTTGCCGGCCAGCAAAACGGTCGTTCCCGAGTTCGACCGCACCAAGCACTCGCACGTGATCGAGAACGGCCGCTGCCACCTGTGCAACATCCGGACGACGAGCGCGCGGACGAAGCACTGCAGCGTGTGCAACAAGTGCGTCGGCACGTTCGACCATCACTGCAAATGGTTAAACCACTGCGTCGGCGGACGGAACTATGTTGCCTTCCTTATGTGCGTGGTGAGCGCGGTCACGGCGGCGCTGGTCATCCTGGCCGCGGCCATCATCGAGATCGTGCTGTACCATGTGCAGCCCGGCTGGCTGAACCTTGCCTGGTTCGGGCTCCCGGCTGACCCGGTGCCGGAGGACACCTCCACCGCGGCGGGCGATCTGCTTGAGAATCTGACCACCTCGGCCCAGGACCTCCTGCTTAATGGCACGGTGATTGGGATCTTCATCGGTGGCGGGGATGCGGCTGCCAATGGAACCGAGGAGCCACCGGCAGCGGCGACGACCGACGGAACTACCAGTGACGCTGGAACCCAGCTGACCACCGGCATCGGACTGCACAACACGGTGTTCCTGGTGTTCGTCGCCTCGCTCGGAATACTGGCCGCCATCGCGGCCGGACTGCTGCTGCATCTGTGCTGCTTTCACGTGTACATTTCCTTCCTCGGCCTCACCACCTACGAGTACATCCGGAACAATCGGCAGTCGGCGGCCGCGAATGGAGCCAGTGGTCCCGCCGAAACGCAGCTACCGAATGGTCCGCTCGGCCCCCAGGACCGATGCCGGGCCTGTGGTTGGCTGGAGAACTGTGACCACGTCGACGGCCGTCGCAAGTCGCCCCCGGATGCGAAGGCGCCGGATTCACTTCCGCCGCCCGGGCAACTGAACGATCTGAATCGCGTCCGGCCACGGACCCTGCACTGTTGCGACAGTAGCTCGACCGAGTGCCGGAACAACATTACCGCTGCGGGGCTAAGGACACTTTCGACTAACGTTGCTTCCTCGTCTACGTCCGCGACGACCACTTGCCCTCAGGAGGTCGAAGACAAGCAGGAGGGTTCGCGGACGTTCCACTGTTGTTCGCAGTACAGCCGCCAGATGGCGGCACACCATTCCTCGACGATGACGACGAACAACAACCAGCAGCAACAGCTGCACCAGTTTCCGTTCCACGCACACCAGCACAGCCACGGCAGCAACGACTTTCTGGCCGCGGCCACGGCCGCCACGCTGATGGCCACCACGATGACGACACTGACGACGACCACCACCACGTCGGAGGAAGCGTACGTGCAGTACACGGAGCGCTGCACTTTCTGCAGCTTTCAGGTCCAGAAACCAACGCCTCGCGGAGGACCGCAGGAAGTTCCGGCCGTCCGCCCTGAAAATCATCATCCGCTGCGTGCCGTTGGCGGGAAGGCTTCGGTGACGGACGCAGGAGTGGCGTGCTGTGCTACGGCCACGTCCGGGAAGCACCACCGATGGAAGAGGAAGTGGAACTGTTGCTCGGCCGTTCCCGACAGTCCGGATGTGCCGCCGATGCTGGCGACCGAGGCGGTTGGCATCGTGCGGACCATCTCCGGGACGCTTTCGGTGGCCGCCTCCCGATCGGTGCTGAGTGCCAGCGGCGGCGGCGGCGGCGGCGGTCTCCCGTCGATCATGACCGTGGCCGAACAGCAGCAACCGAAATACCGGACTCGGTACCGGCAGCAGCAGCAACAGGAGCAGATATCCTATGCCACCGCCACCGGGGCCGCCGCGGAGTCACCGCGACTCCGGCGGTCAGAACTGATGTATAATGAAAACTGTGCCAACAATAACTCTGTTAGTAGCAACGCTAGTGTTAGTCGAACCCCCCCAAGCCCGTGCCGGAGTCCACGGTCACCTCCACGGGCACGCCGGTGCAACGATAACGGGAACCGGATCTACGGCGACGATTCTCCGATCCAGATTCTCCACTCCGATGCCAATGGAAACGAGCTGGCGCTGGATGGCGGTGGCGACCGGTTGGAGAGCGGAACTCCGACGCCACCACCACCGCCACTGACAGCGTCCCAGCAGGCGGCCAACGTTTCACCCGCTCCGAAGCGTCCCCGAGCGAGACTCGTAAGGCCGTGGCCCGTGGTCCGTCTGCGGCACATGATTCGAATGATCGATCGCTACCGAAGACCACGAGCCCGGTCGTCGGCCAGTGCGTCGTCGACCGCGGGCTGTCCCGGAGGAAGTGGCCCTTCTAGTCCGCCACTTCCCGGTGGTCCTTCATCGGCCGGAACACCCGCTCCACCCAAGCAGAATCAGATCCGACCGATGTCCTCGTGCGAGTATGCCAGTGCGCTGCTCTCGGTACCCGGCTTCGGAGCTTCGGTGTTGGCCGCTGCCGCTGCGTCGTCTTTTGCGTCCGAAGTGACCCAGGATCCAGATCGACCGATGGCAATCACGATGCCGGTGCTGCCGCCACCGACACGTCGCCGGCTGAAGGGTGGCGGTGGAGGGATCAGTGAACCGCTGCCCGAGCTGCTGGTTGACGTCGATCAGCATTCACCGCCACCGGCAGCTTCCGGATCGGCGGTCCGAGTTCCGGTCCATCCACCTCTGGCGTACCGTAGAAGCCGCCGGAAGAACGTGCTCCGCAATCGCAGCCCCACACTGTCACCGATACACGAGTCCGGGTTGTCGAATCCAACCTCTCCGCTGCCCTGCCGGCACGTCTGTGCACCCGTCACACCCAGCTCGGCTGGCGTGACCACCGGAACCGGGACGGGCAACCTGTTGATCCGCCAGCTGGAGGCCAGCGCCGACCTCTCCCCATGATCCGCATCGGTTCCATCCCGAGTCGGTTGTCACCGCATTCGATCCAGGAGGCTGTGATGATTTTATGAACGCGAAGCAACTCAAGGCAGAAACGCAGGACGCGGAAAAAAAGGACCACGGCTGACGTCCGCTCGGGTGGAAAAACTAAAAAGCATATTTTTTTCTGATACAACGAAATAGATCCGCGAAACACAAATAAATACAAAACAAACGTAAATCAAAACATGTCCGGCCAGCAGCCGCCGCCGAGAGCATATACTTGTTGCGGCAACGAGCGGATCCAACGAGCACCGCGGGGTGGGGGGCCCGGGGTAGTGAGATTAACCTAGTGGCTAAGGAAGCGATTGTGAAATCCAACGTAGTTTAGGTGAAATTGTATTGCTAATTTTTTTACATACGAATATCGCACCGTTAATCGACTGACAAGAGCCGGCAAGAGTGTTGATGTGTGCGCGTGCGGATGTTTGTTGCAGGGTGCGACGAATATGGCTTGGTTCGTTGTTTTCAACCCCCACGATAGTGTAAATTTTGCGAAACAATATACAACAGCGCCTAGCGTCTCTCCGGCACGGAACGGCCAGATATCCGTGTTTGTCGGTGGATTCAAAGATGGAGCAAAGTACGCTTTTTGACGTTGCTGTTGTTTGGTTGCTAGGTTAGGGTTAATCGAGTGACGCGAGGCGCCGAAAGCTGCGGCGATTGTTTTCTTCGTGTCCCCAAAGTGTGCGTGTGTGTGCGCAGTGTGTTCGATGGGTGTGTGTCTGCTTCTCACTGTACTGCATATCCGTAAAATTATATCCGTATATCATTCCCTCTCTCTCTCTAATCTCGCTCCCCCCTTTTCTTCTGTCTGTTTACCAAAAAAACAAACCTATAACGTATACGTACGCAAGTGAGCAGAGCGATCCTCTGCCCCATACTAGTGTGCTTCATCCTCTGTGTGTGTGTCTATGGGTGGCGAAAAGGAAAGCGGGATGAAGTAAAACTGATTGCTCCCAGCATCCTTTGACTGAGCGAACGGAAATCGAATATTTCGTAGCCCCCAGACGGTATCATCTTTCTTGCTTGGCTACTACTTCAAACACACATAGCTGTTTGACGCTTAGGAGAAGTGTGTGTGCGGTGAGCTTACCTTTGGAGTGTTACCGGCCTACCGTGTGCCACATGATTGCCGTTCCATATCAGTACACCAGGTTTGAAGGGGCTCTGCGTACCGGCTCCATCATAGTAGCCAAAGAGTCCGACGAAAGAACAGTGAACGGCGGTCACCTTCAAACCCGTGGTACCCCGAACACTGACCGAGCCGATTACTGTTTACGCTACATTTATAGGCCACTTCGTAACAATGGTGGGTGCTACAATATGATAAACAATAGTAAAAAGTTAGTGTTAATATTAAAATTGACTGGAACATGACAGGCGTCCAAAGATACTGTACCACCACCCCATCGAATGAACGTAAAAAGAACTTTATCACATCGATCCTCGGAGGAGGTAAACCACACACACACACAAACGCATTGATATACATATTCAAACAATGGAGTGAAAATCACCGCCAGGCAGCGGAAAAGCGCATAAACGAAGGTATAAAAAAGTAGTGTTGAGTGCAAACAACTGGTCGGTAATGAAATGCAAGACGCATCGAGCGCCCCGATGCATCCAGACATGCACCAGGTGGTGGGGTGTGTGTGGTGAGATCAGGCACGTTTTATGGATCTTGCCTAATGGTCCTGATTCCACTTTTATGTGGGCACCACTTTTCCGCCGACTGTGACAGTTGGTTGGTTGTGTTGCTAGAGGGATATTTTTTGGAAATACAAACAGGAATGGGTGCAAAATCGTCGAGTGAGTAGGCTGTGCACAATAGTAGCAAGGGTGCAACAATATGTTACGGTCAACCGATAAGGACACGATAGCGGCAGAAAAAGGGCAAACAGAATGCTAAAGTACCAGAGTCAAAATGCTGGTAAAGATATATTATATTACAGAGTAATAAATAACTGTTTCTTTGAAAAAAAAAGTCAAAAAAACCTAACCACAGAGAACGGGAGTTTTTGTTTCACGGCCTAGTGGCATGAGTTGATGGAAAAATGAGTTGATTTACTGATGATGACAGCAAAGGAATTTTATAAGTTTTTCGTGTATTTATAAGTTTTCTGATCATATCGCGTTTGGAACAATTCCGAAACTGCTCGGAACGGTTCAAGTACTCACGTTGTTGCGGTTCAAATTCTACCGCTCCGTTGCCTTGGTTACCGGCTGAAGAATGGCTTCAACACTAAATTCCAACTATAAGACATCCCAGCAACGAATAAGCGTTCCTGTCTACAGTTCAAATTGCGCATGAAATGTTGGGACGGGTTCTTCTAGCGAAGAATGTACGTTCCTCTTCATGCACCGTTACCGTTGTCACTCGAAAGACTCCTCAGACAAAGTTACGCATCGTTTTACATCATCCTGCGCCATCGATACGGTTTGATGGATGGAGAGCGGGGAATGTCCTTTCTGGGCATGTGTTGCCCGTCAAATCGTCGCACGTGCTGTGCGCCCGAATCGAACAAACCGAAAACATCATGTAAACGGGGCATTATGCTGCGGAAAACATATTTTTGCTTGTAAATACATATTTTCTGGCCCCTGTGCGAAGCGACGAAAATATCACACATCTTCTGATACGGTGTTCGATTCGAGCTGCGAAATATGCGCCGGTTTATGGTGCGGCTATTGGTTTGTTTGTTTATCCGCGCGTCGAAATAAATTCGTGCTTCCGTTTGTTGGTTTTTTTCTATTTCGCCCAACCGTGTCGCGCGGTGATCTGCTGGAAGCTGCGGTTCACTTCTGCCTCCCATTTTTTGCTAATATTTTCACTCAGGTTGAGTATGTCACTTGTTCGGAGTGCAAAAAGGCAAGGGCTGATAAATAATTCATGATCAAACCGCAGCATCGTCGGGAATCGCAAACGTTGGGACCACGTAACGCACCTCACAACAATTCGCTCGGCTTGCTGGCGCATCACTTGGCCGCTGATGGTGGCACACGCCGGGCGGTTTGAGGAAAATTGAATAAAACCTGTCCCCGGCACCACCTATCTCATAGGTGGCGCGCAGCAGCGTGTGCCCACACACCAATTTATGCCCACACATATGTTCGCCAAAGTTCCTCGACGTCGTCTTCACCGACGAACATTTTTACCGGCGCTCTCTCCACTCCACGACGGGTTCGAGTTTTTGGCAGACTTTTCTCATCAATAGAGCGGCACAATTTTCCGTACCTTTTTGGCGCGTACGGAATAGACCGCCGGTCCCTCGGTCGGATCGGGGTGCATAAGCAATCTGTGCATAAATTCCCCGGTTTGCTTATTTTCTACCCTTACGTCTGCCGAAAAGTGTCAAGTTCTGGATCGAAACCCGTGACAAACTGTTTGCCTATTCCGGGCGTGTGAGGCCAACCTCTCCCTACCCAGTGCCCGCTCCGGCTGGACTCGGTTGGAAGTGTTCCAACAGTGCTGACAGATGAGACGCCGTCACGCGTGGGTTTCAAATCATCATAAAAGGCGCCCTTAAAGTGTAGCGATATTGGCACGAGGCAGCTGCTGAAAGGAAATTAGTTTCGTAGTTCGGACGAACGCAAGTTTCTTGTCTTGACGGGACCGGCATTATGGTTTACTGTAGCCAAGTAGCTTCGGCTGGTACTTGTCACATCAAAGGTTAAAGTTTTCTATCAGCGTGAACTTCGATCAAAGTCGAAACAACCACCACGAGAAAGACTTCCCGAGCGGTCATCACGGGCCTCCGGCAATCCGCGGCAGTGTCAACATTCTCCATCATTCGGGCGCTCTAATAGTACACGTTCGGTTCTTGGCCACTCGGGCATGTTCCATCAATCGATGAATCTCCATCTATTCGACTGTCTTGAGATGACCGGGTGCTTCTGTAAGGTATTTACGTCAGTCATCATGCCGCGGTTCAATCTTATTTGGATTCGGGCTCCGCACAGTGTTAGGTAATTAGTTTGCATTACATCACTCGGCCGTCGATATCTGCACACACTCCCGGGGCTCACGTATTTTACGATCGGCGTCCATTTATCCTCCGGTGCCACAATGTGCACGGGTTCTGATTTCTCCATTCCACCGTGAACAGCTAATGCTACCTAACGCTGTTATCTAAATCAGTCCGCGGTTCCCATGCTTGGCTTGTCCCACTACGCCACTGCATCACGCCACTATCGATCCGAGCCTCACTATCAATAGCGTAGCGGGTCCAGGTATCCAGTGTAACGATTCACGGTTCGCTCAACATTAGCCTAATGAACATAAATATGGACCACCACCCGTGCGTTCCATGCGGAGGACATTCGTACGAAAGTCATCGCCACCGTGTGGACGTGTGTTTTGTCGCAACGTGCACGAAGGGCGTACGTCGGAAGTGACACGCCGGAAACGAAACAAGAACCAGAAGACCCCCGGGGCAGAAGGAGTGGGTCACATGGTTCCGTCACACGTGAACGGCATACGCGATGACGACGAGCCGATGGCAGTGGCAGCGTTTCCGCAGGATCACGCGATGGTTCGGTAACGGGGCTCTCGGTGCCAATGACGCAATAGAATCCGAGCGAATGAACCTTGACGAAGGAAGCATTGGTTCTTCCGTGTTGGTTTGCCTGTCATTTGGTGCATTTGGGGCCCGTCCGGATGCTCTCCTCGGTACTCGGTTGTGTATCGACTTAAATGTCAAGCCATTCGCAACGGGGCAGGACACAATTTAAGCGAGGGCTTAATAATTTAATGCTCACGCTGAGAAAGACCATCCAATTTAATGAAGCGAATGATTAGCTTCTCTGTCGGTTTTGTTACGTTTGTTCCCGGGATTCCGAGAACGAGGTTGAGGCGGTGTTGAACTTCCTTTCACAGTTGCTCCGTTTGAGGTTCTAAGTATTTCCCACTCCGTGCCGGCCGTGAAAACCCATCACCATCAATCATCTCCAGTTTCGCAAAACACGGCACTCCGCGGGCACGGGTCTTTAAATCCCGGTTCCGTGCTGGTGGTCCCAATGCGTGTTAATCAAAACCAGCCGGCGACTCGGCCCCTTTTAGAGGTTTCTCGTTTCCATTAGCGTCCATGTTTGTGCAATTTATTAAACTCACGCCAACCACTTACGCGCGGAGGACAAACGCACTCGACAGAGTGTAGGCAACGAGCCAGTCCAGGTCCACTTAACGGGCGCGCTCCGTTCTTCCGTTGTGAACAAGTAAACTTTTCACCCATCCACAGGACTCACGTAATGTGCTCGGGCATCCGAAACTGGGATGTCAAATTTTGCGTCTCTCAAACCGACGGCCGGATAGCAGCGACCACAATCGGGCCACAGACATCCTCCGACGGTTGCTGCGAAGGCCGTGGTGTTTGAGAATCGAATTCTGCCGCGAACCTTATGCTCGCCCTCGAGGGGAAAGGAACCTCTGGTAGCGCCTCTGGTCTCACATATAATTTGCGACGCTTACATCCATCTTGCGACACGACGTAGCAAACACCGGAAACCGGCCGAGATGTTGGTGCGGTTGTTTAACCACGCGCGTACGCTGTTATCTTTGCTGTAAGGGCGTTGTGTCTTGGAACTGGAAGTAATGACACGACGGCAGAGCAGACAGAAAGAATGCGACTTTTAACGGCTTCTAAACGAGACGGTGGCAGAAATATGACTCGAAATGACAGTAAGTGGATGGATGCGGCATTACTGTAGCCCAAGGGTTGATGGGTGTTGAAGGGGTTGTAGCCCTTTGCTTGGTGAACAACACGACAAACCTAACCACCGATTTACATCGCTTCTTACTTGTTGAGGGAGGCAAACCCATCAACCGGGAATAAATATTTTATATCTTCGCAAGCTTCGTTTCGCGGTCCTAAATTGATTGCAGGAAATAAAAGTTAAATTTTGATTACACCCGACAGTCTTTTATTGGATATGGTTGAGTCTACGTGATGGGTTACGCTACTCTATGGCATGTCCGCAAGAGTGGTTAATTGAGTTCACACGAGCTTCGAGTTTGGTGTAATATTAATCAATATTACTAATCAAATTCCGATAACGGTCATGCAAAAGCGTGTTCCTTGTGGAGTTCGTGCAGGGAAGGCTGCAAGGATCTCGCGTCAGGCGAAAAAACTAACACCTTCAGACCCCAATTGGCCATTTCCAATTGATAAATAACTAAAAACCAATTTACTAAAACCGCGAAATGATTACTGATTATTCACAAGCCGATCACGTGAAAGTACCAGATCTTGCGCTTCTCCCTGCCGCTGTCCGCCCAATGGTCAATGGTGTGTTCGAACGTAGAACAAAATGCGAAACAAACGATTTAAATTCAGCCTACCAAATGGCCTTGGCGGCGAACAGCGAGTTGCTCGTTGCTCTTGAAATTCTCGGCCCCGTTGTGGTGACTTTCTGTCGCCAGCTCGTACATTTCGCGCTTGGCCGTTTTTCTTTGCTCGGAAAAGGCCGCCGGTAGAAAAAGAAGCCCTGCCGCCGCAGGGCCCAGTCCGACGGTTTTCGCAAAACTCATCGAATTCAGATGCAAATGAATGCATGCAACTTGTTCAGCCACGCGGACAACAATTCCGGCGTCCGTCTGCGAGGACACGAGCGTTCGTTCGTTCCTCGTTCATTTACTCGCCATCCTTATTTCCACTCGAACGGCGCTGGTGGTCTCATCGTCGTCGTCGGTCTTGTCCTTCTTTTGCACCGAAGGCAATTTCCTGTGGCGCTGGCGGCTATGGCAGCAGCGAAATATGCGGCCACCACCAGGCCACCCGGCCCAGACTTGATGCTGTTGTGTTTCCCGTTGCGAGGACCCGAGGCCAAGGAGCGATCAATTCATTCGCTTTCGGTTGGATTTGTCCCGAGCGTCCTGAGGAATTTGCCACACTCGGAAATAAATTCTCCGCCGGAAGCCACTGGCTGACCAGAAATCCGGTCACCGTCGTCGTTGGCCTCTCTCTGGTTAGAGCGTAGCGTCCGCTTTTCGTTCGATGCCGTTCGAAACGTCCCGGTAAGGAACCCCGCTGGCACAGTGTGTGGCACACATACGATTCCTAAGCCTTTGGTGTAGCAAACAAACCAAATAAAAGTGGGCCAACTTCCTACAGCGTGTCGGTGGAATGTATTTTGGCGAGAAATTAAATTTTGTCCCCCAAAACGATTCGACCGAGCTTCGAATGATTCTTCTTCAATTTGCTGCCGATTGGGTAGTTTTGTGGGCAAAAGTTACTTTTGCTGATGATGATTATTTTACTCCCCGTTGCTGGGTTCTCGTTATTGAGACAGTGGCCGCCCCCCGTGGTAGTCGCTTTGGAATGCGAACCCATTTTTCATGTGACCCAAAGAGACTACCTTTTCGTGTTCACCACCGGCCCAAGGTTGATACAAGCAGGAGATCTCGTTGAGCCGAGGGATGCTCTGATTGGTTTTTATAAATCACCCAAGAACTTTTCGACGTAACAGAAAATTCATAAACATGATCTTAGTCGTATTGTTCGGTCCCACGTTACGGAAGTTTGTAACGCAAACGAGCGTAAAACACAATATCAAACCATAAAATGGCCACGTAAGAGTAGCACAAAAAACCGTGTGCCCGCCCGAGCACTCCGTTTGATGTTACTTTTCGTTGCCGTATTTCACGGCGCAGAAAGGGTATCATTTAGTGTTAACAAGAATGTAAAGATGTCTGCGAAGAAACAGCGAGAAACCTTCCACGCGCACCGCCCTTGAAATTCTATTTAATGGAAAGCATATTTTGCATCCGAAAACTGCCGGTTGGTTCCGGTGCCAGTGGCCCTCGGTTTTGGACTACGAAACCCCACGGGGTATGGGTTTTAAAAGGATTAACGACGTAACGACCAAAGCGTCGTCTTCCGCCGGAGAATTCACCTTATGTACTGTCGCATTACAAATTGCGTACCTTGCCAACGAAAATAGTAAATGCTCGACGGGTCCTCACGACTAAATAAACGGTTTTTTGGGGCACTCAGTATCATAAACTGTCCAAATGTGCGGTCACGCAGTGATGCTCTAGATAAGCAAGTGGAACTGGAAAGATTCTCCGAAGCGTACACTTTTTGGACTCCACTGTAGGATGGGCACGGAACAAAAGGGACCGATACAGTCGGCCGAACCGCTATGTGGCGCCCCTAGGATCCGTTTAGTGGCCGCAAAATTTGTATGAAAAATCACATTTTCGTAATCTCGTTTAATCATCTCCATTCCGCTACATTCTCGATACAAAAAACCGAGCGTCTAGGCGACCGACGGACCGAACGCACAACGATGCCCATGGTTTGGTCGAGAACTTGCCTCGGTTGATGATAAAAGTGCCAACGCCAGTGCCGGCGGGGCCATCACATCAAAATCACCTCCATCCGGCCAGTGGTTCTTATCGGCGTTAAATAATCTGTGCACGCTTCGCACGAGATATCGGGGGTTAAAACAAAAGGAAGAAAAGGCCTCAATCCCACCGGTAGTGGAAGGCATACGATCGTCGTCCTTAGTCAAGGACGAAACTAGGGCGGGCGTACACACGGGCGTGAACGGTAGACAACATAATCCCCCGGCAGGTGCGGCATAACCTGCGGTGGGCGAGCTTTGCGAGGCGGAAAATGGCGTGTGGTCGCAGAGGTCATCCACCTATGGCCATGACTTTCTAAAAGCCAATTCTCGCGCCCGAATAATATGCGGTGTTAATGTTTGCGGTGAATTATTCTACCGACCAACAAACGCAGAATCAGGTTGGGCTCTTCGTTATCCTGCCAGCCTATGATGGCGTATCGAACACAAAACCAGTCGCACTTTTATGAGGCCCTCCGGAAAAAGGCACAGAAAACACTAACCACAGTCACAAAATAATCCAATACGCCGTTTATGCGAAGGGTTTTCCTTCCTCTACACGAAAATCATGAACCGCGACCGGGGCCTGATATTTGAAACCCTTACCCTTCTCGATCGTCTCGGTTGTCGTATTTAACCTTGCCGGAAAAGGAAACTTTTCGCGCGGATCGGCTCTCCGCCTTTCCGTTTTTAATGATGAAAAAGTGGTTCTACGTGCCACCGCAGGCCGCCGCGTGCAGAAGAAAAGTGGCCATGTGGTAAATCGCTTCCGACCCGACGCGGCCGCCGCCACCGGCGTAACACCTGCTAAATGAAAATATTCTTGATTACAGTTTACACCCGGCCGGCCGGGCATCATTTTTCACCGCCGTGCCACGTGCCGTGGGACAGCTTCACACGCGCGCGGGCTGTGGTTTCACACTTTCCCGGGTACCACCGTAAAAATACGTGATAATAACACACTTGTTCCAGGGCCCCTCCGGGGGCCGGGCGAGAGCAGCGCATCCTGCCGTGTAGCTGCTAATCAACCCTCGGTGTACCCTGTACCGGATGCGTACTAATGCGTACCCAGCCATTCCGGTCTCCGTGGCGGCCTGTCGTCGGCCGTTGCCGGCGATCTAGCAATTTATTAAACAAAGCTTCAAACGACGACCGGGGACACACGATCCCTTCAGAGTTTTGCAATCAGGCGGCGCCACAGGACCGAAGATGTCGGCGTTTATGGTCGGTCGGGTTCCCGGTTTTTGGCGAAGATTAATCCTACCGTTCGACAGCAGCCCGAGTCCCGCCGGGGGAAAAGTTTCGGCAGTTACCGCGATCCGGGCAATATGCGCTCGACGGTGTAGTCGAGCCGGTAATGGGGCTTATGTTTGCGTATGAATAATGTGTTAAATGTGTTTACGGCACCCAAAATGGTCGCCCAGAAGTCGCACACTTTCACGCGGCCATTCCGCGCGTGGTCCTTGTGCGAAACGGCATTCCTGTCCGAGGCAATTAATGTTGGTCCTTAACCGCACCTCGATCGGGTTAGAGGGTTTGGCTGAGAAACGTGAATATTCCTGGTCCCAATAAGGGTAACCCAATTTGTGTCCTGTTTATGGCAGCCATGTCAGCATGATTCTTCACGACAAATCGCTCCCGTGGGCCTGCCTTTCGCTGGGGTTAACAGGGCAATCCTTAATTAGCGGGTCCCTAACATTCATTCAAATAACCGACCGACCTCTGTACCTCGCTTGCTGATGATCGCTTTAAACTGCATCTCGGTCGGAGCAGGGTGCAAATCTTGTTCATGAAACAATTGCTCTGGACGTAGGGACAATTGTCTTCAGAAGGATCTTTCTTTTGTCTGCACCCAGTGTGTACAGAAACAAACATGAACATGCTGTGTAAATGGTGAAGGCAAAAATCAGTCGCATAAACCGAACACGTCACGACAAGCTTCCATCACACCGCGTCTGCCGTAGCCTAGCTTCGAGGTACGAAACGGGAACTGTAAAAGGACGAAGCACTTGGCTGTGTTCGCCACTCGGGAAGATTCGGACTCTTTACCTAAGCACGAAAAAATGGGCACGACTCGTGATTTTTCGTTTCTTGGCCCGCCCCGAAAAGGTGGCAGGACGGGGTGTTTTCACCTTTATGTGCCATTTCACGCATTGCAGGTATGCAGCCGGGCCTAGATCGAACACAAGTCCCTGTGTGTGCTACCCCCGTCTTGCCGACCGATCAGGGGCACTTTACCTACGGGCAGCTGCAGGATCGAACTTGTTGGTAAATTGTTTGCGATCGCATCTGCCGTGGTAACGCCTCCACACTCTCGGCAGTAGCTCCTTTCATACCTTCCCGGTGCTGGTGGTGGTGCAGGTTCTCGAGCGCTACCTGTGCCACATTTAAGGCTCCGTTTTGTTTGACTATTTAAAATACCTCCGGTTGGCCGAAATCTCATCATTCGTCAATCGATCGTCCTGCCGTGAAGACTTTGCAAGTTTGTGCACAGAAAGTTATCGCCTGTCGTTCGCTCAACCGAGGATCACGCAACGTGCCACAAGTCCGTAGAGATCATGTGTACCATTGGTGAAGAAAGTGTAAACGCCCGCAACAAGATGTGCTGGTGCTTCGAAGAGATCTCGCTGATGATCCTGCTGCAGCGCATTCTGATGTATCTGTGGTACCGGCTACTGCTGAAGATGTTTCCCCGGCTAAGTGTGCTGCCAAACTGTGACCACGGGTTTCATCCACGCCAGCTGCCGTGCGGTCAGCTGGCGGACGAGTACTGGAAGGCCTCACGCTTCTCGCGGACCCCACAACGCAAGCAGCTGTGCTACGAGGAACCACACAAGCTGGCACCCATTATGTCGTCCTCTTGCTGGTAAGTTGTTGCGGCGATACATTTTGAGGTTATGTTTTCTTCCTAAACAACATCTGCTAATGTGACCATTGTTTCTTTTGCTTGCAGCCAACACGTCGAAGAATCAGCCTGCGGCAAAGCCGACCTTGTGAAGGAAGAGATGCTGGACGAGTTAAACGAGCGGTTCAACTTTGATTGCAGCGACTTTAGCCACGTTTATCAGAGCACGTTTCTGGAGGAAAACGACGATTGCTTCCTGCCGAGTGATATCTCGTGGGATATTCCGGTGCCGGACCAGAAACAGCACCTCAAGGATCCGCTGGACGCACTGCTGCTGCTGAATGACTACTACATCGACGATGATCTGAACGATCATTTGTACGCGGCAGAGTACTGCGACACGGCCATCGAAGCCGGGTTGTACGGCGAAGCATGGATGTGATAAATATAAATGTGATAAACCTTATTGTACATATAGAACTAGTTAGAACGCATTAGAATAAGAACGAATTCACAAATAGACATTATAATGAAATATTCGACTGTTTTGTGTACTCATTTTGAAACAACCTTCGCTCAGGATGCTAATGGCCGAACGGTGGGTTGCGGGACGAACGCTGGAATTTCGAGAGCATGTGAATGCATGCGTGAAAACATTATCCTTCGGTTGCTTTCTTTGGCCACGGACCGGTACTCAGGAAGGTGGAATTTTCAATAGACATTCTTCGAAACCGAAACCCACAGCAGCTGCAGCCGACCGGAAAGGCCGGCCACCTTTCTTGCTGGCTGCCTTAATTCCCTCTTCTCGTGGAGGACGAGGTCAGCATATGGTACCTGCCACGCACGCATAGTTTGGTTATTTATTTTCCTTCCCGTTGAGGGCTCTTAGACTGGGAAGACCAACCCATACACCGTGCGTGATTTCTGTAGGAGCATTACGCTCATAAGGGTCGCTGTGAATTGTCTCAAATAGCAAAGAATTAACCGTCGGAAACGTTAAGCCGCATTGTCCTCCGTCATCGTGGGCGTAGGACAAAAACTTCCACTTTCCGACGATCCGGTGCGTGGATGGTTCGCTTGGGCTCGTTCTTGACCCGAACCGCCACAGGATTCCGCACTTCGGGCACTTGAAAGGAGGTCAGCACACAAATGCAACATTGCACTACACTGCTGGCGACCTGCTTTCCTTTCTCCCGCCGTGGGCCAGCGGTTTTTGCTTCTCTTCGACGGCCTTCCTTTGCTAACAATATTGGCCTCGAGGATGTCCTTCGACTGGGGCAGGGCAGTTTTTGTGTGCTGGTGCCTCGCGCGTTGTCCAACAAACAGAGGACGACCGCACGCCGGAGCAGCACCGACAAAAACACCGCGCAGTGAGCGATGAAACGACAAAAAATGGCCAGATTATTATTTCTGGCCCCATCAACAGTTTTGCCTTCACACTGGGACTAGGACTTTTTACGAGTTCCACCGCGCACCGATTTTCTTCCTGTAACCGCCATCGCCCCTGGGCGGAAACACGGCAGCACCGCGTCGTGATCGATATCGAACCGTCCTTGTGCGCGGTCTCCTTTGACCCCCTTTTGGGGTGCGAGTTGACCAACCTGGCTATAATGGACCCGCTCCGGTCCGGTCTCTTCGGTCAAGGCTGCGGTGGTTCGCTGTAGGAGGAGGACGGAAAATGGACGCTATATTGGAAAATGTGGAGAACGGTAAACTCAAACGCCGGGCACGAGTTTGGAGCGTATAATTTTCCATTTGCGTTTCAACCCGGCGGATGGCACAAAAAATGCCACCAACTACGACCTCATCAGTTGGAAGAAGAGAGGGGGAAAAAACCGGTCACCGGGTAACCTATTCCCGGCCACATGTAATGAGATTTTCCACCGCGACCCCACATATGGTGCGTGGTGGGCACTGATTTAGTTTATCGTTGTTTTTGCTGAGCCCAACGAAGGCAATGGAATGAAAAATGTGGAAACGGAACGAGTATTTACGAGAAGCGATCGAACTTGTTTTCGGATCGGATTTTATGTTGGGCGATAGGAATCTATAATTTTCAACCTAATTCCCTTTCTATCCCCGTTATTTAAAGAACAAATAATCAAAAAGTGTCCGAAAAGACCCTCTTAGCAACGGCACGGCCTACCGGATGACGGAATTATCGGCGAGCGAATGTAATTCGATCTTCCCGGATCACAAAATTTATGCTCACCGACCTGCAAGTGCCACTAATGTTCGCCGTGCTATGGAACAGCGTCGAATCGGCCATCGTGCGAAAAATAAATGCTGCTCAATGTCCATTACCGGTGCTTGTGTTGTGTCGTTAAAATTCACGACCCACGCAAGCATCATGAGCATACATTTTCTAGACGTCTCCGCCGAGAGAGCAGAATGTCCCCCCGTGTGTAGGGTGCGCAAATGGCCAAGCTCTGCGACAGCATTCCGGACACAGTAATGTGATTTTCCGGACACCGCCGCTCGGAACGGAATCCTTCGGACGGCTTCGACACCCATCAACACACGACGTGGACTGCGGACCCGCCGCTAGTCACGGCTGGTCGCTTCCAATCACGTTCGACTTTGAATGATTCCTCGCCCCACCTAACACACACACACACACATGTCGTGCCCGATATGTATTGGAATATCCTCCCGAGACACGGCACACGCTGCCGTGAGTTGCCAGTCCAGCATCATGCGGCCGACGTTTTCATTTACGATAAACTCCGGCTTCCGGGCGAAGATGGACACTTGCTTCGACTCTTCCTGACACCCTGCGATGGGTGGTCCGCTCCAATCCGGAAGTGCAAGAGGACGTCACAACGTAATGTCAATCCGAAACCACCACGTCACTCCGTTATGGTAAAGCAACGGGCAGCGGGCAGCGGGAACTAATCCCCGGACACACACTGTCGGTTTCTGTTTCAGCCCCACTGGACCCGACAAAAGTGATACCGTGTGCTGGCTGGCTGGCTGGGTGGGGGGGGGGGGTTTGGCCACTCGTCGAGGAGCACGTTCCGGCTCACGTTGACGGGCGGCCTCATATGTGTCGCGAAAAGTGTTCCCGGAGGAAGGCTTGGAACTTGGAGAATGGCGACAACGTCCCCCTGAATAGTGGCAATGATGTGCGTCTCGGGGGACCACGCTCCGAACCCAAGCCGTCAGTGGATGGCGCGGACGGGACCCATCCGGGAGAGTGCAAAGTTTCGATAGTCCTTTGCCCGGCGGCGGTCGGTGGAAATGATCCGTAAAATATCCGCACCCAGCGCACCAGCAGCGTCCCATCTCACTGGAAAGTGGAGATTTTAATGACGTGGACGACCATCGTCCAGGATGCTAATGGTGATTACTTACTCCGTTACGCTGGCCCACCGGCCACTGGCCACGGCCGGTGTAATCCGGTGCGCTTGCCCGCGGACGACAGTTTTGTTTTCCATCCTTCCGCGCGCTTCGGAGCAAATTGAATCTTTTGGTTTTGATGCTGCGGTGGATCCTAATGAATAACATAATTAGGAAAAGCTCTTTTAATTTTTTGTGACCCCCTTGCACCTCGTAAACCTGATTTGTGCTAATGCTTCGCTTTCATTTGTAGCGTACAAAATAAGAGGAAAATTAATGTAACATTCTTTTTATGCATTAATCGTCCCGGTTTTTCTGTTAGGTCCATTCCAACCCATTATCGATCCCGGTTCGAAAGCAGCAAACACAGAGTATCAATATTAATTTGGCAGAAAATTTACCATTCGACCGACGAACATCGGAAACGGAACGCGATGGAAAAAAGCCAACAAATCTCGAGCCAACGTCAGAGCCGGGGCTACCCTTGTGCCCCTTGCCTGCCGCCTGTTGTTTCCGTGTGGTCGTCGGGATCATAATGAGAAGCTTTTCCAACCCGACCCGAGACAACCTGAAGAACCGGAGCGCCTGGACCATCCCGTCTGCAGCGGCTCTGGGATCTAACATAAAGAGTAAACTGTTTTCCCGAAGTTTCCGCTCGGGGGGACGCCGCCTTTCCGATGGCTGCAAGATGGTCCGGTGCTGCTTCCGGCGCGAAACTCCCCCCCGTGGGGGTGCGGGAAAACAGCTGCCAGAGATTGGCAGAGATGTTCGGCTTTTGCAACATGAGACCCGCGCGTTGATGTGTACTGGAACACTGGAACACGCGGGGTTCGCGTTCGCGCGTATCTCCGGCGCGGACTGCACGAGTGTTTATTTGCGCTGTGAGAAGTTTGTGCCTGGCCCTGTGCCTGCAACGGCAAATTTGAAATAAAGTTATCCGCCATTTTCCTTGACCCTAATCTAGTTGGCTCGCTCACTGCGTCGGACAGTCGGGTTGAGCGAGTGCAGCGAGGCACGGAGGGATTGGGGAGCGAAACCGAGCAATGTGTCGGTCGAACGGGTAGTCCGTTCCACACCCGACCCGGAGCCAACTTGCTGTGAAAGTTTCTCATTTGGCTCAGTGGTAGCAAATTTCGTGATTTGGCAGTAAACGGCTCCGTGCAACCCGAGACCCGAGAATGTTTCCGACCGAGGCGCCCGGAAAGACCCGCGCCCGCAGAGAGCACGGCAGATTTATCGTGGTACAAACTCGCCGTTTAGGCTTCTTAGATCATCACTTTATTTGGTATTAAAATTGTTCGCAAAGTTCGCCTCCAAAATTACGGAAGTGCTACAGCTTTTTGTTTCTCGGGCGGCATAAATTCTCGTCCCTCTTCCGAGAGCACAATAATGGATGCTCCGGCGGGCGGTACGGTAAGGTACATTTTATTGGAAAAGTGTACTCGAATGACTTGTTACTTTCCCACTTTGGGGCCGGCGGTTCGAGTCTCTCTTAATCATCGTTGAAGTGTGCTCAACAACCGAGGTCGAGGCCGGCGGCTTCGTCGAGGGCGAAAAACCTTCCCCGTTACGCGCGTGGCGAAGAGTGGCGAAGGCGATTGAAGCACCCTTCACACCCAGGAGTCTCCGGAGTGGTCTCCCCAGGAGCCACAGACGAGCGTACAAATTAAAGGGAAGAATTTCATCGCCCGTCGTCTGTTCGGCGCTACCTTTTCGCCGGTTCCGGTTCAACACACACGACGCGAGAGACACATTCGCTGTCGACCGATTTTCGTGAATCGGATTGCGAAATACGACCTCTGGGGCGGGTCCGTTCGGTACGACACTGAAGCTCTCGGATAAAGTGTTGGGATTTTCGCGGGGCGCAAAAGGTTCCGCTTCATCGAGCCGATACGTTGAATTTTGCTGGCTGCCGAAGACCAATTCAGGTTGCGTAAAAGAATAAAAGGATGAATGCCAATCGCAACGTGGATATATGCCAATCGGCTGAGACACTAGCAGCAGCACGAAGAGTGTGTCCTTTTTTCGTATCAGTAAGTCAGAATTGAGAATTCCAACGCTACGCGCAATCTACGGCGCCTACTCGATGCGGGAAAAGCCATAACAACGTTTGCGGGTAACATATTTTAAAACCAGAAGAACTGGTACGGACTAAAATTAAATTCCCACTTTGCCGTATTTTTAGTTCCACATGAGCGTCGTCGTTGCGCTGCGCTGTGCGTCGTTAGCGGGCCAACTTTTAACGGCCAGATAAAACTATTACCACTAACGGTGCACGCCGTCGTCGTCGGCAAATTAAATACGCCTGGCACGACCTGGAACGCAAACTAGCTATACTCGACGCTGAACTTATGCCCCGCACTTTTACACTATTCAAGTGGTTGGCTGCTCCTTACCGAAACACCTGCCCAAGGGTTCAGCCTCTGGCAGAGCCACCCGGGAGCGGCATCGTCGTAGCGTTAAGCAAATTTTCCCAATTTCCCGCGCCGGTGCCGGCGGGCGAGGTCATGCGTGCTGTAAAGCTTCGCTCGAAATGCCGTAAACTAATTTACGGCAAATCTGTGGCCCGACTGCGACACGGTGCCGACGCAGTGTGTGTGTGTGGACACTTATCGCTCGGTGAATTTAAATGGTTCGAAAGCGGCCCACTTCACCGAGGAGCCGAGTTGACGAGCTGAGTTCCGTTTTGTAGTTTCGCGTGAACGTTTCCGGTTGGACGGTCGGCCAACTTTTCTGCCGCGCTGGGACACCGTTTTACGACGCAACATTGTAAACTCGAGTAAAACAAAATAAAACAGCAAAAGGGAACGATAAGTTCCCGATTTTTCCCAGCCCGGGTTCCCGGTTTTTGGTTTGGCGTTCACCAAGTGCTCCCCGAAGCATTTGGACGCCGAGGTGGCAAAACTTATGCTCCTTACCCTTACCCCGCCGCATGCCGATGGGAGCAATTAAAATGTGTTTCGATGTGCGCCAAGCGCGACCCCCCAGAATGGGCTACTCCCAAACAGCCCTCTATTTATCTGGCACGAGCAACCCCCATTCTTAGTGGCCGCCATAACTCTCCGAGGCTCCGAGAAGGATGCAGGAAGAAGGCCCGGTTATTGTTCTCCGGCCTACCACCACCACCCCCACCGAACGGTACCGTTTTAGCGGCGCGGCGGAGGTCATAAATAAAGTCATAAATTTCATTTTATACCGAACATAATTTCACGAAGACACGATGCTCCGGGCAATCCTCCTCGGTTGAGGCGCAGTCGTCGGCGGCCGCGGCAACCGAAAAGGCAGCTTTTTTTGGCACCCGAAAAAAGGAAACATCATAATATAATCATTCCAAGGCGAAGGTTAACGGTGCTCGCGGATGTACCGACTGGAATGCTGGAGTGGCAGCATCATCGTGCGGGAACTTCCTTGGAAAAACGGAAAAGGACGCAGCGGCGGAAGGCCACGAGTGGCGGTGGTTTAAGGAATCGATTTTCCTCATCGAAGAACAGCGCACTCCACGAAGCAACACCGGAAGTACGGAAGTGCAATGATGTTTTCTGGGATTTGATTATCGTAAGCAGCAGTCTGCCAGCAGCGGTGCTGTTGGGCCGCTACCGGGCATGCGGCAGTCTTGACAATCGACGCCAGCACCGACGATGGATATCATAACCGTCTCTTGCTCCTGTTTTGGAGGGCTGTTTTGGAGAAATCCATTTCCTTTCTGCAATGGACGGAAAAGGGAGAAACAAACAATCCGCAGCGCAAGCTGTTGCTCTGGCTAGGGCCAGGTTCATAGGTGCTGATCGCAAGATGGGTGTGGTGTGCATCGTAAAAATCCGCCAGCAGGCGTCGGCAGATGCTCTGTGTTGCTCGCTCTCATTGCGCCCCGCCTACTGCGCTCGTCCCGGTTGCTAAGCTGCCGATGCGGATTTATGGCAGAACGCTTGCAATGGATGGAAATACAATTTTGTACGGGGCTTAGAATGGGTCGAAAAAGTGAGCTAATTTGTGAAACAATTAAGCCCTGCGTGTCGGTATGCGAACGGCATAAAAGTTTTCAATTTCCCAAAAACCCCGTTGGCCCCGTTTAGCACCGAACGCTTAACACCCGGGATATAACAGTGCAACATTTATCGCCCGGCATTAAACACCACAAGCAATTTCCATAAACACGCCGCGACCCCATTATCACCGGGCCACTACATTCCAATAAATTTTAATTAACCCTCGCACCGAGATAAAAAAAATGCATAAATGATACACTCGTTAAGTTGTTCCCACCAACACGGGGAAGAGAAGGGCAGAAAAACCCGTTGCATAAACACTGCCACGGCACGGCAATTGCAAGACCACCATGCGGGCGGGGTGTGGGTGAGTGCAGCGAAAGTTGGCACCGAACACGGCGGGATCGTCCGTAAATTTGAAAGTCGTATTATCCGTCGCGACCAACAACCCTCCACCCGCCGCCCGGGTCATTCGCGACCGCGACCATTCGTTGCCGACTTCCCGCTTTTTGGACCACTTCCAACAGCGCGCCAACGATGGACCCAACCAAATCGGATTGGTTGATGAGCACGGATTATTATTACTGCTATCAAACCGCCGCCGCCGCCGCCGCCGCTTATAATGATGCTGGTGGGCGCCCGAAGATCGCGCCAAACGGTCGTATTCAAAAGCGGTTGTGGTACGGTCCGAAGGTTTTCTGCTGCCGGAAGCATAGCGTCCCTGAACCAACAGCCAGCGCAACAGAAGCGCAGCAGCAAAGCGGAACGAAAAATCGCAATCAAATGCACATTCAAACTAGGGCCGGAACGGAACGAGCCCTTTTTCTGGCCAATCCGACGGTAATCGTTTTCCTAGCGTCTCAATAACCATCCGATTTGATGGCTATATTTAGCAGCATACTTTTGAAAGCGCCCAGGACACTACTGTCATCATCGCCATCATCCGCGTCATCGTTCGGTCGAGTTGGCAGTCGGTTTGTCCTTTACGGGCGCACACACCCACACAGCAATCCAGTTTCTTTGGTCAAGTGTTGAGCAAATGGTCAACGGTGAGAAAACGGCACACCTGCCGGGTGGCATCGTGCTCCGTGTGGCCAGTGTCCTGATTGCCATAAAATGAGACCCCTGACCGTGAGCGACGGTTTAGCATTTTCCGCTTTTTCTCACTGCCCAGTCAGAACCACTCTTCCGGGAACGCCGGGGAACCAGAAAGGCCACTTCTGGTGCTGGCCACGGTTGCGCGGTTGATTAAATATTTACCTCTGTCCGAAGGGTGAAATAATCATGGTCCGGTGCCGGCCGGGGTTGATGTAGTGACCGGAAACCGGGCCTTGTCCCGAACCCTGTTCGCAGCCGTCAGAGTGTCATCAGTGTGCTCGTCCTGTCATGTCGTTGTGTCGCTCGTTGGTGATGTTTATTGATTTTTCGTACCTCTTTTTTGGACTTTTGTATTTGCAGGTCGCCTCCACAGACGGCCGAATGCGTGCCGGGTGCCGTTCGTCGAATAATTGACATTCTTCCCGTCGGTAAGCTGCCACTTTTAATTTATTTTGCATCCGACGTTCCGAACCCACCGGGCACGCACACCGGGGGTCCATTTATAATGGATGGAGACGCCTGGTGCTCCACCATCAAATAAACATGCTGAGCCATTACTCGTACCATCATTCACGTACCCCCACCAGAACCAGGGTTGGCCGGTCGGGGGGCTTGCGGTTTGTAACCGAATTAACAACTACGTCGTTAAATGCTTCGGGCCCCCCAAAAGCTGGAGGTCCCAGGAATGGCACAACATCTTGCAGAAGGAAGTAATCGAGGCACCAACGAGTGGCCAGGACAATGAAGTAATTTTCACTCCGCCGGACAAATTCCATCAGCGAAAGCGAAGGACATCCCAACGTTTCTGTGATGTGCCCCTTGTTTGTCATCGATAATAATGATCGGTCGGTCCTCTCTCTCTCTCTGGGGTGAAACCCGATGAAGTGGGCCACCCAACGCCCCGTGCGGTGAAAGTACACAACACTCTACGGGGCCAAAAAATAGGGTCCCGGTCCTTTTTTGCCCTTGGACCACCGACCACGGTCGTCACGGTCGTAACGATTAATTAGGTAATTAAATTAGTTCGCATCCACGGCCACCGACGAGCGGGTGGCCCGCTGGGCGCTGGGCCTTCACCGCCCACTGGGCGATTGGCGTGTCGAAATCATTACCGATGGGGCCCGACACACACAAAATGGATGCTGGGGGTCCACCGGACACCACCAGCAATCACGAGGGGCGCAGAGGCGTGAATCGGCATCGGGGGCTTATTTATGATTATTGGACGCACAGCGTCCGCTCTGTTGGCGAAACGATTGGCCCCATCGTCACATCCCAAGCGGCTCAGCGACTGTGTCCCGGGAACGCAGCGGGATGTCGGAACCACCCAGTTGGGGTTCCGTCGAAGGCGAGTCGATCTGTTGATTCAATTGCTGACTGTCGTAAAACTGTCACCCGATGCGTAGGAAAAATCCCATTACACTGTCCGACGCTGAACGTATTGTCATCCGGTGAATGTAAAATAAAATACACCAAAATGTAGGTCTCTGGTCTCATCAAATAAATCTATTGCTGCCCATTGCTCGAACACACAAAAGGTGGCCCCACCGGGTCCGCCCAGCTTGTGGTGTTGTCCGTTTGGCGCCCGTCTGGTTCGAAGTAATAATCGATGAAATTTAAATCGATATCAACTACGAAGTTTTGCTCTCCTCAGGAGAGCATTAGCGCTCCGCAGTGCCCCGATGCTGCTGAAAGGACATCAGCGGAATAACGTCACACTCCTGGCCGACCGACTGGTGCGGAAATTAATAAACTACATATACATTTCGCACTTAAAATATGGTGGTGCCTCCCTTATCAGCAGTGGCCAGTGGCTGCAACAATTTATAACCATTTCACAAAATTGCTACCTTGACCACCGTCACCACCACATCTGTGTTAGCCGCTGTGTGAAGGCTGGCTAAGGTATAAGAAATATCGTACCGGCCGATTCGGTGCCCGGGTGCGCCTGGCCGGGTGGCTATGTGGAGTTCATTCATCATTCGGTCACACGAAAGGTTCATGTGTGATAAAAGATTAAAACGTTACCGTCGGTGTCCGTGCGAGCGAATGAATTGAATGGCACGATCCAGCGACAACGAATGGCCCACATTTGGCCACGATTAAGCAGCATAATAGGCGCGCACTGCTTTCGCGGTTCCCCCGGGCGCATATGCTCACGACAAGCAGTGGGCACACGTGCACGTGGGACAAAGGCACCGGCGCCGTTGCGAGCGTCATGAATAATGATTTAATTATAAATTAACAACACAACGGGCTTTGTTTTTCCGCGACGGTCCGCGCAATCGGTTGCGGCGCTGATTTATGGCCGCGGCCCCTTGCTTTCCCGGGCTCTCGATGTGGGGAAAGTCGCCGGGGGCGTGTACCGGGTAGTAAACTTGTCCGCCATGTTCCACCAGAGGGCCCAGACATCGTCGGAAAATTGGGTGCCTTCCTGTTTCAAACTTCGCGCCGACCCGAATCCGTTCCGTGCGCTGTTTAATTCCCTGAAAGTATCATAAATTTCCTGCCCGTTTGAAAACAATAGCGCGCGACACCGCCACGCGACCGTGGCCCTTGTGGGGGCTGGATACGTTGCCAGACGCCATGCCACCGCTATAGACCGGACCGATAGAGGTCCGCTTTTCGCTGGGTGGGTGATTAAAATTGATTTAAGCTCCCAACGGCGTCCGACTGGTGCGGGCATTAGCGGCCAGGCCATTCACCATAATTGGTTTTCAAGTTTATCCGCATGATTAGAAGAAATATTAATCCCGCAGCGACGGCAATGCAATATGGTGGCCACAAACGGTCCCACGAGTGGGACGGAGGCCACAAATTGGTCACCTCCCAAGCAGTGCAGTGCGGGTTGCAGTTTAAATCCCTCACAAATGGTGGTTCCGTTGAAACGCTTCAACCAACGGCACGGCTTATGCTCCTAACGATGCTCGTGTGACGGACGGTGCCATGCTTTGGTTCCTCACGCATTGGGATTGCGGTCGAAACACAGGCCACCGGGAGACTCGTCTCCCTGCGCCTTCATCACAGATTTTCGCAATCACACAGAGATTGAATGAAATTGCCCCTCGGTTGCCGCTGCTACAATGTTGCGCCGAACACGAGTCTCTCGGCGCCCGGAACCGGGAGTGTTTTGTAACACAATCCGTGCCGTCCATCACCGACACATGATGCGGCTGATGACGGTGGCTGGCCACCGCCGGAAAAACCGGAAGGCGGCTATGTTTTCATTTTCAGCTAACTACGTCAAAACGGCCCCGGCCCACAACAACAGGAACGGATCGATCGATCGAGCGTCCCGACCCGCAGCGCAGCTTCAGAGTGGCCATTATCTCGCTGCGCTGGTGAAGTTACTTTTCTCCACTGGCCGGCCGGCCGCTGGACGGTGGTGGATGCATATTTCAGCAACATGCAATTTCCGGTCCACATCCATACTGTCAACTTTTGGCCTCGCGGGACCCGCCGGAAGGTTGATGCAACATGCAACGCAAGCACGGCCACGTGCTCGTGCGGCAAACCGCAGCGAGAAAAGTGGGAAAATTGCACCAAACTCCCCAACCTGTGCTGACGCATTATCGCTGACCCGCAGGAACCATCCGACCGACATCCTGGGCGCGCGTGTATTGAAGCGAGTGACGTAAATGTTTAATTAAAACCCACGGAGCGGGCCGCCTCGGGATGGTCCTTCTGCGATCGTCGATGCGCCGCTTCTGAGGTGCATGAATTATTTCCATCAAATCGAACCACCAGAGGGCCGAGCAGCCCCCGAGTACAGCAACGGTTCAGGGGCCCCTTTGTTCTATTCAACACCCAACGCAGCCTTTGGCCTCGCTCTATGGGTTGAAGTGCTTAGAAATTGAATACTTCCCACCGGGCGGCCGCGTGGCGACGCGATCGATAATTGTCGGCTTCCTTGGCCGCTTATCAATCAACGTCAAGTGTCTCGGCGTTAAGGCGATTTACTTTAAAACAAAAAACTAATAATATGCCCGATTCCTTTGCACTGAGCATGATATGGCAATTAATACTCCGATTTCTTACACGGGCTCGGGGGCCATCAGGACGCCATTACGCCGCGTCGCACGCCTTAACCAGCCGTGTTAAGGCTTGGTTTCATGTTTCATATCGCTCGTCGCCCATTACCGTAGAGACCCGATCCGACACCGACAACGAACAAATGTCGCCGCACGGAACAATGTTTGCTCAATAAACGGCTGCGTATAAATTACAGCTTCCGCACGGGATCACTTTCAAGCTGGGATTCATTATCTAAATTGTCCTTCCGGGCTCGTGCGGCTCGTGCTCTGTGTGTGTGCGACTCGAGTGTCCTCAAGTGCCTTGTGCAAAGCCTTCCCCCCGGTCCCCGATGGTGTGCTTTCCGGAGGCCACCGCTCGGTCGGCTTAGCTCGACCTTCGCAGGACCAAGGTTTCGTGCCACTTGGTGGGCTGACCTTTAACAGATCGATTGCTCGATAGAGCGCTCCCCGAAATGGTGCCTAACAATGACCGTAACTTTTACATTGGATTACCATAGCTTTCACCTGCCCGAGGCCCGGGCAAGAAACTAATTTTAACGTTTTCGAACCGGAGGGGGGCTCATGCGACGCTTCGCCGGGCGACAGTCGGAGTCGGAGGGTGCCGGAGTTGTGCTGGCTGACCTTTATGGCCGCACTTTCGATTTGTTATCCAAACGGTTTGAAATCGGAGTGCCCGGTTTGCTGACCCTTCAGCAAGTGCCTCGTTTTATCCGCATCCGCTCGTGGACTTGAAATTGAAATGAACTTTCACTGTGAATCATTAATTATATAGCTTTTTATGCAAAAAGAGGCACAAAAAGCTTACGGAATCTAATCCCTTCTCTTTCTTCTACGAAGATCAACAGTCGAGGATCAACATAATCGCAACACATTCCCATCTGTTGATTTTCCGTCCGTGCTTTCGTCTAAAGTATTGAAAATAGGGCGATCCCTAAAATGGGGCACTCCCTCCACATTTAACCCTCGGTAATCCGCTTTGAACCCTGGCCCGGTCGGAAGGACATTTTCATCCTCACTACCGAACCCCCGATGTATGGTGACCAGCGCAGCTGGTGGTCGTACCGACCCACTGGTGATCCTGTTGCTGCTCGGCAAGGATACCCCTTTTTTCGCCAGCGCAAACGAGGACAATGGGATGTTCCGGGTTTTTTCCTTCCTCCATTGTGCTCGTGTGTGTGCGGAATGGCCCAGTGACAGCGGGGGCCCACTCATCCACAGCCACTATCGGGTGTTCCACTGAATGGTGGAAAACTCACCGATCACTGCCGCTTCGAGTCATTTTCCGCTATCACCGAACCGAATTCGGTCAAGGCGGATTATGAAGTGTCCCTGCAGTCCCTACTTTCCATTCGCACGCACGCATGCGAGGTGCTTTCGTCCAAGGGCACGGACCCGTGTGTAACACAATGTCCTGTGTGAAACAAAAACCGGAGCAAACCCGACGTCCACCGTAGTCACGTCACGCGATTGGAAACCATGATTTATGAGCGCGCACACACCGTACTGCGCGGAGGGTTAATTGTAGCGGATGCACCACGAAACAATGCGCCCGCGGACGGGGGATGTACACAATCTGGCCACCCCGCACCTCGCCCCCAGCAACAATTATCATCGCACCTCGTTCGCGGGGTGTTGATAGAGTGTCGTTTGTTGCCATTTTTCACGTTGTGTACCGTGCATTATGTCTTTGTGTTCGTCGTCTGAATGCCTAGTGTTTTGTTTTTGAACAAACAAACAGGGCACAGAACGGGGTCCTTGCGGCCCTTTGTTCGCCGTGCACGCCACATAAAAGCCACCAGGCGCCTCCATCGGTAGTTAATCGGTTTTATTTGGCCAACACAACGATGAGTGCGCCGTGCGTGCGTTCGCAATTAAGGATTAATTTTTGAGCAGCTTAATGGCGACTACCAGCCCGAAAGTGTTTGAAGTGTCCCCTCCAATCCGTAGCATATTACACAAACAGATTATGTTGGATGTTTTCTCATTAAAATGCCCGTTCAGGGATACCCGTGGCGCACAGTCAATTGCCACTCGCGACAGATAAGTGGTTGGCAAACATAAACACCGGGTTGGTGAGGCTTTCACCCGTGGCACTCTGGCCGTCGTGCTTTCATGCTTTGATTGTTTACACCCTCGGAGTAGAAAAATATGTTGCCTTCCGCCGGGTGGGAAGGGACGTATGCAGATCCCTAAACTACCGTTGACACAGTGAGTGCTGTAGCTGGGGCGAAAAGACTTTGGGGCCGTTCCACGTCGGAAGTCATCGCGAGGGCTCGACCGACGGCGCACAAGGTAATTGAACTTTAGCACGGGTGACGTGGCACAAGAACTCGCATTCCGTGCTGCCACCACCACCATTGGCACCACTTTCCGTTGTGTGCCTTCGGTAGGACCAAAAGAGAAGCAGAAATAGAAAGCGCTCATAAATTTATGAGGCCACCCATTTATGCCGTTCTCTTTGTCAGTGTCTTTACCGAGGTGTTGTCTCGAGCTGCGTTCCCTGCTGCTGCTTCTTCATCGGGGAAACAAAAGGACACGTTACGGCGTTACGCTTACGACGGTTAATTTTTCTTCCCTTCCCGACGGCCTCCCAATGTCGTGGCCGCAAAAGGACACAGAACATTTGCTTGCTTGTTTTAATGTACTTAAAGAATGGCGTTTGAATTCCTCGCGCTCGCTGTTCGCTCCGGTTTAGCAATCATACGAATCCCAACACTATTCATTGCCACTTTCACTTACGTTCTCTTCTCGTACGAACTACGGGCGGGTGGTGCAAAAACAAGTCACCCGGTTCCGAGTGACATAAAAAACGACCACAAAGGCCTTGCTTGCTTCCCCTCGCCAGCGGGATGGCCTCGTGGCGAGAGTCACACTAAATTTTCGGCTGTTTTCGGCTCCACAACCGATAGTAGTTTTCTCACTCTGTCGGAAGTTGAATATTTATGAAGTGTATTATCGAATATTTTTTAACCACAACTAGCCGACAAGTGTCGGGAACGCCTTTTTGGCTGGGCCAGCCTTCCTCCGCCAGCGAGGCAGAAAAATATACCCGGTCCCATTATGGATGTATTGGCTTCCCTGGGTACCGGATTACTGCCACTCTCGTTTGCACCGGATAAGGGAGGGCCGACTCTTTAGGTTCTTGGTTCAAAATGTAAATTACGAAGGCTGCGAAAAGTGTGTTCGCCGGGACACCCAGACCCTCGTACTCGTTCTCGTGCTCGGCCTCTGGTGCCTTGAAACTTGATTGTGCATGTACAGGGGCCATCAAATGTGTGGCTGTCGGGTCTCATGCGGAAATTTGAAGCCTCGACCTCGGTGTGGCCGCCGCCTCACGCCAAACGCCGGAACACGAAACACAAAGGACTAATTACACCGCTTGAATTCTCTCACTTGGTGAGTTTTTGGTGCCAGCCTCTGTGTGTGTGTGCGCGCACGTGGGGCTTGTTGTGGCACAAAGTTCAAGGACACGGCACATAAAATGGTCCCAACCGTGCCTGCCGTGCGGTTGTTGCGTGTGCCCAACGAAGGGCCCGGCATGGTCAACCGCCATGACAGAACGCAGAACAATGATTTATTCCTGGTCCCGGAGACCGGGTACATTAGCATCATCATCCCCCACCGGTGGAGGACAGTCGGAGGATGGAACATGGCCGGAGCCGGAACATGGCACCCCTTACGGATGCCCAAACCTAAACGGGCGTAAGGCGATTAGTGCCAACTGTTGCTTGTAAACCCCCCCGGGGGGGTCGTGAAAAAGCACAAAACACGGCCCACTAGCCACTAATTGCCGGGTGGCCAATCCGGGCCACCGCCGTGATGGGTCGGGAAGATGTCATCGTATTGATGAATAGTGTCCCTCGCCTTACTGGGACACTGACTTCAATGTTGCAATGGGTTAATCCAATCGATCTCAAATTCGTGTCCGTAAAAAGTAGGATTCAGCCCAACGCGAACGGCCATTAAAGACGTTTATCAGCCTCAGCAAGCAACGACGCCACAACGTTTCAACAAGGATGTTAAAGTGGCGTGCCCTTTTTTGTCAAAGCCAAAGCCATTAAATCCGAATCACTGCCCGATGCGTAATTGAGCACGTATTGCGCGAGGCGAATTTGTTTTTCTGTTTTCTTTGGCCTCCCCGCGGTTCCGCGGTACGGTGCAATGCGACAAATGCAACCGATTATTCAGGGTTTTGCAGTGGACCCGATGTTTGTTTGTTTGGGGTTCCTGTACTTGTTTTTCGGTTGTCGCTTGTCACAAAGTTATTCCGGAATGCAGATCGCAAAACGAACGTGTTTCATTCGAATGGCAACGGCCGAGCTTATGTTGGATAAAAACGATATCTTTAACGTTTCTCGTACAAAAATCCGTTCATTCTCGTCAGCGTGAGCCTTAAAGTGGCACCGTCAACCGTGGCCAGGAAAATGAAAACCTTCCACCGAAGGTGCCACACTAAAGGTGCCCTTAATAGCATTCTTATTACCACCGGGAGCATTGCCTGCAGACCGGAGAGATGTCCTCCTCGAACGAATACGAATCGCTTCGGTTCTTCTTCGCTTTCCGAGCGCAACACGTCTCAGGAACCCGTCGCCCTTTTTGCCGTTGCCGTATTTACAGAAGAAGCAACGGCGATCCCCCATTTACCCCGTCGAACGTTCGTGAATAGCAAACACGAAAAGTATCCTGGGGCCAAAAAAGTGCATCGCTGAACCGCATCGCTTTGATGATGTTGTTTCGTTTTCTTTTTGTTTGGTTCGGTTGGTCCATTTCTTGCACGGTCCCAAGGCGCCACAAGCGGGCGATCTCAAACGTACAGCCAGTGAGCTTTGCCGAGCCAACGTTTCGTTTTATGTTGTTCCCACCTGCCTGGTCCAGGTGCCGACAAATGGACTCCAAGAAGTGTGGAAGGATCCAAAGGAAAGTCCTCTTGATGTTCTCCAACCGTACGGTCTCTTGGGGCGCGGGTGTCCCAAAATTCGGACCGGGCTGTGTGCGGGCAGCGATTCCACTTTATCGATATCGTTATTGGAGGGAACTATCATCGTACAAAACGATGCAGCCGTCTCGTTAAGAACCTCCGCGGAGGTAGGAGGGAAATCTGCTAGCGAAATAATCTTCCTACAGACGCGCGTTTGACCAAGCTCGTGAATATTAACGCCATGAAAATATCACTCCAAGGCGCTAATGAGTCGCTCTGCTCTCTGGTGCCGCTTATTAAATATTGGCCGACGTGATTTGGAAGAAAATGGCCACCAAAAAGCGGAACGGGCCATTGTACGAGAGGGAAAATTGCTTGCAATTTCAAACATCCTGCGGCTAGTTTTACTTCCCACCGTAAGAAATTAGCTTCCGTTCCGCCCGGGAAACGAGAGAAAGGTACCGCCGGAGCATGATCATGTTTAGGCAAAATGACATCGCGGATCTGCCATCGCGGGGGGGGTGACTGCCATGAAATTTCGCCATTACGGCGATGGACGGCATACACCCGGCGGCGGCGATGACGGCCCTGCGAAGTATCCGGTTTCTTTCTGTTGTTTTCTGGCTCTCTTCCTTCCGGGCGGCTTCGGCATCCGGTTTCCCTTTGGTCCGGCGCAAACGAAGATGACGCCCCGGCGAACCACCCACTTACCGATTGAAGTATTTTTCACTGTTGTTTTTTCTGCTCTCCGTCTCCCGGAAATCAGCACAACGATTGACGCTAATGGAACGGGAAGTGCGTGCTTGAGGCATGTTTGTGTAGCGTTTCAAAAGTTGCGCTTATGAATTGAGCTTAACTAACTGAATTGTATCTCTCCTGTGCTGTTAGCATTTGCTGACCTTTTTAGTGGTTCAATTTTAATCAGGAATTCTCGCTTGGTTTTTGGTCCCTAGTAGTACCTGGTTGCAACAGATTGTAGATAATTTATGTGCAATCGTAATCGATTTTCTTTTTCAACCTCCAAAAAACCTGTGTTTTGCATCTTTTTTCCGACTTCGAATGGTTGCTTAATGAGTTTTCCCTAAGGAGAGGCCAAAATCACTCATCAGAGCTGGCTGCGGAAAAAAGCAGCTCCATTCCCAGCCAGCAGCTCTCTCTCTCTTTCTCTCTCTCGCACTCTGCCGTCTGTGCGTCTTGCGTCTCGTTCTGACGACGCAACAAAAGAAACGGGAAAAACATCTTCGATTGACGAAAAGTATGCGCTGAAAGGCATTCCGTGCCCGTTTTTTCTTCCTGGGGCGTTGTTTGGCGTTTTTTTGCCCGCCCGAATCTTATCCGTTCTTCCGATCGATTTGTGTCGAATAAATTACTTCTTGTGCCAAATGGTGCGCGGCGTTCGGTTCGGCGCATTTCGATCGGCGCGGAGATCCAAGAATTTGGATAATTTTCGAAGGAACACTTTTCGGCGCCAACGCCCCGGCGATAAAAGGAGGGCCCTAATTGAATCGCCGATACGACGGTATCACACTGTTGACGTCAGGGTCGAGTGGGTTTGCCGGTGCGAGGACGAAGATTTACACACTTCGCCACGGGGGTGCGATGTTGACAATGTGAATGTCGAGCGCTGTTGTGAGATGATTTTGGAGTGCGCCACTAGACTTAATCAAATCCTTCCGCCGACACCGAAACGAGCGGAGACGACCCTGTTACCCTGTGCAGGTCCGGTAAATTGATTCTCGGTGCACTCCTTCGAGCTCTGGCATCGAACCGGGCCGGGACCGAAAACCGAGGGTTCACACACAAACCATTAACCCGATGTCGGGAGCAGCATTTCCGGCGCCGAACGCCAGAAGGCGGTCGATGTACCGGCGAAACCATTTAGCAAGCTGGATTCCACTTTCGCCATCAATTATCGGCCCGTGCGGGAATAAAAAGTGGGGAAACGACCATCGAACATTTACACTGCAAATTGCTGCACATTTCACCAATCGCCCGGAAGCTAGTTTATGATCCGGTACTTTCGCCGCCACAGATCCTTCCGCTCAAAAACCCGGACCGGGAAACAAAAGCTCGCGCCGAGAGCCTGCCATCCGCCAAACAACCGTTGCCGGTGCCGTTTTTTCGATCGATCAGAACAGAAACTTGTGCAGCGATTGAGTAAACGTTGACTTAGCCGCCCGTTCTGCGCTGTTTTCGAAACCATCGTTCCATTATTTAGTTAAGTTTTCTTTTTGTAATTTTTTAAGATTGAAGATTTGCAGAACCTATCCGGCGAACTGGCGTTCACTGGCCCACCGAATCATACCAAACTCCTTTCGATCCTTCGCCAGTAAACGGTAGATGGCACCGAACTGAGTACGAAAATCGATTACAATAACCAATCGCTATTTGCAGCGAGGAAACCGAAACGGAACGGTTCGACCCTAGCGACCCGGCACCCGCAGGAGTCCTTTACTTTCGGATAACTTTTGATTGCCGTCCTTCGTGATTCCTGGCGCAATTGGATTTTGGTTTCTTTTCCCCACCACGTTGGCAGCTGTTGGTGAGGATCATTTAACCATTTTAGTACCATGGTCCGCCGCCGCCGCCGCCACCGCCGGAGAGAACGGAAACCTGTCAAAGCGTTGCTAAACTAGTTTTCGACCAAAAAAAGGCGGCAACCACCATCGAGAGTTTTGATTACTTTCGGTACCTTCTGCCCTCCGGAGACAGAGGGTTGCTTCCAACTTTCGGATGCCATTATTTCCGCAACACTACACCACTGCGCTGGCGCTGGACGGCTAGTTATCGAGCTAATTTTTCTTCCTGGCCATTCCAAATCCGCATTGCATTCTGCTGGTGTATTTGGTGCTGGTGCGCCGCCCCGGAGGCTTGTGGTTAATTTTGGAACTGTCAATATATCGAATCCTGATCGCAGCACCACCGCGTACCGGAACATTAGCGAACTCCAATGGCCACGCCAGTTCCATTACGCGGAACATCTGTTTCGGCTCGACCGTCGGGGGTAGTAATTTGCAAATTTTGCAAAATATCGACCCCAAAAAATACTGCAGCCGTTAAGCCGCCGGCACCAGCACATGTTCCGTCGGTTTGTATTTGTTTTTGCCATCCGACGGCTGGTCCGTGGTCCGCTTGTTTGGGCGTGTGTTAATTGCAATTTAACTTTCCACGTATAAAAACCAATCATTTGAGGCGGACAGGACACAAAACACCACGCAGGCTGGCTGGCTGGGACCATCGGCAAATTTAGACAGTGCCATATGCCCGGGTAGCGTGTGTGTGTTTGCGTACAAATAGAAACTGATGATCCAGCATTATTATGTGTGTTCCGCCCGCGTGCCGTGGCCGCCGCGCGCCCTCCTTCGGTTCCGCACTAATTAGCAATAAATAGCGAATTTGGTTTGCCCAACAAATTTTCATTACGCGTGGTAAATTCGCCGGCAACACCCACGGCCACAAACCAAATGGCGGCCCGTCCGTTTTAATGCGTTTGCGTTTGTGTGCGCGCTAAATGAAATATATGATGCGTGCGCGCATTGCGATAGCCATCAGATTAAGCGGCAGGATATTAGCTCAAAGCGCGCCACGGTAGCGAAATCGATGCAGTCGATGAACGGCTCATTAAACTAAATCATTGGCTTTTTAACCCATTAGCAGCAACCGGGTTGATGCACTGCGCGGCCATTGTGGGAATTTGTGGCGCTCGGGCCACGTTACATTAGACAACTTCCGCTCCGAAACGCTTCAAACGACGAACTCTCAAACTGTGATTTATTTTAAAACCTCGCAAATCGCAGACCCTCGCAGAATCTGCTCGGCCATGTTCAGCCCGTACCCCGCCCAAAAGCCGTGCCCCGTCGTACCGTCAGTCCGGTTCTACTCCGCAAAGCGAACCAATTACCGGATGCCAGTGCTTCACACTTTCCAACATCGATTTAGGACAGCATGCCGTGCTGCGGTAAGTTCTTCGCCGTGTTGTTCTTCTCCGAATTACTGGCCATTTTACGGCGCCTTCTCTCGGCCACCATCAGGCTCGGAGCGGCACGTGTTGCGAAGAAAGCCGGGCCGGAACCGGCAGATCTCACTGCAAGACACTCAGCTAGTGCTAGTGCCAGTGAAGAAGCCCATTTCCCATTCGGTTCATCTTTTCCGGTCCGGCCAGTAGCCCAGAGAAGAAGAGTTGACTACGGGCCACAGAGTGTCCGGACCGGTACCGGCGGTAGCGTTGAAAGGATTACTCGCAGTGGGAATTCCCTCAGACACACAGCTCTCGGCCTCTGAAAGCTGGCCTCGGGAGTTGGTAGATTGTTTGGTTATTGTTATGTAAATGGTGTCTCTGCAGTACTCTCCTTGCCGTGGCGTTCCGGATTCAATCATCTGTTTTTCCAACTTTTTCCCAGGCACGGCCGGTTACTGTGCAGGCGACTCAAGCCGATGATTTCGGGCGTGCTATGGTGGGCTGGCCCCATTGCAACGTCCCGTGGCGTCTGGTCGAAAAGATCAGTCCGCACTGGCGTAAGAAACCACGCTCGTAAGGGACACTTCCAGACACCTTCCATTTGCGAACTAATATTACCCGAATTACGTTCACATTAAAAAATCTGTTCCGCCTTACGGAGCCACGAGCGCACATTTCCATTAATTTGTAGCGGAAGAGAAAAGTTTGTCCTTCCGCGTGGTTGCCGTGCGGATATTGTTTTCCACAGTGGGAAGGAAACTCCGCTAGGCAATTTCCCCCCGGGGGTTGGGTTTACGGTGGTTCGTAAACTAGTAAACTGGAAAAGTGGATCCGTTTTTTAACCGGACATACTCCGAATAGTAGAGAAAACAGCATCGAACATCCTCGAACATGTGGGCAAATTTCACCGTTTGCATTCCGGGTTCCTCCGTCAACCGTAGGGGGACCACAAGAAGCGGGGTGCGGAGACATCTATGGTCCAAAGTTTTGTCCCGTACACTCTAACGCGCAACAGCTGCGGGAAATTGGCGGTGGAAAAATTTACTGCCGATAAGTGCATTTTATGGGTGCGCCGCAAGCGTTAACGTGGCCAAAGTTTGCCATCAATGGCCCGGCCCGGTGCCGTGTGTCTAGGCCACGTTGCCTATACGCTGCTGCTGCTCGGGCTTAAGGAGCTTAGCGGGCAGGTGGGTAAAATTAATTACTGCGACATGGGCCAACGAAAAATCCTCACAAAAGTGTGTCCTCTCCCGGCTTAGGAAGTGCGTTCAACACGCGCTCCAACCCCTCGTCCCGGGTGTGGCCAACATGCTGCGGCAGCATGTTTCTTGCGCTGTCCCGTAATTAATTTATCAATGTCTTTAGCTCTCTCTCTCTCTCTCTATCTCAGTCGACTATCGCCAAAGACCCTTTGTCGGTTTGCCACAGGTTAAAACAATCCATCATTCACTACACGACAGCACATCCGGCCTCTTTCATCGTTAGATAGGAAGTTGCAACATAATCCAAACCGGACGCTTTACACAGCAAAAGTTACAAAGCTGTGTGGTGGCCACGAGGTGAACTTTTTCGCGTTCGCAAGATTGTCCATTGCCACCGAAAGAAGCGCGACTCAATAGAAGTTCCTCGAAAAGCCATCTTCCAGCATACTTGATTTTTTTCACTTTCTCTCCACTCTCTCTCTGGAGCGCGCTCTGAGACAACATAATCGTCAGAGACGGTGGCCAGAAAATTGATGATGATAGATTGATTGATTGATTGATCGAATTCACCACCACCACCACAATTACCATGTCGGTGGCCGCCGCCCAGGACGCGCCCACACGCCAATCTCGACGTCGAGAAGTGTCCTTTGCCGATAGCAGCGCGCTTCGACACGGCAAGCGCCGCAGCAAATTTGTAGCATTTTCTACGAAACAATAGAACATGGATGTTCTCTCGCTGTCAGCGAGCATCATTTATCCATCGGGCCGCCGGTTGCGGTCGCGGCATTGGGTGGGCGCTCCCTCCCCCGGGGAAGACACAATGTTATGCTGCGCGGTCGATCGTGTGCGTCGTGTTCGACAATATTAATGATTTGCTGTGGGCCTCATCGATGGCTCCTGAATAGCCCACCCAGGAGTGGCAACAATCAATTAATGCATCCCGCCGAAGGACAGCGCACCGATGGGTTTTCCATTTTATGTTGGTGGCCAGCCGGCCCATGATTCGCCGGCTGTCAATTATTGAGGTCCGTAACCCCCGTGATGCAGTCCTCAGGAGGGAGCACCAAAATTCCCCAAAGTAAGACCCTGAACACAGCGGCGGCGGGATCGATGGGTTGGTTGGCGGGACAAAGAATACATTCTCCCGGTGGGTGCTACACTCCGCAGCCGAGTGGCTGAGACAGGGTCCGCAACACGAACGAATCGACCGACGCTAGTCTTGCGGGCGATGCTCGTTTTATGCCAACCCGCGTCGTAATGCTCTCATTAGTAACAATCGTGGAAACCAATCACAGTAAGCCCTGAGCATTAAAAGCGTTCGTGGGTTGAACGAAAAAGTGCCGCTTCATCGTGGGCCGTAATTTATTTTTAGAAATGTGACTATGTGGCATAGAAGGACACGTTGCAATAGGAAAGCATTGCTTTTTATCTATATGCTAGCTTATCTTGATTGCGAAGCTTGCAAGGAAAAATTGTAGTGTATCACAAGATACTTAACTGAAGAAAACAAGAAAGTCTAAAAAAGTCCAAAACAGCCTATTAAAGAATCATTAAAATACTACATTTTTTTATCCTTATCCTAATCCTAATAAAAAACTGAACTTGATAAAATCCTAAATCTGCTTATTTATTTCCCCGGAACAAAGGCGGAGCAAAGTTCGCCGGGTCAGATAGTTATTTAAGCAATAGACATACAATAAAATAAAAAAGAAAAAAGAACGGTGGGAATCGCCCAACGTGGGGCTCGAACCCACGACCCTGAGATTAAGAGTCTCATGCTCTACCGACTGAGCTAGCCGGGCTGCTGAGGTAGGCTGGGTTTGTTGAAGATTGTGTTCATGTTGTCCTTACCCTGTTCATTTGTTCCTAACAACGAAGAGTCACAGAATTTACAGTCAACCCACTTCAGAACACTCGTCAAAAGTAGAATATGGATTTATTCGCCGCGCTGGTTAAAGCCCATTCCTGTTGACTAAGCAAATAAGAGAAAAAAAATGAAGAGTAAACGATGCGGCAGCTCATTGGTAAGTCACGCTTCGCGACGTTTCCCGAGGGATACCGACTACAATGTCGGCAGCTGAAGGAGGCGGGTTTGTGCTGTCACTGTGTCAATGTGCACGCATCATGCGCAACTCATCCATCATATGTATGATGCCGAAGTGATCCAAAGTACCCGGCAACGCGCGGGGTTGATCACAGCAACCTCTCGTTCCGGTTGCCACGGGCATCGGGGAGAGTTACTTTCCACAGCAGTGTGCCGTGCGGTTGCCGTCGAGTGAGGCCAGGATGAATTTGTCCTTCACCCGGTGCTAATGCTATTGCGGGAAGCTTTTCAATATTTCAGGGAACTGGAAAATAAGACCGAATATTCGTTCGGGCCGGATCATGGCCGGGCCGAAAAGGACCGCAAATAGGCAAACATGTTTTTATTGAACCGTGTCGGGTATCGGGAAGTCTTATGATGGATTCTTATTTCCTGCCGGGGCGGCCCCGCGGGCATCAACTCTTCTGCCGAAGACGACTTGAGCACGGCCGTGGCCCCCACTTTTCTGGAATCACTCGCCCGCTCTGGACCCATTTTGTTGCTATTCTATCATCGGCGGGCACACAGAAGACCCGGATGATGGTGGAAAGATTCGGTGGGTTGCACTTGAAAGGAGGATCCAATGGAGCGGCTGGACCACATAGACCTTCCCCGCACCCGTGTGGTCACGTTCCGTTAAAGACTAGGCCTCACCGCCAGACTGTGCGGGCGGATGATTTATTGGCATCTCCGTGATCCCCACCATTTTTTCCGCTCCAATGAGTTCGCGAGGAAATTGATTTTTATTCCGATCACAGCGACCCACCCGAACACTTTCAATTTATTTGCCATCACTAGGAATCAGTAAAACTGACCCAAAGTAGGCCACATTTTGCGGCCCTTTATTCGTAGGCTGTATTCGTAATTTGTACAAGAATTTATCCGTAATTTTTCTAACAAACCGGCGAGACCGCTCAACTGCCGCCTCTAAATAGTCTAATTTGTTAATCATTGGCCAAGCAGTAAATATTGTGAAACCTTGAGACACGCAACCACCAACCCATTGTGGACCAAATGAACGTTCCCCAAACCGAAAAGGCCAGATCAGGCTTCAAATGATAGATCAAAACTTTGGAGTACCCTCAACTAACCGGAAACCGAAACAGCAAAAAACCCCAGTCCCAGTGGACTCTGGCTACCGGACCCGGACCGTCCGATGGACCGATGTGTGGCAGAATTTTCCGGATCCTGTGGCGGTCATGTGTCGAGGGTGTTTTGCTTCCTGTCAATTGATGAACTAACTTTTGCTACCCACCAACGCCCACCGATGACAAAAGCGGCCGGAAACGTCACGTCCCAACATTGTCCATAGTCCATTTCCTGGCCTTCTAACTTGATGTTTTATCAGCTATCTCGCTGTCTCTCTCTCTCGCTCTATTTCTCCCTCTCTGGGGTTAAGGCCACGAGGTTTGTGTTGTGAACATGAAAAGCCACTTCCGTTGCTCGGTCCGGTTAAAGGGGACACTCGCGGCCCGGTGTTCCGGTGAGCGGGAAAGTCCACGGGAAATCCGGACCATGCAGAAGCAATTCAATCGGTCGCGGAACGCACGCCTAGCTTACCCTTAGCTTGGCCGTTTGTCCGCGGAAGGATTCGAATCGAATCGAGATCTAAAATTGGACCCGGTCCCGGTTTTTGGGGAGGGGTGGATGATTGCTCGCTTTGCCGCTTCCAGTTCCATCCAATCAGCTTTAAGGCCGCTTGGATCTCTCCGCGTGTACGACGGCACGGACCCGACCGACCGATCGGGGTGCGATAAGCCGAATGGAAATGTTCAACCCGTCTCCGTACCGGTCCCCGAACCGGCGAACCTGGCGGCTCACCGGCGATAAAATGGGTTTCACCTAAAATCCAATAACGTGCCCGCTCCGGCTTTTCGTGTTATTTATTGTCACAACGAAAATCCGAAGCGAGTGTGTTTCTACGGCTACGATTTCAATTCCGAGCTTCCGTTTTTCCGCGTTACGGAATTAGCTTCCAACTTTATTCTAGCGCACTTGGACCGACTTTTGACCGTAAGTGGAATAAAATTTGAAACCATCCGTCAATAAACGTCCCCCGGGATGCGGCATGGAAAAGTTGTCCAGCCAAAACCGACCGAGAAGAAGGTCCTTCCCGATGGCCATCGATGAGTTGGCTTCGGATTGTACAAAGTTGCTGCCCAGTTGTGTTTGCAAGCAAGCAACTTTGACATTTCCCGGAGTGTTCGATGTCCCGGCCCCGAACCGGAAGTGAAGCCAAACCCCCGGACGGGTTCATGTTTCGAACCTCATTTTACTCACTAACGCTCCGGAGTGACCACTCGACGCCAACGCACCCAACCAACGCCAACCGGGGCTCGAAATTGGTAACTTCCGGTTTCTCCCCTTCGAACCCGGGATACCCGGGATGTTGTTTTAGAATGTTTGCACACCGAGGTCTGTGAGGACGGGGCGCTCCGTACTACGGATTGAGGTTGCGGTTGCTGCCAGTACTCGGCGCTTCCGGAGCGTGGCAAACTTTCGGGACACTCCCTTCAGCACCAGCAAACTTTGCTGACCTCGCATGTAAGTGATTTCATTTCCGATTTATTGACACTTTTGTCAAGGCACGACCGAGAGTTTGGGTTTTTTTTTATTACCTTCCTTCAAACGCAACCGACTTTTGGCTTCGTGAAGGCGGCCCAAGTATCACAGACAACAATGGAATTAATTTCTTAATCCCTTCCCGTCCGGCCGAATGCTGGAGCCAGTCGTAGTGCGATGCTTTGGCTCGCTAAATTAAATAGTAAACGGCCAAATCATGCGCCTCCTGCCTTGTTTGGCACATCCAAATTCCCGGCTCCCACGGCCATCATGCCACTAATTGGTTCAACGGCTTCGGCGGCACGGCCAAGAAGGAATAATTTATTCTCTTTCTTCACTTTCGCGGGCCATCCGGGTAGGCCTGGCAAAAAAGACAAAGGAAGAGGTATTTGGCAAATAAATCTTACGGCGCAAAACTTTCACTTCGCTCGCCGCTCCGCGTGTTCCGGTGGTCGATTAATTTTTGTTCGCCGCGAGGCCACGGCCCACCGAATTCGGCTGCCGGGACCGTCTCTGCTGTCTGCGGCCCCCGTCCTGCCGGAAGTCACACGCTGCCGCCGTCGGTCGACGCTAACTTTCCACGGCTCGCTGGGCCCGCTAAGACCGCGCGCCCGGCAAAAAGGACTCGATCAATGGCAAAAATTAGTTCCCACTCGCTGGCTGGCTGGTTGGCTGGTTGTCTGGCCGCGACTTCAGGACCAACTTTTCCGGTGTCGTCCATTTTTTTCCTTTTCTTTTTTGTCGGTCGGTCGGTCTATTTCACGCCTTCCGCTTGGCGCTCGGCGCGCTCATGATCAGCCTTTGTGAAGAAAAAACGGGTGGGAAGGAAAATGGCCTTCCTTTCCGTGGTCGTGCAGGGATTTCCTTTATCGGATGTTTACGTGTTTGTGCAGCTTTTGATGGGCGCCCGTTTCGGCATCGGTGGCATCGGTGGCTTCCGGTTGCTTCCTGTTCTCCGTGACCAACCGGAAGACCGTGCGGCTGATGGCATGCATTATTACATGCCAAGTTAAAGATTATTTATTGCATCAAACAGTGGCGCACGGTGCTGGCCATCCAGGCTGCTGCGCTGGTCACGAAACGAACCCACACACGGCCAACACGGAATCGTAGTTAGCTGTGGGGGCTTTAAGAGAAGGAGCAGCATCCTAAATCGGGAGGATCCTAAGGCGAATGCTTAAATTTTAGGCCACTATCCGCCCAGGGCGGCCAGTGGATCCTGTTTTCAGTTAAGCCACCTTCAGTTCTAGAGAGGCAGCTAAAATGGCAACAATCGAAACGTTGATGAGCGCGTCACTTGACGTGTCTTTTATCGACGGGCAATCGTGGCGAACGGCCAACAATCGAAGGGCTCTTTCTCATCATTCGGCAGCAACAGCATCATCGTGTGATTGGGTTTCCTCTATCACCGAGGCCACCGTTCGCACATTGATTGTGACTCGGAACAAGGCCGTCCTAGGGACAGGGATAGGGACCCTAAAACCGGTGCTCACCACACACAGATCAACATCATATTGCGCCCAAAAAGGTTGTCCAAAAACCTGTCCACTGTTTGCCGCATTTGCGATTATTTGCCGCTAAATGATTTCTGTCTGGCCTCGGTCACGCCGTTTGTCAGCCGTAGGCACCCGTTGCGGATGTGCTAAATTAGAAGCCACTGCAGGCTGGGCTGCTGCTAACGCCAACGAGACGACTGTCGCTGGCAGAACCGTTTCGGGTAGGCCTCCCGCAGTGTTGGCAGAAGGATTTTTTGTTTACGTTTGGCTTGCTTCCGCCGCTTTTCAACGACACTAAACTTGTTATCACTTCTCGATGCGCACGAAAGTCGTGCCGCACGGTCACTCAACAGCCTGTGAGCAACGGCCCCGTCCGGGGAGATTTCCCCGGAGGGCACCTGGGAGTCATGCCTGCGCCTTATTTAGCATTCAACCGGCGCCCACTCTTGATGGTGACTGACCGAGCCGGCATCCGAGCAAGAGTGAAACAAAAATGAATAGCTCATCAGTCGCCCTTGGGCCTCGGGTCTCTTATGCTGCAGGACAACACCCGGCCTGAGGGCCGACGATTTGAGTTTGCAAAACTTTAGTAATAATTTGTATTCATTCTCTAAAAATGCTGGTGCTTCGGTGATGATAAACTTTTGGCCCGACACCGACCGGGGAGCTACAAAGAATTATGATTATTCTTGATCTTTTGGGGCAAACTTCGGGCACAGTGGTGGTTGTTTTCTCCTGTTAACAAGTTCGTCCTTTTTAACGTCTGTTTAGAGAAGAAAATCGTTCCCTCCGTCCGGCTGCAAAGTAAGTTGGCGGAAGGAATGCCCCATGGTCCCTTTCGACCGACGGCTTTCGAGCCAAACCCAACACATGTGGCTCGCAAGGGGACAACATATTTGGGGCCGCATCGGACCGCATCGCGCAGGCCAGCAGACGGATGCGTGCGTTCCGATCATGGCGACATGATTTAGGAACCGAGGGGATTGCCGTTTGTAATGGCTTCGAGCATTAAGCGTAACGGTTCCGGCGTGGCCGGCGGCAGCAGCAGCATGTGCGGTTTATGGTTATGCCTTTTTCTGTCTCTCCGCCGTGCGCCGTGCGGCGACGCCACTCCAGCATCAACCCCCCGGGGGGGCAATTCCCAAAAAAGTTGGTCTCGAGTGCACACAACAACACACTGTACTCTGTACTGTACGGAACTCACTAATGAATACTACTGCAGTGTGTGACCTCGGCTGCCGATAGTTCGGCAATGGCCGGCTCCCGGTTTGGCCCGGTGCCAGCGGCCTTGCGGAGGTAAATTTAAAGGACCGCCGGACGAAACAGCAAAAAGAACCACAAACCTTGCCCTTGCCTGCAGGCTGGCCCCGCAAGGTCGGAATGCGCTCTCCTGGCAAAGGATCTTCCCAACTGGAAGGTCTCCGGAATGGCGACAGCCTAACGTGTGCTGCAAAGTATCGAAATTAGTTGCCAAACTAATTGTTATTTTGTGAGGCCGCAGGGGTTTCGGGGGACAGTTTCTCGGCCACAGGACACGATGCGGATGCGCAATTGTGTGGAGCGAAACGATCGATTTCTGTTTTGCAGATTCGGTTCCGACTTCGGATTTGCCGGATAAATATTTATTGCACACCACCATCCTTCCGAAAGAAGCTGTATTTTGAGACCTCTTCCGATCCGTTCCTCTGTTTACGCAGCACCGATTAACGCAGGGACACCGAAGCCCTCTCGACCTAGCAGCCTTCCTGTCAACGGCCGCTCATCGGCTTGTCTCACTCTCTCTCTGTCGGTCGCTATCGATAGGATTAGGAAAAGGGTCCAATTACGTCAATTTCAAAGCAAACTCATTATTCAAAATCATTTCCACCTTTCCGGCAGATCCAGGGTCTTCGGCCGAACGGAATCTTATGCAAAATCATCAAAGGAGGCTTCCTTCACGACTCGGCTCGGTGAGAAATACTAAGACCCGGCCCGGGGCCCGATGCCACCCAGAAAGGGTCGTCCCGCACTGTCTGTGTGTGTGTGTGCGTGTGAAATTTTCGCTCTCTACTCCTTTTGTGCCGTCGGCGGAGATACTTCCTGGCTTCTCCGGAACCCCGCGGACGTGACGGATTAATTTAACCTTTCGGCAGAGGGCTCAACGCGGGGCCGCTGGGACCCCGAGGCGACAGACTATGAAAGGAAACAACGATACGATACCCCCCGAAGCTCGCCGGGACCCGTCCACCGATGATCCAGATAAACCCCCGGCCAACCGCTAGGCGAGAAGAAAGGCCGTAATTTCTTAGCTCGAAGCGGCTCGGAACTGTTTTTCCTGTTTTTTATATGCTACCTTATCGGACCATCCGCCGGTCACGCAGGAAGCGATAACACAATACCCGACCGCATAAACATAAACTCACCTTCGGGCTCGGTGTGTGTGTGTGTCCCTGGGCTTTTATCTCACTTTAGTGTACGGAGAAATCGGAAAAGAATGGAATCGCCCGAGGCGCCCGAAGAAACGCGTGGAGAGATGATGGAGTTCAAGTTCCGTCACCCGCCCGAGGCGTAGAAGAGTAGAGAAAGATTATGTCGCCTCAGGCGACGACACCCACCTTGGCCGGCTGGCCAACCATTCAAGGAGGGCATACAAGGAAACGTGTCCCCGCCGTGAGGCGGACATGTGATACCCCGTTTGCCGTTACGCTACGCCCGCCCGGAAGGACCAAACGGAGTGGATCATCATACGATAGGCGGGCGGGTGGACCATTTATGCTCGGCACGGCTCGATGGAGAAAGATTTCCACGCCAAAGTCCGCTCCGACCCTCGTAAGAATCCTTTCACTCTGGGCGAGCCTCCCGCGGGACCTTGGGGAGGGATGAAAAAACCGAAAGTTGCCCTTTCAACGACTTCTATTGCGTTTCGCTCGTCGGTGTATTGGTTTGCGTGCGTGTGTGTTAGTGCGTAAAATTATTCTCTCCACCCACTCCGGGGACCGGGCACCGGGGATTACAGATGAGCCGTTAAATTAGCGCTGCACAATTGCCGACCCGGAAACCGCTCCTACGCTCTCGAGGTTAAAGAAGCAGAGCGAGATGTGTAGCCAACGACGGCTTATCTTCCGACTTTCGGTTTGGTAGCGATTTGTTTTTGACCAAAAGTGTCCGGCTTACCCATGGGGCCATGAGGCCTTCCGTTTGCTTTAAGCCATTAGTCAGTTTTAATTAGGACCCTCATCGTGTAGCCTACTACATTCACGGCGGGGTCCCATTTCTTATTAGTTCTAATTGAAAACTAATGTTTCTCCATTTTCTGGTTTTTTCTCGTTTTAGGAAAACGGACAGTCTAACTCACGGA